>NW_006293001.1:7833744-7881747 GCF_000327345.1 Myotis davidii
GGTTGAGAGTATGGGGTGGGAGGTGATACAGTTTCAGCAGGGGAGGCAGATGTCCCAATAGCCAGCAGACAGTTGATAATTGCCACTTCTATGACATAACACTCACACAAGATAAGGGTTCCAGTGACTATTGTTTCTTATAAGAACAATGGCTTCCAGCTAACACATGGCACAGAGTGAAATGATGCAGAGCACTGACCTGCATATAGTGTGCGCATGTGCACACGCGCACACACACACACACACACACAGAATTAAAGGATGATGAGGACACCGGATGTCCATGCACTGCCAAAATGTGAACCCACAGAGATAATAAAAGTGCGGGTACCAGCAGCACTGGAAATGGAAAGGATTACAGCAACAGTGCGCCACACAATCTCAGGTGCCAATAGCTAGACCACAAAAGCCTGGCACCATTCGACAACCTATACTATATATTCCATTTGTTTTTGTTTGCAAAGGACCTGGCAGTAAGATATCCTAAAGAACCGTCATCATCATCCCCACCCCATCTCTAGAAATATCAAGGTCAACGGCTCAAGATAAAAGAAAGATCAAAGCAATAAAACAAAATACCTTCTTAAATGAAAATAATCATCCCATAAATAAAAGGCTAATATGCAATTCAACCAAACGACAGAACGACTGGTCGCTATGATGTGCACTGACCACCAGGGGGGAGACACTCAACACAGGAGTGTCTCCTGCCTCCACAGCAGCGCTAAGGATATCCAACTGACAGCTTAGGCCCGCTCCCCAGGACATTCCCCAAGGGATCCCAGACTGTGAGAGGGCACAGGCCAGGCTGAGGGATCCCACTGAGTGCACGAATTTTGTGCACCAGGTCTCTAGTGCATATATATTAACACAATATGGGAATTAAGCGGGGGGGAGGGCGGGGAGATAAATTAACAGGAATAAGCAAATCCACAAATCCTATGACCTCATATTAATGGCATTAAGCATAAAGACATAAAAGCAGCAATCCTTATATTGACAGCTCCGCCTATATCACAGGTACCTCCAAACAACACTGACAGGCTTCCTGGAATGACTGTCTCCCGTGACCTCCACTTGGACCCTTACACAGCTACTATCCCTTAGAGCTGATAGCTAATAAAAAGCCAGCAGAGGGAAACACGGATGCTTTGGGCAGCAATGAGAGCTTGGTGGAGGCCAGGGACCACGGCACTGGCCCAGAAGGCGGGTCCCAGAACTCAGACACTGTGAACATAAAGCTTATCCATATTCTGTACAGTATTCTGCTGGTGGCAATAGGATGGCTGTGAGACCTACAACAGAGCACCACAACCAAATACATGTGCAAATTCTTCAGTGATATTTCCCAACAGTGCATAAGTTTAAAGGTATACTGCAAAGTTTTTAAAAAACAAATGTATACTTAGGAAAGCTGTAGAACTTGAGGCTCCTAAAGCCATCTTAGAGACCTTCCCATTCAACTCTCTTATAAAATAGGGCAAAGTTGTCAGGTAACTTGACTACAGTCAAAAAACAAGTTAGTGGCAGAAGCAGGACCTGACTCTCCCCACAGTTCATTCAACACTTTTTCCACTCAGGGAAAGTGACCTTGAAAACCAGTCAGATGATAAAGGCACCATTTTATTGGTCATGGTTAACAGCAAGCCACACAAGTACACAGTAACAGTTTCAGTGAGAGGAAAGCACCTGGATGGTGAAAGCCTTTAATGTAGGCAACATTTTTTAAATTAACATTAAATTATGGAAGCCTTTGCTTTAATCTGAGTTTTTGCTGGCAATCTGATTCTTCAATCCCAGTGAAATCTATGCTTTGTGTATCTTAATTTAAAATGTAAGGCCAAACAGGTCTGGAAAAGTACAGCCTATCCTTGTACTTAATTTATACTATAGTGTGCTGTAATTAAGCCTGAAATAAAAGCTATATTCTGAGTAAAGACAAAAAGCTCTTGTTAATGGCATTCCATTCCTAATGTAGAATATAACAAAAGCCTTCTTCATTTGGAGCCAGCCGTCATTATAGTTTGTAGCTTCTATGGGGCTGTTGGACTAATATTTGCACTGGGATTAGTGTTGGGATAACCAATCAGTTAACTCTTCCACTGTGGTCTTCTATTATTCTTAAATAAATGGCCAAAAGGCAAAGAAGAAAATTGGCAGGCAGAACGACAACTATATTTATGAGATTAAACTCGCAAACCCTTCACAGTTTGCCGGGCAACTAATAAACCATTTGCCAAGCTGTTCATTTAATAATGAGTCAGTTAAGCCAAAAGCAAATGTTCCTTCAACCAACCAATGCTACCAGCATTACAGCCACGCTGACAAGCTCCAATTATTTATGTGGTGTACTTCATTTACAATGAGAAGTACAAGCTGCTGTGCACTAAAACAACAAACTCCTCTGATTGGCCAGACACAAGCTACCCTGCAGTATTCTGAGTAACCGGGTGGGATCTGTAGGCGATTTTGTAATTCAGGAAAGCCAAAACGACCAACGCATTGTTTGGGGAGTAATTCCTATTTGTGTCACAACTCTAGACGGAGGGCCAGAAGCTCCCCACCTCGCCCTGCAGTCAGTATCACATGGCCTTAGATCATGTAACTGGGTCTGTTCCCTGGTTTTATAAACTAGTGTCAACACTGAGCCCATCCCCACCCAGGAGTTACGAGGGCTGAGCAAATTACTGTTTGTCCAAGCACAGCACGTTGTACTCTGCAACACAATCAGAAGGTACAGTGTCATTAATCAGGGGAGGGGAAAGTGTGTGGGCTGCCTTCTGAGACATGCACGTCTCAAATCCCACCACGCTGCCTCAGCTCTCTCCTCTCCTGCTTCTCCCACCCATTCCACAGGCCCATATCCCTTCACTTTTACTTACTAATAGCTCGTCCATGCTGGTCTGGCATTTTTCCAAGTTGATCCGCTTTATTGCCACACGTTCTTGCCTGGGTTTGCATAGGGCAGCCTGAACCACAGCAGTAGCTCCGCTGCCTGAAAGGAAATAGAAACAACATAAGCTATCAAACGGCACACTTTCTGGTAACTATTCACGACAGCCCCCTTCACCAATATCTATTTTTTCAAAAGGTCTTCTATTCAAAGTATTCAAAACATTACGATTTGACATCTTTTTAAAGAATTTTGTTAAGTGGGAAAGTATCTGGAGGAGGGGAAAAGGGGAACACTGGAGTTTTCCACAGTTTACAAAGACAGGGCTGAGGCTCCCAACCCGGAAGGTGACCCCCATCCAAAGAGCTCGCTTCCATACAGTGCGTTTACTGCCGCCCACAGCAAAGGGACGTGAGCAGCAAGTGCAACCCTGCATGGCAGCCATCCCCATCCGCAGGTCCTGGTATTTTCTAACATCAGTGCCTTTTTAAAAGCTCAGGCTCTTCTTCCACTTCAGCCCAAACCAAACCACTTCAGCCTGAGCCACTTCACTTCAGGGTTTGCATGCGGTGCTGTGACAACTCACTTGTCTGCTCTGAGCACCCTGGAGCCTATTGCTTCTGCGCTTGCTCTACAATTAGGAAAACAGACATCCACCTGAGTGGAAAGCACGCCTTCCAAGGATGCCAAGGAAAAGGATGCGAATGTGTAATTACAAAAGCTGTCGGCATTCACGTGAATTGAATTTCTGATTCCTAAGGTTTCCCGGTCGCTACCTAATGCGCTCAAACTCCTAGGAGACCGAGTCATGTCGTTATTCATGTTTTAAAAGAGCAGGATGTAGACATGTAATGATTTGTGGCAGAGCTCAAAGAGCTCCTCATTGGATTTATATTCCATGGGGGCAAAAGAGACCTCTAGGTTAAGGCATCTCCACTCTGCAAAGAATCCCAAAGATCGCCTCCCAGTCGCATAGATCCGTGGCCGGCAAACCGCGGCTCGCGAGCCACATGCGGCTCTTTGGCCCCTTGAGTGTGGCTCTTTCACAAAATACCAACTTCTGCGCATGGGCCACGAATTTTCAATCGCACTGTACCTGTGCACCCACACGTGGTATTTTGTGGAAGAGCCATCCTCAAGGGGCCAAAGAGCCGCATGTGGCTCGCGAGCCACGGTTTGCCAAGCCGCAGTTTGCCGACCACTGGCATAGATCCTCTGCCACCTGAAGACTGGCGATGAGAAGCACAGCTGTGCTCAGGACGTGCACAAGGGGCCCAGGAGTGACCGTGTACCATCCTCCTTACAGTTCTGTTTTTTTCAGGCACTACCTCTCCCATGAGTCATCAACTACCTTCAAAAGGGAGACGGAGCATCTTTTGGCTGTAGGAAGAGGTCGGTGTTAGGTTGTCTCACGTATGTGACAGGAAGGCAGGGCATTTCTAGTGCAGATCCAGGCTGTACCCCTCAAGAAAGTGCATGAATGGGGGTCTGTAGAGCTAAAGTTCTGCCCTTTCTCCTGCCCTGCGGCCTCATGGTCAGCTCTGGTCCCTAACTGACCCGCCCACTCGAGCAGATCACCCTAATGCTCCAAAGCCAGGTCTCCAATGTGAAGATCCCTGGTGCAGGAAGTCCAACCTGTGTTCGCTGGAGGTCATGCTGACCTGCACTGCACAGCAGGCACTTCACTCAGACAATTCTCCTTACGAGCCTCTGATTTTTATTAGCCTCGTTTTTTATGTGAGAAACTGACCCACGCGGGGTAAGTACCTGAGTTGGGACCTGAGTCAGGTCTGCCAGACCCCAGACTGTTTCCTACTTCACACAAACCACAGCATACGCTCCCTTCCTCCCTCCCTCTGGCCTTCCTAAGGAAATATCTTCTTCTGTCCTAGATGGTTGAAGAAAAGAGACACGACCAAGAGGGAAGGTGGATCTCACTCTCTCTAGAGTTCGGTTCCAGGAGCGAGTGCTGAAGTCAGTGGGAGCTGAGAAGGGCCTCCCTGTCCCTAACCCCACTGCCTGCTCCATCAGTGGCTACTCCCAGGCCCGCCGGATTGGCCTCACTGGCCCTGCAGATCACAGCGTGCTGGGCTCAATCCAGAATGCTCCAGATACCAGCGCCAAACACTACAAAGAGCCTGCTGATAACAGTGCATTTTTTCCAGTAAAGGTCTCCGAACAGCAGGCTGTGGCTGAAGGAGCGGCACCGAGAAAGGGGCAAAGAGCTAGTTAGCACTGGGTCTGGTGCCCAGCAGAGAAGTCAACAAACATCTTTAACCAGCTGCTGATGGGAAGTCAGTCTCAGCCCTGCCTGTTGTAAATCTCCCTCCAATCCCACCCCTCCCATCTTTTTTTTTTTAAAATATATTTTATTGATCTTTTACAGAGAGGAAGGGAGAGAGATAGAGAGTTAGAAACATCGATGAGAGAGAAACATCGATCAGCTGCCTCCTGCACATCTCCCACTGGGGATGTGCCCGCAACCCAGGTACATGCCCTTGACCGGAATCGGACCTGGGACCTCTCAGTCCGCAGGCCGACGCTCTATCCACTGAGCCAAACCGGCTTCGGCCCCACCCCTCCCATCTTAATCCACATTCCAAACATCCTCAAATCAGGGGAACTGAAGAACAGGGGAAAGGAAACCAAATTCCCAGAAAGGATAAAACAGGTGCATGTAATGTGGGGCTACCTCTCCTAGCCAGTCCTTGGCTATAAAAGTCTCCGGACTTCCACAAACGCATGCAAGACTATGGATACAAATACAAAATCTACAAAGCGGGAGGGAGTGGTGGGAGGACGCTTTCATTAATTGCTTTACAAACCAGAGAATTGTTATTGCTTTACAACGACAGCTGGCTAAAGAACAACTGGCAGCTTCTCCTCTCCACAGAGAATAAATATGAAACATCACGACCTGAGATGACTGTTTAACCATTCACTGGACAATTTGGGAGACCCCTGCTTTGAGTCCAGAGATTTCCTTCAACTAAAGAGAGAACAAGAACAATATCAGAGGTGCAGGGAGCCTTAAAGAACATCAAGTCCAACCTTCACTTGATGAATGAGGAAGGGAAGGGAAGAGACCTCTCACCAGAAACCCAATCGGCCAGCACCCTGGTCAGGACTTCCCAGCCTCCAAAGCAGCGAGAAATAAGCTGCTGTTTAAGGCACAGGCACCCATTCTTTGGTATTTTGTTATGGCAACACGAACTGACTAATCCGAAAGCCTTTCAGCGTCTATTTTAAGTCACTGTCCCACTGTCGCCCATGCTAAATAATGCCATACAAATTAGAACTTCTCAAAAGCCTCCTAGTTAAGTTTAGAGCAATAAGAGGCAAGATTCAACTGAAGGGCCTCTGGTAACAGGCCACTACAGTTACCAAGTCTGAGATTAGCAAGACCCTTGAAAAGCAGGTGAGACAGAGATTCTATCCATCCCTGGTCCTTATTCCCTGCGTAATGTTAGGCCTAATTTCTCTCCAAACCTCAGCTTCCTCGATGGGCCTAATAAAATATACTTGTAAGGCCTAATAACGTAACATGCTTCACAAAGCAACTCAATAAATGTTCGGCTCTCTCTCTCTGGGACTCATTTCTGCATCAGTAACATGAAAGAGGTAGACTCTATCTGAGTATATATGTCGCTCAAGGGAAAAGAGAGAGTTTGGAAAAGTAGCTATGACTGTTTCCTTCTGCTTACCAAAAATATTCAGTTGGTTTAAAAGGAGGAGGAGGGCTAAACTGGAATATCAGAAGCCGAAATGATTTCTAAGGTCCCCTACAGCATGAAGAGTCTAAGAGTCTAAAATATAAGAGAATAACCCAGAAAATTCACGAACAGCTATGAATTAATATTCCATGGTTAAACTTCTCACTGATAATGTACTTTACTAACCTAAAAAAACGGTTTTAAAAAATCTCTGTCCATCCAGAGCACGTGAGTTCATATCGTAGCCCTGCCACATATGAACTAGCTGCTTATCTTCGGGTGATGTTCATCACTTCTCCATGCCTCAGTTGCTTCATTTATAAGATGGCGATAATAGCACCGAGCTCACAGGGTGACTGTGATGATCAAATGAATGAATACACTGTTAAGCCCTTGGAACTGGGCCTAGCATATAGGAAGCACTAATTAAATCTTAGCTAGTATTACCCCTCAGGGAAATTTCTCCAGGTCAACTTGTGTCCTGCCAATTTGTCGTTTTAATGCTACATAATACTTCATGATGCTGATGAACCACAATTTATTCAGCCCTTCTTCTGTTGGTGAATACTCTCTTTATTGCAAGTTTCTCACTCCTCTCCCCCTCCCCCAATAAGAACAATGTTGCAATAAACATCTGGTAATTTTTAAAATGTAGATTAATTTACAAACATTTCTTTATGTTAACGGTAAGTCAAAAAGTGTTCAGCTGCCCAGTAACCCATAAAAGTCAGGGTTTTCAAAATAAACCAAATAGAAAGGTATATTGCATTAGCCTCTGACATGAATGGTGACGAGTGAGAGAAATTGTCATCACACCCCATTTAAATGAGGGGCTCCAGGCCAGAAGTTGAATAAGCACTTGCCCATCTCCTGAGCACGTGAAAGGACTCCTTAATGATATGCTTACCTGTCCTTTCTCAGTGAATATTAACTTTCGCAGGGCTGTCTCGGGCTTTCTCTTTGATGGTGAAGGCTGGTGGCATGTAGTAAACAAAACCAGTGGCTTTGGTCCAGCTGATGATTTCTTCCAGCTCTCTTTACCCAACTCACTCTATGTGCTCTATTTATATCATGTGTCCAACCTCAAAGCCCCTGTGGCCAATGAGGTCACCTGAGGGCCAGAAGCTGGCCCACGTGTGAACGGACACACGTGAGCTCTGCAGGGGTGCAACTGCCGCTCCGCGTCTGCCCATTGTCGCCATGGGAGATGGCTGACCTAGCATGGCAAGAGTCTGATTTTGCAGGAGAGCTGAAAATCCAGAATTTTGTGTGAGGCCTCCCAATGTGATAACGTTGGCAATTCATTTTTTTAAGTATTAAAATACTCTGAGTCACATAAAAGCTTGCTGTAGACGGTGATTTGCCTGTCTGCGTTACTGCTATTTGGCTTCAGAGGTGTACCCTTCCTTCCTGGATGGTCCAATCTGTAAATTATTTGTTAGATGGCGCATATGAAGTTGCCCTTCTTCCAGACAAAAATGGTCACATCTCCTATGGTCCAAAATAATACAGAAGCGGACTCTGATCCATGTGTCCAAACGGATTCACTACCTGTTGCCGCCCACCTCATCCTACTATCTCACACAAAGAGAAAAGTGCCAGAGCTACTCATCTGCCACATGATGTGTGCTGTGTGGTAGGAACACGTGCACAGTAAACTCTCACGTCAAACACAAAGACCAGAAACAGTGAGACGGGGGTTATGTGCCATTTGTCACACGATTCCTTTACAAAACAGACACTACGGCTGGCCTGTCTGGACCTCGTGTACAGACCTCGTGTACACAGTGCGCTGAGCACAGGAAAGCCACCATTCTCAAGGCAGCTACAGACAGCTGATCCTCCCAAGTGACCTGGTCTGTGTTACAGCCAAGCTGGCTGAGTTATGTCCCTCTGCCTCTGTCAAAAGAAGCAGTTAGTAGAGCTTCCTTCTGAGGTTGTTGGAGCATACTGAGAGCTTGCCAAAATACATACATACATACATACATACATACACACACACGAGGGTGAGGTGGAGAAATGGCCACTCAGTGAATGTACTTGCATTTCACCACTCACCTGGATAAACCCCCTCTCTTGGGAGAGCATGGTTTGTTAATATCTTTAGAGATCACAGACCTTACACCAAAGAAAAGCAGCACTTACATAACTCAGCAAGAACCATCCGATAGCACAGAAAAACAAAAAGTAGCCTGGGGTTCTGATCATAAGAGAGATAGAAGGAAACGTGTGTGGAATCAAATTGGAATGAATGAAATGTCAATAAACTCACCTTGAACCTCAAGCTACATCTAAGCCAAAAAGTTAAATTTAAAAAAAAAAAACATTGAAAAAAATCTATACTATACTTAGTATATAGTATAGTAAGGGGTGAATTTGATTATCTAACATAAAGAAAATCACTAGAGACGTTATTAGGAGCCACGGTGAAAATTCCAAGCACCAGGTTAAGAGGGGATGGTCTGTAGGTGATAAGGAGCGGTTACATAGCAAACTCTA
Source organism: Myotis davidii (assembly GCF_000327345.1). Lineage (NCBI taxonomy): Eukaryota > Metazoa > Chordata > Mammalia > Chiroptera > Vespertilionidae > Myotis > Myotis davidii. The sequence continues at coordinate 7,842,850 of NW_006293001.1, forward strand.
ATTTCCATCTAATTAAACATGATTAATACTGGGATTTACTCCTAGACACTTTTTGTTTTCTTAATGATACACACTAGCTAAAAAAATCACTCTGTGAATATATTTATTTGCCAGTTAAAAAAAACAGCAACAATTAGTCTGCAGAGCACTCAGAGGCAGACCCCCTCAAAGGTGAAAGTATATTGTAGGATTCTAGTCCTAATGTGGATGCTGACCAACCTGGAACTTGGAGTAAACAAAATCGCCATCAGTGATGGCATTTATTTTTCAAGAAAAAGACTATCTTATTTTGATTGGGGGGGGGGGGGGGGGGGGGGGGGGGGGGGGGGGGGGGGGGGGGGGGGGGGGGGGGGGGGACACCCAGTTGTTGACAGCCTAGTCCCAGGGATTGGCTATGATTCACTTGAGATGCTAACTTCATTACCAACACCAAGCAGGGTTAATCACATCCTCTCTGCTCCCAGAGATTCGCTACTGCCTCATCTTAGCACTCACATGCTCATGAAGTCTCCCTCCACCTCGTTACTCCTAGAATCAGCCCTTTCACTGAGGCCCCTGGCCACTGCTCAGCCTGTGGGAGTCACACAAAAGGAGGCAGGCTAAAATAAAGCAGGACCTTCCGTGATTCTACTGGGGTATAAAGAGGTGATATAGAACACCTAGCAGCGTGAAGCGGTGACAGATAGGAGCTGATGACAGCCCTCAAAATCCACCTCAAGAAACACCGTATCAGGACCTACACTGCAGGAGGGACACATTCCCACAGAGCAAAGTGGACTTTTATACTCACTTAGAGGTCACTTTGAAGTCCTTGCACCCTGCAAACTCAAAGCCCCATGATCTGGCAGGACTGAAAAAACTTCCTGTTCTGTTCTGAGGGGGCAGCAACAACTCCCAGCAAAACCCACTCGTTTTACTGATTAAATCGACCAAATAGAAGCCAACATTCCACAAAGGAATGTCCATTGCTATTCACACAGATAAACAGATACACCCACTGGCAAAGGCCAAAAGACACAAATGTCCTGGTTCTAATGTGGTATGATGGCTGCTCCAGTCCTAAACCACATGGAAAGGGGAAGGGCTCTAGATGGAAAAGGAAGAGCCAGTATCTACTTTGCCGTCAGTTGCATTCACCCCTTCTCAGCGACATGCATGTTGCCTTTGTACGAAGAAGAAAAAGGTATCCCTCTGAACGACAGCAACCTGGGCATGCAAGGCCTGAAGGGTAGACAGCACAGCTGGGAGGGAAGCTCCTCTCTCCAGCAAATTGCATCAGAGCTTGTTGGGTTGAACGAGGGTTAGATGTGCAGCTCCATGGGCAACGTATGACCTTGGTGACCTTTGGTCACAGATTAACATTCCCAAAGCCCCTATTCTATAAAAAAAAAAAAAAAGAAAAGAAAAGAAAAAGAAAATTAGTGAAGTTTGTTTCTAAGCCCCAGGACAACCACCTCACACTCAAAGAAATAGCCCCATGAGAAGGCCCTGAATTAAAACAGGTTTTCTCAAAGCCTCTGAGACCGGGTAACTACATTAGAATCACCTAAGATATCTGTTTATAAAGCTTATTCTTGAGCCCATGTCCAATCTATTGAATCAGAATTATTGCAACTGGAGGCCTGGAATCTGCATTTTAAGAAGTTTCTCCAGCGATTCCCCTATGCTCTTGAGAACCATGAACCCAGGATATTGGCTTCTCTCCCTGCACTCCCCTGCCAGGACACCAGGTCTTCAGAACATGTATCAGGGGACAGTTGGGAAACAGATACCTTTGAATATATATAAAGAATTGGTTCAACAGGTGTTAGAGACCTGAAAAGACTGACAGACACAGACCAGAGTAACTAGGAAGCAGCACCCACACCTAGGGCTGGGGAACCCCAAGGGGGTATGGGGTCATCAGAATCTAACAGTTTAGAGGAGACCCACAGAGCTGGGACCCAGACTGCTGAGAAGCAAGTGCTGACTCTTCAGGACTCTGAGGAAGGACCGTCAGTGAGAGTCTGCATGAGGCTGGGACCAATTATCTAGGGCTGGCTGGTGCTGGCATCTCCGAGAAGCACCAGGAGGCTGGTTCCAGGACATGGAAAGATGGAGACCAAAAGCCCTGCTGCTGCAGTGAAAGGCCCTTTCTGGAAGGAAGCTGACGGGAACAATAAGCAAACAGGATGAAGCATGTCCCTTCTCCCCCTCCAGCTTCCCAGAATTCCTCTAGCACCCCTATTAGAGTTTAACAGGCAAAGAAGAAATGTGCTTTGTACCAGCCCAATAAGCAGCCAATCTAGAAAGGTCTATCTAAGGCTTAAGACAGGCACTCGATCAGGAGCCCAGGGGCACACAGTGTGCATCAGTCCCAGAGGCCGGGGCCTAGTCCAAGTTCCATCGGACAGCAGCCAGGCATCTTTATTTTTTTTTTTTCAATTCTCATTTTATCCTGTTTTCAAACATAATTCCTAATATGACCCTTTCTAATGTCTAACACTCCCCAAATGTTCACTTTGTACTTCCAAGCCCAGCCCAGCCCCACTGTACTTCCTCCTGGTCATGTAGCCGCTATGAGTGGGAGTCTGTGGCCAGACAGCCCCACCTGCCCTGTGACTTCAGGGAAGCTGCTTGTGTGTTTGTGCCTCGGTGTCATCCATTATAAAAAGGGAACAACAATAGCCATCTACCTCACAGGATGGCTGTTGATACTAAATGAGATAATGCCTGCAACCATAATACAAATAGACGTGCCTGGCACTTAAGTGTTTAACTATGTTTTGACTATTAATATTAATATTATAAACAGTATGATTATCCTAGATAACAAGATGGACACTAGAACTAGATCTACTACAAGTTTTTTTTTTTTTAAGCCTTTCTTCCTCTCTCCATCCCCCATCACCACGGCTCCTATTGAGTCCCAGTTCCTGCCAGCCTCTAATGAACTCCATCTCCTTGCACCCGGCTTATTCATGGCCAGAACTGACAACTAACTACTAGACTACCTGATCCGATGTACAGAAAATTAGGGAGGGAAATGATTCATTGTTTCAGATCCACTTCTCCGGTAATCAAGTCTTTGACTACCACATCCATGAAGCAGTAGCAACTAAACAATTTCTCCTAGTTCAAGGACAGATGGGGGGTGAAATCCATTCATGTTAATGCCACCAACCTGATTTGATCTCCACCTAATTTGATTTTACTCATAATCAAATTCCTGCTTATCTGGTCTCCCCTGGCAACCTGAGGTTCTACCCTCAGTTACAGCCATAGAACAAGAAGTAAAGGCAGGAACCTGAGGCTCTCCCCCAAGTTACAACCATACAACAGGAAGTAAGGGCAACCCCCACAGCATAGAGTTCTTCTCCCCCCCCTCTTTGGACGAACTCTCACCCGGAAGCAGGGAGGGGTGATGCCACAGTCTGAAATGACAGCAGACAAGGAGAGGCATGAGGGACATGGAGTGCTGTTACAGGAACACAAATGTCCAAAGCAGTGGAAAGCAGTGTCTTGGCGATCCCAGCGGGCCCTGAGAACATGGCTGAGTAAGAAGGAAGATGAAGAAACAGCCCATGAAGGACCCGACAACCCACCAGGCCCTGACGGAAGCTCCTGCCTCCTCCAGCCCCACCCTGTGGGTCCTCCTAATGGAAGCCACTGGCAAGACCCACCAGTGGGAGCCTGGCAGGATCTCAGGAGAACTCTCCCTCCCGTCGTCTTCGGCCTGGGTGCCAAAATGTTGGGACTATGTAAGAACTGGAAGATGTGCAGAGAGCATCCAGGGTCACTTGCATAGCCTATGAAAAGGTCGATGCTGATTTAGTAGGTGTAGTGGGGTCTGAGATCCCATGTGTGTACAAGCTTCCGGGAAATCTTTGAATTGCTAGAGCCCAGAGGATATAGCTGCTACAAATCACCCCGAAGTCTCCAGGCATCCACCTCCTAACCCAGCAGAAAGTTTAGAAAATTCTTGACTCAACCCCTAGTCCCGTGTGGCTGCCTGGGGAGGGAAGCAAAAGCCCAAGGCGTCCAGGAGGAGAGACACCTGCCTGGGGGTGCACTCCCTGGCTTGCAGGAGTCCAGGAGGAGCAAATGCCTCTCTAGGGAACCACACTTGGGAACTTCATGTGCATTAGCCCTTCAAAAAGGAAGATTCAACACTCGTCCCCTAAATGTAAGTTTACTGCCCCATTTTTAGGTGCATTTTCAGAAATTCGCTACAAATGGAAGATGAGGACTGTACTTGCCTGCCTCAATGAATAAAATGCAATGAAACTTCAGAATTATTTCCCGCAACTATAATTTAGTTGGGCTTCAGTTATCTAGGAATTTATTTTATTAATCCAGAAAACATGATTCCTTAACTACCATGGGTAAGTAAGGGTACACAGTAAACAAAGTGGAACAGCCATATCACTGTATACGCTTTTAACATATATTGGGCCCTCAGTCACACTCACACCAAATAACTAACTTGATCATAGCAATACTATGTTTAAATTCAACATAGACAAATTACCTGGTATAACATTTCCAGGAAAAGAGCCACTATAAATGTTGTTGTTGTTTTTTAATGAAAACTACTTTCTTACAGCATTAGATCCTGATCTCTGTGACCATATCTCTAATGGGAAGTAGATGGCATAAGTTTCACTACGACTAATAGCCAATCATTTGTTACCTTTTTTTATAGCTAGGCTGACTTGACTGATAAGTACTTGTTAAATTGATCTGTTAACAGATAAACTTGTTCATTTCTTTTCTGTTTCATTTACTACACAAATAAATGATAGTATTTACTTTTATGTCTTTGCTGTCAAGTTTTGAGTCAACTAATACATCTACCTTGAACTCTAAGCTCTTAGAAAGCAGTTACCTACATCCTTGATTTGCCATGTCCACTGGCCAGATGACCCCTCCTGCACATCTATATAATAAAAGCCTAAGCGACCATTACGGCAGAACAACCAGAATGACCGGTCGCTATGATGCACACTGACCACCAGGGGGCAGACACTCAACGCAGGAGCTGCTCCCTGATGGTCAGTGTGCTCCCAAAGGGGAAGTGCTGCTCAGCCGGGCTCATGGCTAGCAAGCACAGCGGTGGTGGCAGGAGCCTCTCCCACCTCCACAGCAGCGCTAAGGAGCAGTGAGCAAAGCGGTAAGGAGCAAGGGGTCCCAGACTAGGAGAGGGAACAGGCTGGGCTGAAGCCCCCACCCCCAGTACACAAATTTTGTGCACCAGGCCTCTAGTAATGTTAATAAAAACCTGTTGGTGATCATGGCCAGGCCCTCAGATCTAGGCTCTGGGTACAGTATACAAACCAAAATCCTGAAAAGCCCAAGTTTTAGATTCAGTATCCTCGTGTGTCAACTAGCTTCACTTTGTTACTTCAGCCCTTCCCGTCCCAGTAAGGAGAACAAAATGGACAGACAGGTATTACAATGCCCCCACCATTGATGGAGATGGGGTGGTAGAAGTGCTTGAAGCACAGGATCTACTAGCTATGTATGATAACTGTAACAACGTCTCCAACACACAGAGAATAACAGCATCTTGAAGTTGGACAGAACGTCAATTTACAGCTCATACAAACATGTGATGACCGGGAATATGTACTTGTTTATTCATTTAGCAGATTTAACTGAGCTTCTAGAATGTGCCAGGCACTACTTAAGGTGCTGGAAAAGAGGCAGAGAGCAAAAAGCGCCTGCCTCCATAGAGTTTGCATTTTAATTGGGGGTGGGGGTGGGGGGCTAACAATCATAAGTAATACCATTTCATTTTGTAATAAGTGCTGTGACAAAAATATAACTAAGGCATGATAGTGATTGGTGGGGGAAACACTTGAGCTATGATGGTCAGGGAAACCTCTCTGAGGCAGTGGCATCGGGCTGATGAGAAGGAGCTGCCATGCAAACTTCCATAGGTGAGGCGTTCCAAGAGGAGGATCACACATATAAGGGGCCGGAAGCCCTGTCCTCCTGAACATTATCTGGAGGGTTGAGGGGGGGAACATACAGGCACTAAAATGGAATACATGATCACTTACATTAATCATCACTGTATTTTATAATGAATCGTCTTTGCAAAAACTCTGCCACCAGAGCTGGCCCATCCACTAGAATATATTCTCATTGCTCCAGATGACAATTTCAAAATCTCGGGCCCTCAAGACTTTGTTTGATCAACCTCTGACATCAAGAACAAGGAAGGGTGAGGGTGCAGGGGCAGGAGAGGTGAACCTCCCCTTCCTGCGATATCCTACTTCCAAGTGAGGAGACGCAAGCAGAGCGGTGATGTTTCCACATACTGGAGAGATAGTCCTGGGGGAAAAGGCATATTTATGTACATTGGCTCCTATGAGGAAGCATTTTATAAAACAAATATAAATATTTGGTATTTGAAGGTTTTCTTTCCCCATCCCACTATTTTACTTTTGGAAGCTTAAAAGAAATAACCAGTCAAATGAAACTTTTTTCATCCCTTCTTTAAAGTTAAACTATGCTAAACATAATGGAAAAGAGTGTTTTAAATATGTTTTTTAAAATCCCATTACTCAGCCCTGACTGGGTAGCTCAGTTGGTTGGAGTGTCGTCCCACACACCAAAGGGTTGTGGGTTCAATCTCTGGTCAGGGTGCCTAAGGGAGGCAACTGATCAATGTTTCTCTCTCTCTCTCTCTCTCTCTCTCTCTCTCTCTCTCTCTCTCACTCATATCAGTAAAAAAAAAAATATCCTTTGGTGATTAAAAAAGAAAATTGAAAAAAAAATCTCATTATCCAAACACAACTATTTTCAGGGTAGCATATTATATTCTAATCCTTATTCATACACAGACACACATACAGCTAATATACACTCACATATAGAGTCATAATAATTACAGTTCTATATTATGCTATTTGCAGTGACAGACTATAAACATTTTTCATGCTTCTAAAATGTGTTTATAATTATACTAGTTGCAACACGGCATCCCAACTTGTTACTGAACCACAAATTAATGCCTTTCAGCCTAAAATTGAACATTTGAATCCTCCTTCCTCTCAGTTTTGTATAATAATTTTAAAGGGATAACCCCCTCTTTGGCGCAAATAAAAGCTAAAACAATGCCAAATGCATAAAGCATCGAAGCTCTTTGTAAAATCAGTAGATGTCAATGATTTGCCAAACCAAGTGAGTAAAAAGAAATACATCAACTTCATTCAGGGATTATTCACCTAGGCTACTAGGATAACACATAAAGCACAACAGGAAACCAGCTGAACTTGCACCAGGGAGTGTGAACTGTTGTTGTTGTTTCATGAATGAATAGCATATGGACTCAGAGGGGACAGCACATTCTCTGCGCTGTAATTTCACCAAAGCCTTCGCCTTCGCCAGGTGGCTAAGCACTCTCAAGAGTCCACAGATGACACACTTACACTTTAAGGGACAACTCTCTGAATGTTTTAAGAACAGTACTGCATTAATTAAAATAGTTTACTATATTTAAATGTTTGGATAATTTGGACATATAAATAACATACCGACACATGTTACACATGGAGAGAATACTATACTGCGCTCTAAAGGTGTCCTACGGCTTCCTAACTCCCCAGGGCCTGGCTAGAAAAAATGTCACATGCTCATGCCATCACCACTTTCCCAGCTGGCCTCCAGATTCTTCACGATGGCACCGTATTTTAGGCAACGCTAAAAGCAGCAGAGTGGCAGGGGAACTTCGGGGCTTTAGCTTCAGGAAATGTTTAAAAGAAGAATCTCACATCCCTTGATACCCCGATGCTCCAGGGGTTACACCGTCCAGCAAACATGGGGCTGGCTCCACTGAAGCTTGTCTGTAGCTTTAAAAGGAGGCCAGGAGCCTCTGAAGACACCCGCCACCTCGGAGACTAAAATGGGTCACCTCTCCCGTGTTTTTATTCACTGTCCTTAACGTGAGTCCAACCACTTCAGGAGGATGTGTGAAGGAGAAAACGTGGTGGTATCTACAGCACAGATTGGATCCCATCATGGGAGAACTTCTTCCCTGAAAACTGAGGGAATTGTGTTAACTGCACCTTTTTCGAAGTCTCTGGTGGAGAGATGCCACTTTAAGGCATTCCATGATGAGTCCCTTTGGAACGGGAAACGTCAACCCTGGATTTAACATTATATCGATGCAGACTTTCACATCTTCTGCCAGGGCTTCCACTGGACAGACTCCAAAGCATGTCCAAATCCTTGGACAACTGGTATTCGGCCATATCAAATACTGCTTGAAATAATTAAGCTGTCAGCAGAGCCTTGGAAAAGTTTGGCTATAAGAGGATCTGGATGTCATATTATGTTTCACGATAGTATCTGACCTGCATTACAATTCCGCACGTTCTCCAGCCAGACCCAAAATGACCAAGTAGGGCCAACCACAACAAAAAATGTGTATTTTCTATTCACCTTCATTTCTCTTTGGAGAAATATTACTTTAAAATAACATTTCCATCATTTTTTTTCATCTGTGTATCAAAAACTATACACCTAATTATTTAAGAAGCAGGAAAGGCTATGACTAACTAGAGCAGTGGTTCTCAACCTTCCTAATGCCGCGACCCTTTAGTACAGTTCCTCATGTTGTGGTGACCCCCAACCATAAAATTATTTTCGTTGCTACTTCATAACTGTAATTTTGCTACTGTTATGAATTGTAATGTAAATATTTGATATGCAGGATGTATTGTCATTGTTACAGATTGAACATAATTAAAGCATAGTGATTAAGCACAAAAACAATATGTAATTATATGTGTGTTTTCTGATGGTCTTAGGCAACACCTGTGAAAGGGTCGTTCGACCCCCAAAGGGGTCGCAACCCAAAGATTGAGAACCACTGAACTAGACCAAAAAAAAGTCCATGGAAATATTAAATGAATGCCATTAGCCTAAGAAATCAGCACACTATAAATCTACAAGAAACATGCATACCCAACTAGCATCTCACCTCACTCTCAAGTCTAAATCAAATGTACTGAAAGGACACCGCTAACTAAAACTGGAATTAAAAACTACTCAGTTCAGCTGGTTCTTTCTTTCTCATTTTTCACTACCACCTAATCATTCAACATTCACCTTTTATATTTGCACCAGCTTATGAATAAGTAGAGGTCCTCTCCTCTGTTTACTCTGATGAAACCCACAGAAATGTCTACCTGCCAGGGGCTCAGGGACCCAACAATCTCCAACAGAACCATCTACTAACTCAGTCAGGCGAAGGCTTATTTAACAAACCTCTTCTATGTGGGACTGAGAAACAGCAACCAGAACAACTTCAGTCTTTGATTTATATATTTTTCATGTAAGACTCACAGTCACAACTTCAAACTCATTAAATTCAACCGACAGAACTTTCCAGGGAGTTCTTAAGAGAAAAAAAAAATGTTAGCAAGGAGTTAAAGCTCTAAAGGCACGTCTCACATGGTTTACATTTTCCAGCTACACTCCCCAGTTGCCTGTTAATTTCTACCTCACACTTTCATTTATTAAATAAATGATGAAAATTCCTTCCAAGATTTTCTTTTTAAATATTTTGGATTCGAAGCCCACGTTGCAGGGGCCCAACCTTGGCTGGCAGCAAGACTGTGCCTGAAAGAACAGTGCAAGGGTGGGGGGAAACTACCCCACAGAACAAGATCTGTCTGAGAACGCTCGCAGACCCCGCGCTGCGGCACAGGAGGAGCACTGGGATATACTCCTGGGCAAGCCTGGGATGTTTATTTTGTCCTTATGTCAGGAAATTACAAACATGCATTCCAGGAGTTAGCAAGCTCTGGTCCTCACAAGTCCACTGATAAGCCAGCCTCCCACTCCTCAAACCTCGACTTCAAATAGAAACTCTTTAAAATATGAATGCAGTCAATAGTCTATATCGCCAGGCCTACCACAACAAGAGAAAAGATGAACTCGACACAAACAATCGGCAAGTGCATGGAATATGGTCATTTTCAACCCATTCCTAAAGGAATGCAATTTGTAGCTGAGGGGGGGGGAGGGGGAATCCTGTCCGTGTCTTACCTCTTTTCCCCCCCAAAGCCTTCCAGAACCCCCATTGAGAATAAACACCACCTCTGTCCAACCTCCCCCACCCCAACCCCAAATCACAAGTCCCTCGGCCAATGAAAAAGGAGATTTTTCCAGTCTGGGTTTCTGAGCTGGTTCCCAAAAGACTTAGGACTCTAAGTCAAAGTAATGTTCAAGGAGACCATCCAATAAAAAGATATCTCTAGTTATCATTAAAAACAAGAACAAAGAACAGTTCTGTCCTTCTTGAAATAGCTCTAAAACATTATTCTGTCACTGGTCCCAGAAAAACAGAAAACAACCAGCCAGAGATGAGGCTTCCTAAGAAGGCTGAGGCCTCTCCTTGTCCAACAGAAATCACGGGCGCAGTAAGTTAAAACACCAAGTCCCTGCTTACTCACAAGCGCTAAGGATCCCATTCACTTATACGTCCAACAACCCTAGGAAGTATTTTATTCCCATTTTGTGCCTGAGAAAACTGAGGCCCAATGTCATTTTTCGTAAGTGCAAAGATGTGTATCCAGGTCTCTCTGATGTGGAAAAGTTTCCTTCCATGTGACTCCCTTTTATAAGCAGGAGAAGTAACCAACTGTTTTCTTGCCCTCCGACTGGTCATTTACATGGTCCCGCCCCCAATCCCACCCAAGGATAAGCACTTCCATCATATGCAGCAGTGGCCAAACTGCCAGAAAGCTGCCTCTGGATTGGGTTACCACAATCTAAGAGACATAACACATGTAAAGTTTGGAAAACACCTTGAGAGATTAAGAAATAGAGGCTATATGAAAATAAATTGTAAGAGTTAACTGAGATCAGCTTGGGAGAAGATGATGAGCACACATTTTCACCTCCACTTCAGACCGACTGACTGCAGCATAAGGGACTTAGGTTAGATGTGCAGATGAACTTCTGATAGGGAACAGTGTAATACTGGCATGGAGGCTATCTAATGCCACTGGTGGGAATATTTTCAAAAAAAGCACCTTTTTATCTAGGGTTTCTCAACCTGGGCACTGTTGACATGCTGGGCCAGATAATTCTTTGGGTTGGGGGCCTGTCCTGCATATTGTAGGATGTTTAGCAGTATCCCTGGCCTCTATCTATTAGAAGCCTGTCACATTCCCGCACCCCTCCCCAGCTGTATCAACCAAAGGTGTCTTCAGAAACTGACAAATGTCCCAGAGGGTGGCGGGAGAAGAGGTCAGCATCTCCCTCAGTTGAGAGCCACAGCTCTGAGTCAGAGGTGGTATCTGCCCGAAAGAGGAAAGAGGAAGGAGGTGGGGTGGGAGAGAAACCAGACGTCCTTTCCAAGCATCAAGGTCCTGACCCACCCAGTCATTGAGAACAGAAATTGCCTGAGGGAAAAATCAAGGCACCTGGACAACCCAGAAACGACTGACCTGCCTGAGATGGCCAGGAACAGACTGTCCTCGGGAAAACAACAGAAAGGAAGAGATGGAGACCAAAGAAGGGAAGAGGCCTCGCTTTGCCTGTGGGGCCCGGTCATGTCCAGCCAGGGCTCCACAGGCCCCCATCCCCAGGAAGGTGTTTCCACTGAGGTTCAGTGTATGAGAAAGAACACGTCAACGCTGTTTGTCACCAGTGTCAGAGTTGAGGCTTCTTATCGTTTTGAATGCGCTGACATGACACTGAGATTGAACACCCTGGAACGTGGGAACAGAAAAAGAGGGACAAACACAGAGCCTGCGCTCTCTGGAGAGTCTGCAGCCACTTGAAAGCACAAGGAAAAGGTTATAGGATTTGGGGAACCAATGTGTGTTCTTGAAATGCTTGTGAAAGGCATCACATGCTCGCAGAGAAGGAAAACTACAGGGGTTCTGGAGGGTTTAACAGGGCAGGCTCCTTGTCAATCAGCATTTAAGTGCCTAAATACACAAGGTGCTATGATGGGAACTGTACACAAAGCAAGGTCCTCACACCTGGCCTTACCCCATAGGATATACAGCTGAAGGAACTTTAAAAGCGGGCACTGGAGAGATACAAGCAAGACGTGTTTTCTGTGCCCTCCAAGGTGGCCCCACCGTGACCCCTCAACATTCCACCACTACTAGGCAAAACATGAGAGAACCTGTCTCTCAATCAGAAAGGCCAGGTAAACTGGCAGGGAATGTGTCTACAGAAGAAACAAGGGTGAAGTTAGAGAGCAGAGCAACAGTGCCTCGTGTAGCAGACATGAGTCAAGGTTCCTCGGGTGACCTGGAGCAAATCATATGAGCCCGAACTATAAAAGGGGAGTGCTTGTCTCAGCATAGGAAGGTGTCTCTACATTCTCTGACATTTCATAGTGTTATAGATCTGTGAGACAGATACCCAACTTTGCACTCACTTCTGGGAGGGAATAGGGAATGAAAAAACAAGGGTTTTCTCCAGGGTATCTTTGAGGATCCAGTGTTCAAAGATAGTGATCAATCCAAGGTAGGTACTGAGGGGAGAGAGAACACACCCACCATCTCCAAGCTTCCTGTGATGGATGCCCTTGGGCAGAGAGAGGCAAGAAGACCAACCTTGCCCTTCCAGAGGAGAGGAAACCAACTCCATTAACACAAGTTGGGTCCACTATAGGAGCATAACTCCAGGGAAATCCACTCACTCTGAGACTCCAACTTCAGGAGAGATTCATTTAATACCCCTCGTTCGCCTTACCAGGTACAACACCCCATATGCAGAACCAGTCAGAGAGCTGTAAGCCTGCAAGCTGCTGGGCACAAAGAAACGAAAGCTACCTTCTCAGCTATATAAATGACCAAGGTCATATTCAGTTCTCCTCTAAGTACTCATGAACTGCTACTATATGAGAGTTATTATTATCTTTATGTCATTTGCATGGTTTCCATTATTTCTTTAATTTTCCTTTTTTTTTTTTTTTTGCATACCCATTGCCCTGTGGGATATTAAGTCTCAGTAACAGTATATGTCTGCAAAAAGAATAACACAAAATGTCAACAAAGACCTAAAGTGTTTTGGCAGCTCAATGGAGTAAATCATATCCACTGCCTAGTGAAATAATGAAGAAAAAATTATTTGACATGTGCCTTGAACTATGGGAAATGAGTAATCCCAGGTAACATTTATTGAGCAATTTAAATGTACCAGGTACTGCAGTATTATGCACACATTCCTAAAAATTAAGAATCCCATGAGGCAGCTATTTAGTGCCATATTACAGATGAAGACACTGAGGCTTGGAGAGTGATTTGCCCAAAGTCAAACAGCTGGTCATAGAAGCAAGCTCCAAATCCAGATCTGCCTGCTCCCAAGACCATAGAGGGAAGAGGAAATGTGAAGAGTTGCTGAGGAGAAAGAACAGGGGTAGGAAAGGCAAGATCAGAGACGAAGAACAAAGGCAGTAAAAAGCCACCAAAAGTGGCTCATCGTCTGGCCCAGTCGATTGCTTCTCTGTGGATGTTCTGGGTATAGAAGCAGTAGTAGTATGGTTACACATTCCAAGGCCCAGTAACAAACGCTCGTGAGGGGAAAAAGATAATAGAATCAGTGTCCTCATAATGTTTAATATGCATAAGAGTACATATAAACTCTTTCCTAATCCCATTGAGATTAAAAATAATAAAAATAATAACAACAATAATAATGAACATTTTTACCAGCTCATCAACTAAGCTCTGGTTAAGACAACCTGTTGTCATCAAGAGTTAAGGATCTGCTAACCTACAAGACCATACCACCCTAAAATGATCTATCGACCAACTGCAAGTACACTTTTGGAAACAGACGATGTCAACAGAATGAAAATCAACAACAGGACCAACAAAACCTTTGGATTTCCTGGAAGCAGCAACAGCTATCCTTATACTTTTCTGGAGCACCATACTGCCTGGGTTGTGGAGAAAGCTACCTGCAGAGAAACCATCATGAAATACTGGACCCTCTCTAAGTGCACTTTCCCTTATAAATTCACTCCACCATTTCCTGTGTTGTAGATGACTTCCTTCACATCTGCATCTCTAGTTCCAATCTCTTCTCTGATATCCCAATACTCGATTAGAAACGTGTGGTAGACATTATCGGGGCTCACCATTTCCCCTTCCTAAGCACAAAAGCACTGCATTACATTGCAAAGGACAGGGCCACGTAAATGGCTGGGCCAATGAAATATGAGCAGTGGTGAGTGGCTCTTTACAATGCAACTCCTCCCCCTCCTGCGGCAATCAGATGACAAAGCCACAAGACCTAAGCTGCGTGGATTACTGAGTTGCTGCAGAAGGACAGCTGACCTGGAGCATCTCCCAGACTCACAGAGGACTCAGAGCAAGAAACACACTTTTGTTGTGGTAGCTGCTGTGATTTGCTGTTACCACACCAAAGCCCAGCCTCACCTAACTGCTGGAACAAGCTTGGTGGACATCCCCAGGGTAGGAACAATCCATCTAAAGTCAAACTCTCCACCTACTTCCACCTAAATCCAGAGGAGCCCATCTACCTTCTCTTGCGGTTAACCCCCAGGATCTTAGGCTGGGCCCCTCTCCTCTGGATCCCCAGGCCTGGCTGAAGAAACTGCACAGAACAGCTTGATATTATTGATGGCGATGAAAGTCTGAAGCAAAAGTCAAATGAATTTTAATATTCTTTTTAAAAGAATAATGGAAATTATCAAGACCACCAGAAAAAAACACACATTTATTTGGGGGGGGGGGTGCGAAGGCTTAAGCATGAAGCTGAATGTCTACTTAGATATATGACTTTGAAACTTTTCTCTCACCATAAGGTATTAAAGTAAGTGAAACAAATCTCAATGCACACCCAGGCTGCAAGGGCATGTCAGCTCTGAAGACATCAGAACAGATAAAATAGGCATGTGCTTACATATTTTTAAGGGTCATATTGCCACACCTCAAAACATACTGGAAACTGACACTCCTTACAAATATCACCAACAATTGTGAAAATTAAAAGCTTAAACCTACAGGATTGTAACGCAAATATCAAAAGTTCACTTCAAATGGCATTTAGCACCATTTTTTTCCACTGCTTCCTGAAAGAGGCCCACACATACAGGTTCAGAGAAAAGCTAAGAAAGAAAACGTGTGGTTTCATAAAAAAACTTGAGACTACGAGTGTTGCAGATTTCATTACCAGTTCTCAGATTATACAAGCTACACAGAAATATCAAGACACACACTCCCATTTGTTTATCTACCAGTAAAGCAAACTGTCGCACTTTGAATAATGGATCTAAGTTCTGCACTTGGAAAAATCTTTAATCTCCTTTTTGTTTTCTTTTTATCTGAAAGACAATCTACACAAAATGATATACAATTTAATTATTATTCCATTTGTCTTTCTCTGAAATACAGCAAAAAAATGTGCTTGCCAAAATTTCAACCCTGAGCAAACATTACATAGTTTAAAGAGAAAGAGTATTGTTAGCCCATTTTCTCTACGGTCATCTAATCACACCACACCAGGCAAACTGAAACTTCAGTTCCTCTTAACCCAACTTAAAAATCCTGCACCTTTAATATTCTAGGACAAAAGATTATCAAGTAGCTATAAATCTAGATAATAAAAAGGTTTTAACTTAGATTCACCCAAAAAGGCAAACCATGGCAAACCCACCTATTTCATCTCAAGAGTGTTACTAAATGTGGCAGGATTGCTCAACTTAACTGCTCAAGAACAAGTTATGTATTGCAATTAGAGTGACTATCCTTTCTTTCAACCATACGAGTCAAGAGGAAGTAGTATTAATTATTTATTGGTTAGCACACATCCGTCAGGTACTTATGGGATGTGTGCAACTGTTTGTAAGGGCCATTTCTGTTTTCCAGTTTAAAAAGAGTTCACCAGCCCTGACCGGTTTGGCTCAGTGGATAAAGTGGCGGCTTGGGGACTGAAAGGTCCCGGGTTCGATTCTGGTCAAGGGCAAGTACCTTGGTTGCAGGCATATCCCCAGCAGGGGGTGTACAGGAGGCAGCTGATCGATGTTTCTCTCTCATCAATGTTTCTAACTCTCTATCCCTCTCCCTTCTTCTCTGTAAAAAAAATCAATAAAATATATTAAAAAATAAAAAGAGTTCACCAACCCTGGGAACAACAAATAAGCCGGAAGCTCTGCCTTCTCAACCACACTTTTGTGCCTTTAAACTCTAAGCCAGTGAGTCCCTGCACCTACTAGTATTCGTGGTAGGAAACACTTTTGTCTTAGAGATGTGACTTTATATAGGCATCAGCCTTCCAGTTTACTTTTTTATTTTTTTATTTTACTTAGTTATAAGTAGCAAACACATGTCTACTTTATACAGCATCGTCAACATTCTGTCTTCTGTCTCCAAGCAGTTCATCAGAGGAAACGTGAATTATCACTGGGCTAAGGTGAGGGTAGCTGTGTGCAAACACCTCCTCTTTCAGCACAAAGCATTCGTGTAAATATTCCTATTTTTAGTTCTGAAAGTAAAATTTAGACACACTCACTGCTTCTGTTATACACCAAATTATGCACCATTATCGGGTGTGGTGAAGGGGATGGAGCCAGAGACTAGAGAGGTCCTTGTAGCAAACTGCCCTGCTCTATCACCATTATTTAAAAAGTGCCTTCTTGAGCCCTAGCCGGTGTGGCGGCATTGGTTGTACTTTGTCCTGTGCACCGAAAAGTTGATTTTGGGCACATACCTGAGTTTCAGGCTCAATCCCTGGTAGGGCCTTGCAGGAGGCAGCCAATGGATCCATTTTTCTCTCTCTCTCCCCACCCCCCACCCCTTCATCTGTCTCTAAAAAGTCAATTTAAAATATTTTTATTGGTGTTTTGGGTTTCTTAGGATATATTCCTAGAAGTGGGATCACTGGGTCAAATGGCAGCTTCATATTTAATGTTTGGAGGAACTCCATACTGTTTTCCATAGTGGCTGCACCAGTCTGCAGTCCCACCAGCAGTGCACTAGGGTTCCCTTTTCTCCACATCCTCACCAGCACTTGTCATTGGTTGATTTGTTGATGGTAGCCATTCTGACAGGTGTGAAGTGATATTTCATGGTCGTTTTAATTTGCACCTCTCTGATAATGACTTTGAGCATTTTTTCATATGTCTCTTATGCCCTTGACCGGAATCGAACCTGGGACCTTTCAATCCGCAGGCTGACGCTCTATCCACTGAGCCAAACCGGTTTCGGCTGAAATTAACCTCTTGTCAGGTGTATCATTGGCCAATATGTTCTCCCAAACAGTGGTTTCCCTTTTAATTTTGTTGATAGTTTCTTCTGTGCAGAAGCTTTTTATTTTAATGCAGACTCATTTATTTATTTTCTCCTTTGTTTCCCTTGCCCTAGGACAGTGGTCGGCAAACCACGACTCGTGAGCCACATGCGGCTCTTTGGCCTCTTGAGTGTGGCTCTTCCACAAAATACCACGTGCGGGCGCGCACGTACAGTGCGATTGAAACTTTGTGGCCCATGCGCAGAAGTCGGTATTTTGTGGAAGAGCCACACTCAAGGGGCCGCGAGGCGCAGTCTGCCGAGCCGCAGTTTGCCGACCACTGCCCTAGGAAATTGGCAAACATATTGCTAGGAGAAATGTCTGAGATTTTGCTGCCTATGGTTTCTTCTAGGATTTTTATGGTCTCAGAACTTATATTTAAATCTCTCATCCATTTTGAGTTTATTCTTGTATATGGTGGAAGTTGGTGGTTTAGTTGACTTTTTTGCATGTGCTTGTCCAATTTCCCCAACACTATTTATTGAAAAGACTCTCTTTACTCCATTGTCTGATCTTGCCTCCTCTGTCAAATATTGAGTGTAACGGCTTGGGTCAATTTCTGGGTTCTCTATTCTGTTCCACTGATCTATATGACTGTTCTTGTGCCAGTACCAGGCTATTTTGATTACAGTCACTTTGTAGTATAACTTGATATCTGGTATTATAATGCCTCTACCTTTGTTCTTCTTTCTTAAGATTTCTGAGGTTATTTGGTGTCTTTTTTTGTTCCATATAAATTTTTAGAGTATTTGTTCTAGATCTATGAAATATGCCATTGGTATTTTAATAGGGATTTCACTGAATCAGAAAGAATATATTCACCCCTATGTTCATAGCAGCACAATTTACGATAGCTAAGATCTGGAAACAGCCCAAGTGCCCATCAGTGATGAGTGGATAAAAAAGCTGTGGTACATTTACACTATGGAATACTATGCAGCAGTAAAAAATAAGAATCTCTTACCCTTTGAGACAGTATAGAGGGACCTGGAGAGTATTATGCTAATCAAAATAAGCCAGTCAGAGAAAGACAAGTATCACATGACCTTATCATATGTGGAATCTAATGAACAAAATTAACTGATGAACAAAATAGATACAGAGATAAAAGCATGGAACAGACTGACAATCTCAGAGGGAAGTTGGGGGGAGGGAAGTAGGGGGAACATTAACCAAATAACTTATACACATATATGCATAAGCCATGGACACAGACAATAGGGTGGTGACCACCTGGGCGGGAGGGGGTGTGCAGAGTAAAAGGGGTCAATGGGAGAAAAGGGGGAACATCTGTAATACTTTTTTAAAAAAATAAAGAAATGTTTTAAAAAAGAAGTACATATTGGTAGTTACAAAATAACCACAGGGATACGAAGTACAGCATAGAGAAGAGTCAATAATCCTATATAATAATAGAGGAATATGCAAATTATCCGAGACACCCTCACGGGTAAGGACCAGCAGGAGCGGGTGGGCGTGGCTGCCAGCCGCAGGAGGCTGGGGGACATGAGGCTGCGTCAAATAAAATAAAATGTGTTCATGCTGCCTAGAGCACAAACATCCCAGCAGATAACTCCATGCAAGTTATTGTGTAATCACAATAATTACACAATATTGACTACACAATAAACTTATTTTCACGGAAAAAAAATAACACCTTCATTTGAAGATGCCCCGTAAGGCTGCTGAGGCTTTCATCTGTCCCTTTCTACACTGAAGACGACAGGGTTCGAGGAGGAAGGGCTCTAGTTTTGTTTTCTCAGCACCCAACTGAGGTGGCTCTCCCCTCCAAGCCCTGCACAGGACAGGCGGTCCGCTCCAGGCGAAGTGCTTTCCCTCGGGGACCCCACTCTCCCTGGGAGTCTGGCGTGGGGGGCACTCTCCCTGGGACCCCGGAAATCCGCCTCTGGGGCGACTGCCCAGCAGCCATACCTGGCGAGCCGCGGAGAGGGCGACCTACCCCTGTGGATGTGTACGCAGGCGGAGGCCACGCAGCTGCCATAGTTGAAGTCATCCTCGGAGGAGCGGGGGTAGCGGGGATCAGAGTCAGCCCTGTCGGCAATGGAACCCCAGCTCCCCGCCGAATGACTAGAGCACACGGACCTCAACGGTCCTCGGTCACTTCCTGAGCAGCAGTCAGCCCAACCGGGGATCAAACCCGAAACCTAGGTAGGTGCCCTGGCAGAACGGAACCCAAACCTTTGCTATGGCAGAGCAGCAGGGGCGGGGGCACCCAGAGGGGTTTTGTTGAGGGGCCCTGACAGGCAGCGCCCAGCACAGTGGGTTAGAACCTCCTCCTGATACAGCCAGGTTGCGGGATGGATCCCTGGTCAGGGCACAGACAAGAAGCAACCAAAGACAGCATAATAAGTGCAACAACACAGTGGTGTTTCTCTCCCTCCCTTCCTCTCTCTAAAATAATCAATAAAAATTAAAATAAAAAATAAACCCTCTGGCTTGCAGAGTTGCTAAAAAAGAAAGTGAAGTCCCATCCCTTCCCGTTCATTCAACAAATACTTCATATGCTCCTTCAATAATCACACTGGGGATGGGTGTTTGTTTGTTTTGGGTAATCCTCACCTGAGGACATTTTTGCAGATTTTTTTTTTTTTTTACGGTGAGTGGAAGGGAGGGAGAAAGAAACTAATGTGAGAGACATCAATTGGTTGCCTCTTGCTGAATCCCCGACCAGGGCCCTGGATTGAGCCTACAACTCAGGTACGTGCCCTTGATCGGAATCCAACCCGGTACCCTTCAGTCTGCCTGCAGAAGCACTATCCACTCAACCAAACCAGCATTTTTTTTCTTTTTAAATCCTCCCCTATGGATATGTTTTTTTCATTGATTCAAGAGAGGAAGGGAGAGGGAAAAAGAGAAACATCTATCAGTTGCCCAAACAATCCAACAGGGATGGAACCCACAGCCTGTGTATATGCCCTCACCTGGAATCAAAACCATGACTCTTTGGTGCGTGGGAGAACACTCTAACTATTGACCCATACCGACCAGGGCCTGGAGGTACAGTTAAAAAAATTTTTCAGGTCTGCCCTGGCCAGGTGGCTCAGTTGGTTGGAGTCTCAACCTGTACACCACAGGATTTCCTGTTGGATTCTAGGTTAGGGCACATACTTAGGTTTAGGTTAGATCCCGCTGGGTCAACAGGTGCAGAGGCAGCCTACTGGTATTTCTCTGTCACATGGATGTTTCTCTCTCTAAAAATCAATGTTAAAAACAGCCTCAGGTGAGAATTGGTCCTCGCTATGAACTGACCACCAAGGGGCAGATGCTCAACGTAGGAGCTGCCCCCTGGTGGTCAGTGTGCTCCCACAGGGGGTGTGCCGCTCAGCCAGAAGCGGGGCTCACAGTTGGCGAGGGCAGCAGCGGTGGCGAGAGCCTCTGTGGCAGCACTAGGGAACAGCAAGCCAAGCGGTAGGAAGCAGCAAGCAGGCGGGCAGTAAGAAGGGAGGGGTCCTGGACTGCGAGAGGGCACAGGCTGGGCTGAGGGACCCTCCCCCACCCATCTCCAGTGCACAAATTTCATGCACCGGGCCTCTAGTATTGTAATAACTGTGTATGGTGCCAGGTGGATACTAGAAATATGAGGGGAATCCTTTGTAAAGTATATGATTGTCTAACGACAAAGCTTTATACCTGAAACTAATACAAAATAATATTGAATGTAAACTAATTGAAAAAAATGTAAGTGCCTTATTGTTATTCACTTGGGCTCCATAAAAAGAATGAGGCATCTCAGTTGAAACTAAAACCCAAGAGGAACCTGAATGGCAGCTTTAAAAAGTATCACTTTAGTCTACCTGAATCTTTATTTCTCTCACTTTAGAAGAGGTGAAAAGAAGGAAGCCTGAGTCCTGACTTGAAGACCACACACTTTCATTTTTACGGAGAAGCGCTTGGCAAAGATTACCTTAATCTCTGGCAAAGATTACC
This sequence comes from Myotis davidii, assembly GCF_000327345.1. Classification (NCBI taxonomy): domain Eukaryota; kingdom Metazoa; phylum Chordata; class Mammalia; order Chiroptera; family Vespertilionidae; genus Myotis; species Myotis davidii. Next base: position 7,864,072 of record NW_006293001.1, read on the forward strand.
TTAATACCTTGTGCTCAGTAAACAGACGAAACTAATACATTCATTCAGTTAAGTGTTTGCACAAGGAAGTTACTGAAACTTACTGTTCTTGAGAATGTTTCCTCCCCATCTCACCTGCAGGGAAACAGCACCCACTTCCTCCCAACCTTGGTCTGAAACCAATAAGCCGCCTCCAGAAAAAGTCCTGTGCTTCAGCCCACCTCTGCAGCACCACCGCTCCACATCAAACGTGGCCGGTGTCCCCGCCCCTGGCCCTTGTGAAAACCACTTAAAACATTACTAGGATAGCTGTTCAGAGCATGCCTCAAAAAGCAACAAGCTGCAAAGGAACCCAACCCATGGGCCGTGACTAATCTCAACCCAATGTGTTCACAGAAGGAAACTATAAACTATAGAAAAAGGTCATCTTTCCTGACCTTTTTAAAAAAAATAAATTTTTTTTAATTGATTTCAGAGAGGAAGGGAGAGGGAGAGATAGAAACATCAATGATGAGAGAGAATCATTGATCAGGTGCCTTTGCACAACACACACTGGGGACGGAGCCTACAACCTGGACATGTGCCCTGACTGGGAATTGAGCCATGACCTCCTAGTTCATAGGTCGATGCTCAACCACTGAGCCATGTCGGCCAAGTCTGACCTTTTTTATTTTATTTTTGGGGGAGTTTGACCTTTTTTAAATGGTAAATTATAATGACACATTATACACAGAGATAGTCTCCTTATATCAAATCATGACGAATAAGGCTCAAGTGCATTCTGACCATCATCTGCCTGCTGGTCCCCTTGTACATGTCCCGATGTTGCCAGTTTGGTCCTTTTTCTAGGCATCTGTACACCTGTCTTTGAAACCGCACAAAACATACATGGACTCCAGCACAGTCATTCTGGAGGAGAATCTGCCTCTGTGTACTGAGGCAAGAGAACACCCAGTTGTGAGTACAGGAAACAGAGAGTTTACTCTTGTATTATTATTTATTAATTATTCTATTAATTATTTGAATTGCAATGGTAAACCTACTTTGGCCCACCCCTGTACATACTCTCATGATTCACTTATCCTGCTCCTGGACATATTCCAGTGGCTACTCTCCTCCCACAGGCCCATGAGGGCATGTACAAGGATGTTCCCTGAAGTCCTGTGCGTGGAATTGGAGGAAAAGACAAGGAAATTCATGTTAGGAACCAATGTTAGGCAACACAATAAGGTAAATACTTTAATCATAACACAGGACTGAATTTTAAAAGCAAGAAATAGTAAGAGTGAGGGCACAAACCATTTAAATTTAAAACATATATAAACCTTCTCCTCTGCTGTAATAACTACACATTCCTCACATGATTCTTGTGAAATGGTATACAACACTGAAAATAGTCCCGGTCACATTGTAAGCACTTAGAAGACATTCACTATAGTTAATTACATTAAAAGATGTTCACAATATTCTGTAAACCTTCTATTAACAAACCATCCTTTCCCAAAAAAAGCTCCCTTTTCTTCTATTTTAAAAAAAAAATGTATAGGAGACTAGAAAGCTATGTTAAAAACCTTTACAGTAGTTCCCTCTGAGGGGAATCGTGTGTGTTTTAGCTTATCCCCCTTGGTCAGCTATCATTCTACAATGAAAAAATATTACTTTAGAACTTTCTTTGGTCCTCAGAAAGTTCCTTTCCTAATTCATAACAAAAATAGGTAATTTCATAAAAATATAGAATTCATAACCAAAACATGAAACATCCCCCAAATCCAGCAATGGGGGAAACAGGCCAATTATCATACATGCAAATAGTACTCTGTAGCCACTTTCTGTCACTGTGGAAAAAGAATATACTGTTGTGTGAAAAAAAAGCAAGCTCCGGAAATGCACGTGTAAGAGACCTGGGAGGGGGTGGACAACAGTAGTCAGCAGCGTGGTCAGCAGCGTGGTCAGCAGCGTGGTCGACGGAGCCAGCCCACCCACACTCACATCCTGCCTGCCACTCAGAAGCTTTGCAATGGCAGCCAAATCACCCAGCTCCCTGACCCTCATCTGCAAAGCGAGGCTGATGACGGTGCCCTCATGGGGTTGCTGTACATAAATATGAAAGACGCCAAAGGAAACCTGTGCATAAGGTCCAGTAAAAAAGGTGTGTGTTTCATTTATGTAAGCCAAACCTCTATAAACTTGATTTTAATACACATGCACATTGTAAAATTCTGCTTCTGTGGAATATCCAGAATAGGTAAATCCTTAGAAATAGAAAGCAGAAGCTAGAGGCAGATTCTCCTCCAGAGAATAACCGCTGGATAAGTTCTGGGTTTTATTACACAATGATGGGAGTTTAGGAACTAGACAGAGATGGTGGCTGCAGAACATTGTGAATGTATTCAATGCAACTGATGTCTGTTTGCTTAAAAGGGGTTAATTTTATGTGATGTGAATTTCACCTGGGGGCGGGGGGGGGGGGGGAATGCGTGCTTGCAAAACAACAAAATGTTTTATAAGAATAAATACAAATCAGAGAGTAAACATAAACATTCACAGAGATGAAAAGGGAGGAAAGAATAAGTAAGGAGAACATGCATAAACGAAAGCCAAAAAAATCACATGACATGCATAATTCTGAAGAAGCCTGCCCAGGCCACTGTGACAGCGAGCCATGTGACACAGGGGGGTACACCTCCCACACCTGGGGGCGGAGCACTGTCTTGGTTTGTTGCCTTTTTCTTCCTTTCCTTTTTTTGAGAAATGATATTCAGCTCCATTCTTTGCCATTTGCTATTGCTACCCACTGGTATGTATTTTGGAACGCCCTTCATTTTAAAGCTCTAGGCTGATACCATGATCAGCACATTTTCAACTTCCTTTACTTGATCATACATAGTATGCCAATTAATGGAAGTTTCATAATGAAGTGTCAAGTATGGTATGCAACTGCCTAAACCAAAATCAAACCCTATGCTGAAATAAGTTTAGTTCTTAGAGCTATTTTATATGCATCCTTCATAGCCAGACTCCTCGCCCAACCACTGCAGCTTCCATCCAACAGCCAAGAGTGTGGTGAAACGCCCCCTCCCACATCCACACTCTCCAAACTGAAGTGGGTTTAATTTGATTTTACAGTGGGGAATAGAAAGGCCAGCTGCATAAGAGTTCATTGTATGATTCTTTGCTCCAAGAGGGACCGTCCCTAAGCCCGGTGACTGTCTGGCCTGTCTGTTAGGTATTAAGTTTAAAGGCCTGGAATTCGTTCAGAGGATACGCACGGTGTCAGTAATAAGTCCACAAAGTTGGAGCTTCTGGCTCCTCCAACTCCCATGCCAAAAACTTGCTTTCTGGACCTGCTTTCCAAACCCCCAATACCAAGGTGTCACCTGCTCAATTATAGCATATCTAAGAGGGTTCTCTGGGATTTTGTTTTCATCAAAATAAACTAAAGGGCTGCCCTTTTTAATAATTAGTCACGAATGTCAGTTGCCTCAAGGTGACACAGGAGAGAAAGACCTGACATTTGTGAAGAAACGACAGCTGGAAAGAATCACGCAGGGAAAACAGACACACAGGGAAACACTCCCCTCTGGGCTGCGGAAAGACAGGCATTTCAGAAATCTAAAATAAGCCTCTTTATCAGAGCTGGGGTAAAGGTCATCCCCGTGGTACTGGGGTGGAGGACAGAGCCACCTCTCAGATGCCCTGTGCCCTGCTCTCAGAGGACCTGCCAGGAAGGAGGGTCTGTTCCTGTGCCAAGGGCAATCTGGCATCTCTAGGGACTGGGCAGTTATGCAATACAATTATTTTTTTTTTTTTTTTTTTTTTTGCATAGCACCCCTCCCACAGGCATTCCAATAAGCTTGACAAAGGGAGTCATTCATAGACTTGATAAAAGCAAAGTAAGGACAAACTTTGTAACATGGAGTGAAGACATGGAAAGGGCTCCCCCCACCCAACCCACAGGGCAGAGGCGGGAAGGAGCACGGTGACCAGCGAATAAATCAGAGGGTGACAGAGGAGGGGCCTCCCATGTCCCAGAGAAGGGCCATCCCCACTGTTGGCAAACAGGAAAATGATCCCCGTCAAGCAGCCTGGGATTGGTTTAGATTTTCGTTCGTTTTGTTTTTATTTTCTGGAGCCCAGCTATTTATTCTACTTGTTAAATAAAAAGCACAAGTCACAAAATATTTTCCTAATTTACGACTTACCAGTCTAATTTATTTTGACAGAACAGAAGTGCGCCTACACACCAAGGCACAAGTAGTGTTTGGCTGTTTAGAAATTTCCTTGGAATCCCTGCAAGAAAATCCTGGGTTGGGGCGGTCCAGAGGGGCTAAATGTCATTTTTTTTTCAGGGAAGTCAGTCATCTAATAAAGTCGTGAATCCCCATTCTTTCTTTTAAATATATTTTTAGTGATTTCAGAGAGGAGGGGAGTGGGAGAGAGAGAGAGAAATATCAACAATGAGAGAGAATCATTGATCAGCTGCCTCCTGCACGTCCCCCACTGGGGATTTGTGCCCTGACTGGGAATCAAACCATTACCTCCTGGTTCATAGGTCAACTCTCAACCACTCAACCATGCCTGCTGGGTGGCGAATACCCACTCTTAGCTTGAGCAAACCTTACAGAAATTCAAGTTTGGGGGCAAAGAAACGTTGTTATAAGCCACCTTCAAAAGATGACATTATCAATATGCTTTCAACCTCCTAAAAGCAAAGCTCATTCCATGAGGGCCCCTCTTATCCAGGGATGACCTCGAGAACAGGAGAGAACTTACTCTCCCAAGGAAGTCTCGATCATGCCTGACCCAGCCTCCCTCCCCGGCCTGAGGCCTGGTGACACTGCACAACCCGCCCGTTCTCAGTACAAGGAAGTCTTCCCAACAAAGTCTTGGAACAAGGTTCTTTAACAAGTCAGCCCGGGTGCCACAGCACAGGTGCTGTCAGGCAAAGGAGACTTCGCGAAGTAGGCCTGCCAGAGCTGTACTGTCCTTATGAATCTGGACCAAGTCCCAAAACCCAAATAGGTGATTACGTGTTTCAGTGCAGCTCTACCAGGATCCTCAAAAGCATCCCACTCTCCCAGGTTAGCCAAGAAGTACATTAAAGGTGCCTGGAAAGTAAATGGAATTCCTGATGTCACACAGGGAATGCATTCCACTACAGACCTACCTGGTTCACTTTCCTACTGACCTTCCTTATCAGAGGGAGGCATACTTAGGAGATGTAGGTATACACATATAGATGTCAAAGCCAGCCCTGGAAGCATAACTACTGATTTCCAGGTCAAGTTTGTGTTAGCAACATGATTTAGACAGGAACAGCTGACTAGCAGCACATCACTGAAATTCTCTCTACTTTGAAAATACTAGGATATGTAAGAATCACATAAACATCTTACAAATATAGTGTCATCATTAAGGACGCAATAAATGGAAGTCACTAGGGTTAGTCTTGCTGCTGGGAATCCTGAGGGACCAAGGATCTAGAGTGGGCTGTGCTCTGCCCAACAAGGCCTTTCTCTTCTGAGCCATCAGCACTGCTGCTGTCACTCACCAAAGGCCCACAGGACGGCAGAGGTTTCTGCTTCCTTCTTATAGAGCAGTGGTTCTCAACCTTCCTAACGCCGCGACCCTTTAATACAGTTCCTCATGTTGTGGTGACCCCGAACCATAAAATTATTTTCGTTGCTACTTCATAACTGTAATTTTGCTACTGTGATGAATCGTAATGTAAATATCTGATATGCAGGATGTATTTTCATTGTTACAAATTGAACATAATTAAAGCATAGTGATTAATCACAAAAACAATATGTAATTACATATGTGTTTTCCAATGGTCTTAGGCGATCCCTGTGAAAGGGTCGTTCGACCCCCAAAGGGGTCACGACCCACAGGTTGAGAACCGCTGTTATAGAGGGTTCAGTAGCCCGCCCTGGTTGTCCCAACTAGGCAACTAACTTGTCCAGTACCACAAAGCTGAGAAAATTCCCCAAAGCATACCTTGGGAAAGCTTTCGCCATGTCTACATGTATCATCTCTTCCAGGAAGCTTAATGGACAGGCCTCCCATCAAAAATAGTGTCCGTGGGGGGTTCAGAGGCACGGCACGTTCCAGGTAAGGGCAGAGGTGCCCGCGTCCTCTGCTCTCCCAGTTCCCCCTGGCAAACGCTCACCCAAGGTGGGTCCATGAGAGCAAGGGCCAGGTCACCTAAAAAACATGACCAGCCTGAGAGAAACTCCTGAATGCTAGACTGGAAGGGCTGAGACAAAACCAAAAGAGTGTCATGTTTCCCCAAAGGTAATTCCAGGCACAAAGAGCAAAGGCAAGGGCATGGAATAGACTTATCAGAGAGAAAATAAAAGTAGAGTAAAAGCTTCCCAAGGGTCTACAACGGAGATGGGAAACTTGAATTGGACGCAGAGAAACTGATGTTCATTCAGCCACACAAACGATGACCAGCTCCCTCTAAGTGACAAGGCCCACCTTAACCATTACTCAGGATATAAAACCCGGATGGACACGTTCCCTATTCTCGAGAAACTTAAAAGCTATCAGAGCAAGAAAGCTTTATGCCCAAATAGCTGCATTATCCAGCTGTGAGTGATTCTAAGAACTGTATGAATCAAAATTTGGGATGGGCATTTGGGTTGAACCTTAAAAGATTCGAGTAACTTATGTATTAAAAGATAAAAGTAAAACAAAACAGATGTTAGTACTCTAGAAAGTGGCCAAAGGAGCCACAAGGGCAAAAAATGTGGAACTAACCATTTATTTTCAGGAAGCAGGAAACAGCACTGATGAGGAGTAATGGAAGATTACTTCAAAAAGCAGACTGAGCCCTGGCCAGTGTGTTCAGTGGTTAGAGTACCAGTGCACCCAAGGATTGCTGGTTCCATTCCCAGTCAGGATCATATTCCTGGGTTTCGGGTTCGCTCCCCGCCCTGAGTCGGGGCATGTGCAGGAGGCAACCAACCCATGTGCCTCTCTCACATTAATGTTTCTCTCTCTCTCTTTCTCTTTCTCTCCCTCGCTCCTTCCTTTCCCCTCTCTCTGAAAAGCAATAGGTAAAAAAATATCCCCAAGTTAGGATTAACCAAAAAAATAGCCTGGAACCAGATCATGGATGAGCATAAATAACACGTAAGAAAAAAAGGCGAAATCTTCAAACAGCAGACTAGCAGGGCCTGGAGAAGGAGGAGCAGAGACACATCTGGGCTCTGATCACTGAGAACACTATCTTCAAAATGAAGTCAAACAGAGCAATACGACATGGATAACTTGCTTTTCTCTGTTCCTTCTCCATTAAGTACTATTTGCTTAGGAGAGAAGGGGTATCCAATTGGTCCAACAGATGAGCAAGACCCCAGGTACCCAGGAAGGTAACACCACTCTTTGTGGGGAACTGTTATCTTAGCCAAGCCAAATCTCAAATCTCATGTGGTACCTAAATCACCTTGGTGGCCTAAACATGTCTCTTTATGTGCAGCAAGTAGAGAAAGAAAATTCCGCTATTTTGGGTGTGTTCAGACACTTTCTATACATACTTAATTCTTAATGTGTCGGTGAGCTGCCTTGCAGAGCACAGGTAGGTCATGACTAAGGGTCTTCCTTGCACCCTGTGCTGAGGTCGCAGAGCCCAGGGAGGGAGAGGAAGGCTTCCCATCAGCTTCTTTCCCTTCCCTCCTATCAGATCACACACAATTGTTTGCGGGTCTCATCTGTCTTCTACTGTTCAAAGCCACTGCCACTCAAACACATGCCTTCCACTAAAGGACTTCTAACTCATCTCTAATCTTCTCTCCAAGTGTTCTGCAGCAGCTGGCATTCCTCTCTCAATGCAAACAAACAAACCAACAACAAGAAAACCTCTGGTCTCACTATTATAGTTGCTTTCCTAGCAATCCCAGTGTTGTCTAATGGATCCAGGCTTAGGAACAAAAGAAGCCATTTCTTAGAATCAACCTTTGAAAAGATGAGGTTGTGTTTGCAACTTCACAGATACCATCTGGGCCTTTGCTTACCTTGATGTTAGGATGAAAGACAGCAAGTTTCTTGAACCCGTTTTTCTTGCTGTCATCTAGTTTATTTATATAATTTTGATTCACAAGCTACTTAAAACTTTATCATGTAAGCATTTATTTGCTTATCTTACTGTGGAATGCACACACCTCCAAACAGAAGGGCATGCTATGGAGCTTTCACACAGAGAAGAGATGAGGAGGCACCATTTCCTTGTCTATAATAATAAAAGCATAATATGCTAATTAGACCAGACAGCCGAATGGCCTTCTGGACGTCCTTCCAGACGAAGCTGCAGCAGCAGGGGCCGGGGCAGAGGTGGTTAGGGGTGATCAGGCAGGCAGGCGAGCAGTTAGGGACAATGAGACAGACAGGCAGAGGCGGTTGGGGTGATCAAGTATGCAGGCAAGCAGTTAGGAGCCAGCAGTCCCAGATTGTGAGAGGGTGCAGGCCAGCTGAGGGACCCCCTCCCCACCCCCCACCCCCGGCCCAGAGGAAGTATTTCGTGCACCAGGCCTCTAGTGTATTTAAATAATCATGATAATCAACACATTTTAATGTGAGGAAAAGTGATGGAATGATGCTAAAAGTCTCAATTAGCAACAACAATAACGTGCCAGAGCATTTCGACAGTGATGCAGTGAATATGCTGCCGGGCTTAGCTGGTAAGAGTCCTCCTGGGGCGGACAGAAAACCTATCATAGCTCTACTGCAGGCATGGCAGAGAGGATGGACTTGAAGAGACAGAAGCTAAATGTGACCTCAGAAAATTGCTTTCATCGTCAGGCTTTGGTTTCCTCCTTGGCTTGATGTGAATATTAAATGAGCTGTACCTGTAAAGGACTCCAGAGAGTAGCTGGACCACAGCACTGTTGAAGTGTAAGAGACCATGAGCAACACAGATACAGGGCTTTTCCCTCACAGGTGACAGGTACAGGCGATGCCAAAAGGGACAGCAAAATCGAAGGCAAGACATTTCCACCAGATCAAGAAAAACAACCCACAAAATGAAAGTCAATATTTATAAGGAAACTTCTGGTTCTAAACTGTTCTCCACTAAATGCTTTAGTTTCTTCTGGGTGAAAAATAAATAAATAACCTTTTTATTTCAATTGTCAAAGATAATAGAATTGTACTTGTGTGCAACTGAGGAGATTACAGATTAAGATTATACACCCCGACTCACTGCCCATCAGAGTGCTCCAATTAAATCCGGGCTGCACTGAAGGGGTTATATTTTAAAGGGGCCACCTGACACAGAAGAATATTTTTCCAGTAAAAGGTAAAAATCTTTGACTTCAAATGCTGAACTAGAAGACAGAGTCAGAAATAGCTTCCTTTTGTTTCCCAAGCCCATTTCTTTTGTACTGAAATTATTATTTGTGGACTTGGTTTAAATTGTGGTGAACTGCTCATTTAAATACAGGGAGACATGTGAACAGGATAATGGGAAGTAAAAAATTCCACTACAACCAGGATACCTTTGTTCAAAGGCACAACTTGATTAAATTCACATCCTGTGGTCATTTGTTGAGTTCACAGAACAATGGTAAATTTAGTTGCTGGGAAAACAAAAAGCCATTGTTCCTTTTCATTATTTCTCTTCCTTGTTGCAAGTTTAAACACTGATTGTCTCAAAGTCCACGGTTTGCATATAAGAGAAAAGCATGATATTAATACACAGACATCAAAAAGCCAGACATATATATACACAGACACATACTTATACATAATACAGGAGGGGGCAAACGTAGGTTTACCATTGTTCATATGGAAAACAATTCAATAATTAATAAATAATAATAATGAAAGAATAAGGCCTGTATTTAGTGTGCTCACCACTGTAAGCCTACTTTTGCCCCACTCTGTATATTCAACCAACATTAGCATTTAACCCATGTTTGTATTGACACCACTAAACTACAGAACTGGTTTTTATGAAGAGGATTATCAAAACTGATCAAAACATCAAGTCTACCTTTCTCAACAATTCTGCCTTGGCACAAACTTTACAACACATAGCAGGTGACAGAATTTCTCAAACTGGTTTTGCAATTCCTTCCTTTAGGATTCCGACAATGAATATGTGGCATGCTGTCCATGGAACACGCAAGGACTCTGGAGACAGGGCAGTTAGCTCTGAATATCAGTTACACACCTCCACCAGAGCTGGCCTCGCGGGGTGTACTTGGGTCCCTCTCTGTTTTCTCCTCTAGACTTTCTATGTTCCTCAAGGTTAGGCACCCAAAGGAACTCCCTCTTTATGTCACCAAGACATAGCCATGCCTGGGACACACTGAAGCTCAAAATACACCGACTAAATAGATGGAGAGAATCAACCTGTTATCAGTGGAAGTGGAGTTTCTTGGGTGCTGTGCAGAAAAGAATTTCCTGAGGCTCCCACAGAGGATGGAGTTTCGTGGAAAGCTTTATTATGATGTAAAATTAAGGTCCCATCTCTGTCCGTCTGAACGCAGAAGAAGTCCAGTCGTGTCCAGCAGGGCCACAATTAAGGCCACTGCCCAGAATGTCTGTTCCATATCAAAGCCCAGTCCAGTCCAGCATCTGGCTGGCTTAGCATGTGCTCCCAGCTGCAGTCCATTGCGGGAGGAGTCCCCACAGCCATGGGCCATGTGGCTGCATAAAGCCACATGGCTATGGTCGGAACAGGTAAGTGCACTACACAGGTGACTGCAGTTCACAAGGCAAGAGAGAGCAAGGGCGAACCAAGGAGAAGGAACTCTTTGTCTGGGGATTTTAATCAGAAACTTCGTCAAATTAACCAACTCTCCAAGATCTCCAGCACTTCTGATGGGGCCCACTCCCTGGTCAACCCATTGCTCCCCAGGCTAGACTGACAGGCAAGCACCTCCCTGTGCCACCCCAACTTCTACTGTGCATGTACTTCTCCACCTGTGCCAGTCTCCCCCCGCCCCAGCAATCCAGTATCTGAGGGGGAGGGGGAGGGGTAATAATCCCCTTGGAAGGACAATGCTGCGATTCCTGGGGTGTGAAGCTGTAGCTTCCATGTTCCCAGGGGACATGACTAACAATTTCTGACTTCCACTTGCTCTCTTCCCTTTATTATTAATAACTAGCTAATTACACCGATAAAAAACCTACCCTTTGAACAAGTAAACACAGGGAGGTGTAAAGTCAGACCTTCAGCCAGCTCCCAGTTGCTCAGGTCTCTCTGAAGAACAGACTCATCACGCTCCCCATCCTCTTCCTTGAGTTCTGAGAAGCATGGTTCCACTTTCCCAACTTGCCAGACCTTCCTTAACCGACACCGAGCCTCGACGACCTACCAGGCAGCTCCAGGGTGTTGCAGGAGTGTTTGGAGAGTGGCGTGTTTGTATGACTTTTTCCTTTCAAATGTTTAATGGCCTGGTATTTGGGCTGAATGTTTTAATCAGGTTTCAATGCTGGGAAGTCCGGGAGCAAAGCCCTACCATTTTCTCTCTTCTCTAATGACATGTATCTGGGTTCACTGCCAGAATCCTGTGTTCTTTACAGTTGTCAACACGTTAGCATTAATGCTAATAACTTTTTTAAACCACTCAATGTCCTGTGAGTGACTCAGGTAGATGACAGAGGGCTGCTGCTTTAGGCAACTACTTACCGATTAAATTCTTAGGGTACTTTGTATGCTAGAGAAGAAAGGCCGAGAGGTCGGATAGTAGAGGGCATTTTAAAAGATTCCTCATCCTCTCATATCATTTCCAGAGCCATTTCTACCAAGGCTGTAGCATTCATTTATTCTGAGGACACATAAAAATTGGTTTGGGATACAGGCACTTCTATCCGTGGATCTTCCCTTTGTGAAATGTTTAAATCTGGGCCTAAGTTATCATGAGATTAATGCCTTTTAACAATACAAGGGAAACCTGTTAGAACATTAGTTATATATGTAGAAAGTTATCACTAAAATAAAAGGCTTGTAGTCAGAAATACTCTCTATCTTAATGACCACATAATAGGTTTACTGAATGACAGTGAATTCTCTGAGTCAGCAAATACTCAATCATCTATACGGAAGGGTACACTGGTGTGGAAAATACAAGTAAAAACAGCCTTAATATAGTGAGAATTCTGCATGTAAAACAGGCATAACTGAACCCACCTTACTGGGCTGTTGTGAGGATTAAATGAACTATGAAAAGCTTTAGCCTGGGGGGTTGACACATAATAACTCCTCAATGCTAAATGCTATCATCATAACCATCATCATTATTATTATTTGTTATGCCTTATATTATCCTATAAGGTCGATATGATGGTCCTAATTTTGATGATGAAATGCCATGCAGCACATTGAGGCCAAGAAACTGGCTCAATCACAAAGCTGGTAAATGATGCCAAAGGAATCCAAGCCCAGGTCAGCCTGATGTGCAAGTGTCAGCTCCAACTGCCACGTGATGCTGCTTTAAAAATAGGGACCCTTCTTCTAGAAATTAACTCCTTCCACTGACAGCTTGAGAATCCTAAAGGCAGATCAGATAGCAAAAGCAGAGGCGGCAAAGGGAGCCAGGAAAAGGGCAGGCGCTTTGCAACCAGACGTCACTGGGTTCAGATCCAGCTGTGTGACCTTCAAGAGATTATGTGATCGCCCAAGTCTGCCTCCTAATTCGTAGAATTGGGATAATCATACCAGTCCTGGCAGGAATGAGGCAAGGATGAGACATAAAGTACGTAAAATACTTAGTCCAGTCCTTGGCACATAGCGAGCACTCCAAAAATCTGTACCAGAATCATCCTGTCGGCTTGAATCACCTTTACATGTCCTCAAATCTTCGCGGTATAGAGGGGAAAAAAACCCTCTCAGAATTTTAATTCTCACCTTTTTTCCCTCAAAGACTACTATATCTCAAGAGATGTAATAAAATTCTCCCCCAGGAGTCAAATAACTTTTATTGCAAATAATTTTTCTTGAATCATAAATAACTACATACACACATCATTTGCCTCTATACACATAAAAATGATAAATAGTTATATATGCTATATATAATCTTTTTGCACACTCTTTGGCACTTCCAAAGGGAAAAAGAAAAGTGTATAATGAAAATTAAAATTAAATAGAAAAGAATGGGAAGTTCTTATAAAACAAGAAAACTCACTTTCCTGGAGCACCATCAAGCTACAAAGTGATTAAAGTGCATCTCGCTACACATACACACATATACCAGCACTAAAAAAAAAAAAAGTGAGGGGGGGGACGGGGACAAGGAGACATATAGCCCAAAGGGAAAATGACTACCATCTTCTTTAAATCTGGTAATCCGATAAACATTCAAATCTATAATAAGACAACATGCAAGAAAATGTACTGTATTATTTCACAAAATAAAAACCAAAAGAAAGCACATTTATAAACACACTCTAAGCCAAGCTCTAGGTCACTTTCAACTCCCCACCGAAGCAATCAAATAGAGATTAACATGCCTATCAGCTAAGATCAGGCTGTCAAAATGAAAGCTTTAAATTACACATGTCCTTACCACAGCTAATTAAAATATATTTTTCTCCTAAATAATAAAGAGCATTGCACAGACTTTAATAAAACAATGTTTAATTTTGCTTATGTGCTAACGGGCATTTTTAAGCAGATTAAAGCACGGAATTCAAGGCCACCAGAAGAAACCTTCCAAACTGAAGTAAGACTATGTCTTTCTTTTACCCAACAAAAATTCCTACGAAACAATAATCAAAACCTTTTCGTAAACAAGAGCTTAACTGCTGCCTCTCAAATCAGATTACATTTCAAGTGATCTGAAACCAAACTAAAACAGTATTTTTTGAGCATGGTTCTCATTTTTTAAAATAGCAGGAGGACTGCCCTTTGAGATGCTGAGAGACAAAGACACCAAAGGGCTCAGGAATGCAAGTCACTGAATTTTGCCCTGGCCAGTGCTGCTCAGTGGTCAGAGTGTCAGCCCAAACACCGAAGGGTCGAGGGTTTGATTCCCAGTCTAGGGGACATACCTGGGTTTCAGGTTAATCGCTGATCGTGGTCAGGAGGCAACCAATCAATGTGTTTCTCTCACATCCATGTCTCTCTCTCTTTCTCTCCCTCCCTCCCTCCCTCCCTCCTTTCTTCCCTCCCTCTCTCTCCCCACCTTCCTTCCATTCTCTCTAAAAATCAATGGAAAAAATCTCCTCAGGTGAGGAGTAACAAACAAAGTCAGTGAATCATTCAATCCTCTAGCCATTGTTTTGAAAGAGAAGTAAACTGGGGTTGAGGAGGGAGAACAGGGGAAAAAAAGGGGGGGTACACTTGACCATGACCCTCAGGAAGAAAACAAAGCATCCAAGAGAAATCTTGCAGAGAAATATTAAAAATGAAGTGCCAAACACCTGCTAAAATTAGGGAGGGCCCAATATTTCTCCCAACATATATGGAGAAGATACATGTGGGATAATGAACCTACTCACATAGGAAAATGAGTTGCCCCAGCAGTATCAGTTCCGGGACATTTTTCAGAACCACACTGTCATACATAAACTGAATGAACTGTTTCACAGGACTTTCAAGTCCAGCAGAAAGGCACGACCATAACTCATAATTCAGGCATCGGTATTTCAGAACTGAAGACTTTTAAACTGAGATGGGGCACAAGTTTTCCCAGCTTACACTCCACGTGGAAAGGGGGAGGATGCTTCCCAGGGAGGTATTTAGTGACTTCAAAGAATGAACTGCTTTTGAAGCACATCATAGGAATAAATATTTTCAACAAAGTGATTACTCAGGATTATATTTTGAATAGGTTCCTTACCTAAGGGTAATGCATCAATACTAACTGTAGGACCTACCACAACACCCAAGTCCCCCTCCCAGGCAAGAGCTTTTCCTATTACGCCCTATCAACCCTTATAGGAAGAGAGCACCTGGGCTTAGCGAGCAATTCATTGATAGGCAGGTGCCCCATACAGGGGGCCCTAGGAAAAACTGGATTCTCAATCTTTGGGATTAAAGTTGTGAAATAAAGCAATTAGCAGCTATAGCAATGGCTAAAGGAGAAAGAAGAAGGACCATAAGAGTTCTGAATGAGCTAAAATTCTGACTCAGCAGAAACAACAGGATAGAAAGAGATGAACAAAGGCAGACGGACCCACAGTGGTTGGCTAAGTCACACCCAAGTCAGAGGACTGAGAAGTGAGGTGCTGCTGAGGCCCTGTCCACTTCCAGGGTGCATGAGAACACCGCTGATGACAATTTCCGAAGACCTGGATGCTTAGTATTTCCTGGGCTGCTGCAATCTGGTATCAAGGATGAGATTCCTGTCTCCTGGTCCCACATCTATCTTTATAAGAAACTAGTGGCCCGGTGCATGAATGAAATTCATGCATGGGAGGGGGGTGTCCCTCAGCCCGACCTGCACCCTCTCTAATCTGGGACCCCTCGGGGGATGTCCGATTGCCAGTTTAGGCCCGATCCCCTGATTGGGCCTAACCCGGCAGTCGGACATCCCTCTCACAATCCAGGACCACTAGCTCCTAACCGCTCACCTGCCTGCCTGCCTGATCACCCCTAACCTCTCTGCCTGCTGGCCTGATCAACCCCAACTGCCCCCCACTTTCGACCTGATCACCTCCAACTGCCGCCCCACCAGCCTGCTCGCCCACAACTGCTGCCCACTGCCGGCCTGATAGCCCCCAATTGCCCCCTGCTGGCCTGCTCGCCCCCAATTGCCACCTAGGACATCCTGAAGGTCTCCCAGGCTAATTAGCATATTACTCTTTTATTAGTATAGATGCTCTATTACTTGTGGGTAATTTTAGTGAGTCCCTGGTCCTTGTAACCAAATGTGTTTCCTTCTATACTAGACTTTTCCCCAATTCAAAGAATATTTCCATAAATTTATACATAGTATTAAATGACATAACATTTTATATGTTTGGTCCATAAAATGATCCAATTTTCATTTCCTAAACTCAGATGGCAATTTTTATTTTTTCCAATCCACCACGACCCCACCCCATCTTCCCTTTTTTCCTCACACTCTTAAAATATTAGGTCTGGGTCAAGTAGTAAATAAGGCTAGATACCTTCTAAGTCTAATCCCTTCTACTTTTAGGGCAAAAATGGGAACAACTAAGAAGGTAATTAATTAGCAAAGCAATTGGAGGAAATTTTCACAGTATTCATCAAAAGTAAAAATGCAATGCCATTTGTCCGTGCAATCCTTCTTCTGGATACCATCTGACAGAAATATGGAAACTGGAGGCAACCAATAAGTTAATCAATAAATTATTAAAATATATCCTCAGAATAGAAGTGAATCCAGATTGAAATAAACTGGCATAGTTTTTAATGAGGTGGATCTATGAGAAATGACCTAAAATGATAGCTGTGAGTACTTGTAATGTGTACATTTTACTACAAAGATATTCAGAAAATACAGAGAAGTAAAATATACATGTAATATATGTTATTTTGTAGAAGCAAAGTTTAAAGAATAGTATGCCTAGCTACCACATTACATGTAAAACAATTATATTTTGGAAAAACCTGTGTCTTAGGTATGCACGAAAAACATCTGGAAGGATACACACCAAAATGAAGGGAATGTCTGGGAAATAGAAATTGAGGGCTTTTATTTTCACCTACTTGATACAGAAGTATTTATAGTATCTCTATAGTTTAAAAACTTTGTTAATAAAATAAAGACTAATCATGCCAGCAGCAATGTTGTTAAAATGCTATGAAATCCTTGACATTTAAAAGACAAAAAAAATCAGCATTCAGATCATCAAATTAAAGTCGTAGAGATTCACTTTTCCCACATTCCCATGAAATCAAAACTAGCTCTATGAAAAGAGATCACATATTTAACAACCCTAGAAAATTCTCATCTCTATGTTTAGTATGAAAGGTCAGTGTGAAATCTAGAAGTCATTCCCGAGCTCAAATGTACCCACAAACAATGAGAAAGTTACTTACTCTTAACTTCCCTCTATCCCAGAACTTCCGCTCAGCAAAGTACCAAATATCTCAATAAGGTGATCGTGGCACTCAGAGGACAAAAGGCAAAGGATAACAGACACGTCTAAGAAATACTAAACTATAACACAGGTGTTAGGATTAGTTTATAAATGTACTCTGGGATTCTGCAAATATTTAAGTGTAAGAAAAATACACATACATACTCTGTCCAGAAATGATAAAGAATGGTAGATGCTCAGTGTGCACCAAATTCTCAAGAAACAAATCACTATTGCCTAGCAAGTATTAATCTAAGACTTTTATTTTATTTTTCCTACTCTAAACAAATCAAATGTGAAAGTGCTGAGAATGCTAAAAAAAAAAAAGTATCAATTTCTAAAAATATCAGTTTACTTTTTCTTAAAAAAAAAGTCCTGGAGAAACTAAGATGGCGGCAGAGATAAACACCGGGAAATTAATGCCGCTCACAACAATTGATTAATACCTCAGAGAAACAACACGGACTTCATCCAGAACCACAGGAAGCCTGGCTGACTGTAAACTCTACAACTAGAAGGAAGGCAAGACACACTGAGACTATATAAATTTTCTATAGTGATCATTTAAATTACTTGTATAATATTTAGGAAGTTTAAAATAAATCAGCTTGGAGCTGTTGGGGTTTTTTCTGTTTGTGTTTTTTGTTTGTAGTGTTGTTTTTTAATAACTCTGAGGTCTAGATAACGTTCTTG
>NW_006293001.1:7881801-7886918 GCF_000327345.1 Myotis davidii
GAAATGTTGGAACCACGGAAAGGGCACTCCACAATTCTAATCCATGCACAGATCTATCTTCCTTCTTGAAATAAAGGGAGAGTCACAGCTTTTAAATCTGTTAATTTCTAAAGATAACACTCAATCCTCTTCCCATATCTAAAAGCATATGTTTTATAAGGGCTTTTACCAGAAACTTTGCAACTTAATAAATGGTATAGTTGCACATCTCATGCCTTTCTACTATTCCTTCCACTAGAATGTAATAAACTAAAGAAAAATGGGCATATTCTGTCAATAATTATTAGGCTGGCAATTCTTTTTTTAAGAAACTGACCATAGAACTAGTAGTGAAATGTTGCTGGATTGACTTCAAAGTAATGAAATGTTCACAGCTGTCTAAGCACCAATCTACCACCAATCTACCACAAAACTGATGCATCGGTGTCATTTTTAGGGCTGTGATAACTCTACTTCACTAACTTCTAGGTGGCAGGAGAAATCATCACATATGCATGCAAACAATCTATATTTTTAATGTGGTGTTGGGGTTTAAGAATCTCAATCTGGAGTAAAATACCTCAAGGCTAGAAAGGACTAGCCTTATACACACACACACACACACACACACACACACCTTCACCCTTCAAAGATCACATTAGAATCAACACCTTTAGATTTTTTAGCAAGTTAACATTTTTAAAGTCTCTTTTCGAGTGAAAATCACTCTGATGGATAGTGCACAGGACAAATTAGTTTATGAAACCTATAATCAACCACACTACAGCAATCAGGGGAGAGATCATTGGACATTTAGTTCTCCCATCACAAGTTAAAAACAAAAAATGAGCGACTAAGACTTTATATGCATCCTCCTTGAGCTAAATAAGGCTGCTGTGGTAGTGAGCTGGCAAAGAAGGCCAGAGAATTCCTCCCCTCCCTGCTCAGTGTCCCTCTGCCATGTGACTCCACCGCTCCTCCCAACAAGGGGGAATCAATTTCCCTTGAATCTGAGCGGCCTTGGGAAGGCTCTAACCAACTGAATGAGGCAGAGGGGCACTGTATCCTTGCAGCTTCACTCCAGCTATCTTGGAACACTGCTACACACAAGGAAAAAACTACAGGCGAGCCTCCTTGACAACGAGGAATCAGTGGAAAGATAGGGTCAGCCAACAGCCAGCACCAACCACTATGCACACAAGTAAGAGCATCTTAAGATAGGTGCCCCCCAGCCCAGGTAGCCAAGGACTTGCCCTAAGTGAGGTCAGCACAATTGGCCAGCCAAGCCAAGCCAAGCCCAAATTGCCAACCCACATAACTGTAAGCAAATAAAACGGGTGGTTTGTTACACAGCCATACATAGCTGACACAGGGAGCATCAGAACCCACACTCAGAGAAAGGAGGCTTTCAGGATGTCAGACGGACCCTTGAAGGCAAAGCTTCAAATAAGGTGCCCACCTCAACAAAATGCTGCCACTAAAACTCTCTGGGGGGAAAAATTACATTGCCCCTACTTGCCTTGACCCTTTGCTGAACCCCTGATTTTTTAAGCTTGGACATGTCCCTGAGTTCTTCCTCTCTTCCTACTCCTGCTCAGGTCTGAGGTCTCCGGAGGCCGTGGGCTAGTCTTTGTCTTTCAGATCCAGTCTTGTCTCTGGCTTACAGATCTGATTTTGGAATCCTACTCCCCATGCTACCCCTCAGCCTCTTAGTCCACCACCAGCTTCTGCTTTTGCTGTCTCTACCTCTAGACAAACAGCTCACTGTCATCTACAAACATCAGTCCTGCATAATCTCATTACTTCCATGAAGTAGTGATGCTACATCTATTAAAAATAAGTGTAAACAACACTGACTTTAAACAACTAACAGCACTGTTCAGGCTGGGGTCGTTTTGTAATGTTGAGTAATTACTCCGGGAAAGCCACAACTGCTTAAAACATCTCTGGAACTATCTGAAGAGCAAATTAATGTCACATTAGAACATCAGTCCCATTTCTTCACAGGAGGGCTGATAGAAATGGGTAATTTTTCAACTTTAAAATAAAACGTAACTATAAAGTATAAGTGGACTCTCTCCCACCAGGTCCTCTTGAGGGAAGCAATACTTTATATATAATAACTTGTGATACGGTAAATTTTAAAGTCAGTCATCCTTCATAAAGATCACACTTCATATTTTTGTCACTCTCTTACTTCCAAGTAGCTCCAAGAGACAAAGGAATTTTTAAACAACAACATATAACTGAAAACAATTCACTCTTAACCTGGAAAACTAAATGGGCTATCACCTATAAGCACAGCAGGACAACTGCCTGGTTATAACTTTTACCTATTCTTTAAAAAAAGAAAATGTTGTTATTGATTTTTAAAGAGGAAGGGAGAGGGAACAAGATAGAAATAGCTGTGAGAGAGAAATATTGATTGGCTGCCTTCTGCACACCCCCTAGCGGGGACTGAGCCTACAATGGGGGCATGTGCCCTGACAGGGAATCGAACCCTGACCTCCCGATGCACAGGACAACACCCAGTCCACTGAGCCATCTGGCCGGGCAACGTTTACCTATTCTAGTTACTGCACCTCAGCTATCCCCCTTTACCTTTAAAACTATTTAAGCAAATATATAAGTTACAAAGCTGCCTATATTTCTAATGGGCATTAAAGAGCAGTACATGAAATTATAGCCCTTAAAAAAGTCTTGCTGCTTCTATGGAAACAGGAAGATGGCTATGGATACACTGGGAAGCTCATTATCTCTTAGCCCGAGAGACTGTCACTTTTTAAACAACCAATGAATATTTATTTTAGTAAAGATAAATAACCTCGCTCCAATCTTGCCTTATGCCAAAAACAGTAAGTTTGTCCTAATGATCACAACTTGAAACTACACAGAAACACTTCCCCCAGCCCTATTTCAGCCACCCACGTGCCCAGGAAAGATGCCATATTAAAAATGTTTCCACGTCAGCCCTTGTTGAAGGTCAGGCACTGGGTTTAGGCCTCCAGAAACTTGAAAGGGCAAGGAAAACTACAAGGAAAAATAAGAAAGGATTACATAGTAAAACATTCTCTTTCACGGCCCCAGTCACCCACGGCCGCTAAATGTGAGAAAGTAGAGACTGTTCCTGAATTGCCCCAAATTAAACCCAGTTAATCTCCCTACACAGATTTTTTTTTCACACCTCAGTTATTAATTCCCTTTCCTAACAAAGCAGGTATCCTGCCCAAACAGTGGTTGCTGAGTCTGAATTTCTATTAAGGTACTGACTTAATATGGGATGTTTTATTTACTTTGTGATATATAACTTGGGCTAAACCATTCCTCTCTTAAGTACTCAAACACCAACATGTTTTAAGCTCAAAGGAAGGAAAGAACCATGATTCAAACACATGGTTTAAGTGATATACATATTGCTTTTTATAAGTTGAGTTAATTTCACAACGTTTTAGAAATTTCATTTAAAAAAAAAAAAAAAGCCCTCGTCAGTTCCTTCTGCACAGCACAACAGAGGATAAACTCATGTAATTCTGTCTACCACATCCAACCCCAAGACTCTTTAGGGATTTCTTAAGAAAATGTAACATTTTGATACTTCTGACTATACCAGATTTCATTTGGGGGGAGTCTCTGTGTTTACGGTCATCATAGTACCCCAGAATGAGTTAAGTGGGTAAGATAAAAACTCATGCTTCGTAACTATCTTCCTACGTCAACAGGGGTGTCTGTTTCACCACACACAGAAAAGAATGGCTGCTCTTCTGAAAATATGAGTCAACTGGCTTTCAAACAGGACACAGAGTAAAAACGAAAGATGATTTTTTAATCAGGTTAGCACTGCCTGACCCCTTTCTGCACTTCTAGGTCAGTGGCCCTGCCTTCGCGTATCATCAGGAGGTGGCCTCAGGCCACTTACAGCCGCCACAGTGACATTTAGTCCATTAGGTAACGTTTCTGAGACAGGACCACCAGGCGCTGTCTAATAAAATGCTTTATGGTGATAGAAATAGTCTGTATCTGCACTACCCAGTAAAGTACCTTATAGAGTAATGACAATTACAGACGTAAAAGGAAATAAATAACATACAGTTCCTTGCCTATTGAGCACTTGAAATGTGGCTACTGCAACTGAGGAACTATGTTTTATTTAATTATTTTAAAGAGTTTATTTTTTTTAAAAGCAGTTTTAGATTCACAGCAAAACTGAAACTAGAGATTTCCCATATATCCCCTCCCCCCACATATGCATAGCCTCCCCCATTATCAATATCCCACACACAGAGCGGTACATTTGTCACAACCGATGAACCTACACTGACATACCATTATCACCCAAAGTCCATAGTTTACATTGGGGTTCACACATGTACATTCTGTGGGTTTGGACAAATGTATAATGACGTATCCGTTACTATAATATCATACAGAGCAGTTTCGCTGCCCTAAACAAACTCTGTGCTCTGCCTACTCACCCCTTTCTCCTCCCCAAATTTATTTAATTTTAATTAACTTAAATTTAAATAGCTACATGTGGCTGGTGACTACCACACTGGACAGCAGGGAACTAGACAGTCTGATGGGAATGCTGCTGTCACTCCGTGGATCTGGCCCCAGCAACGATCAGCCGAGGCTCGTCTACTGCACATGCTTTCTCCCCTCTCAACTGGCTGCTCCTCAGCCTTTCACTTTCACACACACACACACCCACTCCTTTTCCTCACTGACAGATCATAACCATAGGTTAAAAATACAGTATTGTAACAAACCACACACAAGATGAAGCTTGAAATGAAGCTATTTTATGTTTATATACCACCTGGTTTACATGTTAAATAACATGCCCTGGTGAAGGAAAAATATATATATAATTTTAGTATGTCTAAATGAATAAATAGGACATTTACTATGATATCTACCCAGTAAATACATTCCCGAGAGATATATTTTTAACTTTATTAAAATGGTAGTTATAAAATTCACTGAATTGATACTTTTCTAACTT
Organism: Myotis davidii; assembly: GCF_000327345.1. Taxonomy (NCBI): domain Eukaryota; kingdom Metazoa; phylum Chordata; class Mammalia; order Chiroptera; family Vespertilionidae; genus Myotis; species Myotis davidii. The sequence goes on from NW_006293001.1 coordinate 7,886,783, forward strand.
CTTCCTTCCCACCAGTGAGGACTCAATGTGGTGTAAGGAGAAGACAATAGTGGACTAGGTAGGAATCATGGGCCTGAGATTCTAAGGACTTCTGGAGCACAAATTACTTCAAATTAGTATGTTAGGGTCTTCAGTT
>NW_006293001.1:7886985-7894523 GCF_000327345.1 Myotis davidii
AATTAAATTTCAGTATCCCTCTATGTTCTATGCCATTCCTCACCCAGGAGCTGACTTAGAAAAGCCAACACGGACCTCTCATGCCTTCCTCCAAGCACTCTCTTCCTCTGCTTTCTAGAGTCACCCCACTATTAAGCCAAGGGATGGTGACACTGCCAACTGGAAGGAAGGAAGGAAGGAAGGAAGGAAGGAAGGAAGGAAGGAAGGAAGGAAGGAAGGGCCATAGGGAAGGAGAAAGGGAGAATGAACAAACCAGATAATTCGAATTAAAATGTAAGCAACACAAGATAGGTCTATGGGCACTAATCCAGAAAATACAATACTTTTTCAATCCCCAAACTAAACAGGCCAGGAACAAAAGCAACTGGAACACCCCTGTTACAAACCCTGGCACAAACTGATGCTACCAGTTCAAAACAAGATCACAAATTCTTCTAGGACCTCAACCATCAATAGAGTAATTGTGAGAAGTCTCAGAACTGTCACAAGTCACTGGCTTCAAAATACTCCCCGAATGAAGATCTATCATTCATATGACAGAAAGGCGTCAAACCTACTCACCACACCAGTTCTTCTGGTAACTAGTTCTACTAGTGCCTAAAGATTGGGAAATCTGAACCCTATAAATGTCACCAAAATATTTATTTTCACCTAACGGAAGAACTGAATGAGCACCCCCAGTACCAGGCCTCTGAGGGTGATAATAAATGCCACTTACTTAGAAGTTTGAAAATAAAACTATCTTAAAGTGATGTTTTCCCATAGCTCAAAATATACAATCAGCTTAAAAGGTCAATTCATCTCACACTTCAATATCCAAGAAGTTTCTTAAAGCTAAGCCAGACTTTCTCCTCAAATAACTGTTTGGCAAGTGAGGAGAAACATGAAATATATCAGCATTTACTCACATCAGATTCCAAAGTGTTTATCTAAATCAATTCTAGAGCTAAAGCACTGCCAATCCATTCTCTAAAGAACTGCTATTTGTCCTTGGCTTCCTAGTTAAGCCAAATGTAAAATGCCTTTTTAATCAATATATTGAATTCTTATTTAGTAGCAGAAACTTGACCAATGGATAGCAGATCTGGGGAAAGAAACAGCTGATTACTTCAACCATCTCGGAGTTGTTTGGGTATAATTTCAACAAAGCTGTTCTTGGGCGAAGGGACAGAGGGATGTAAAATCTCACATGATTACATGGAGAATTCTATTTAAATAGAAAAATAAGTTTCCCCCCCAAAAAATAAACCATAAAGGAATTATAATACCTATTAGATTGGTTTTCACTTAGAAAGGTCCAGTTCTGCCCTAACCAGTTTGGCTCAGTGGATAGAGCGTTGGCCTGCGGACTGAAGGGTCCCAGGTTCGATTCCGGTCAAGGGCATGTACCTTGGTTGCAGGCACATCCCCAGTAGGGGGTGTGCAGGAGGCAGCTGATTGATGTTTCTCTCTCATCGATGTTTCTAGCTCTCCATCCCTCTCCCTTCCTCTCTGTAAAAAATCAATAAAATAAAAAAAGGGGCCCAGTTCTATGGTTTGGCATATACCACGCCAATCCTATCATCCTTGGTCACTTGTCATTTACAAAAATGCAACTCCTGCCATCATAACCTGTGAAAACCACTTGTCCTGATAGTCTGCTCCTGAGTTTCACCAGCATCCCTGATCTTCTCCAGCAGTCCTGAGTTCTACCCAGCAAGAGGCCACACAGACTTCCTCAAGGTTGTTATATATAAATACATACACAAAAGCAAGGGCATGGGTCTACTTAAAAAAGGACAGCTCTACAGGCAGACAGCTCTGATGTGGGCGGTGGTTGGGGAGGGATTGAGGAAAACAGAAAAAAGAGAGAGAGAACTCAGAGACATGGACAACAGTGTGGTGACTGCAGAGGTCGAGGGAGTTGGGTGGAGGTGGAAGAGGGCACAGAGGAGATACATGGTGACGGAAAAAGTAAAATAAATGCATGAATGAGTGAAGGAATGAATGCTGATTTGGTGGGGGTCAGGGGAGAAGAAGAAAGCACAGCTCTAGAGAAGAGGAGAGCACTGTTGGGACTTCCCCATCCCACTCGGCAAAGCCTAAGTCAGTGGTTCTCAACCTTCTGGCCCTTTAAATACAGTTCCTCATGTTGTGACCCATGAGGTTGCTACTTCATTACTGTAATGGTGCTACTGTTATGAATCATAATGTAAATATCTGATATGCAGGATGGTCTTAGGCGACCCCTGTGAAAGGGTCATTCCTGCCAAAGGGGTCGCGACCCACAGGTTGAGAACCGCTGGCCTAAGTGAAAGCATGGCACAACTGTGGCAGGGAGCTCGGCTCCTTTAATCCAGAGAGGCCACCTCACCGTCAGATGACCTCCGGAGAGCCCGGCCTCTGCCTGCACAGCATAGGCAGGTGGAAGCACTCAAAGTGCTTACTCTTGATCTGGGAGGATTAATGAACTCATGTCTACGGAGCCCTTTAAGCTGACTGGCCCAAACGCAACTAAATCAGCATTATCATTAGCCATGGACAAGATCAAATCTTCAGGAACCACCGAGACAAATTTTTAGAAGTCAGGCAATGTTCCTCTTCCACAAGGAGGGAGGAAGTATTTGTCCCCAGAATTCAGACTTTCATCCAGAAAACACTTATTGGACTCTTAGCATGGGGTATGGAGTATGGAGGCAAGGGATGCCTTACTCAGGGAGGAATTAAGAATTAACATCTAGTGTCACGATGGGCAAGCAGGTTCATATACAGGGTGTCCCAAAAAATGTAGATACGCCTCAATAGCTGATAGCTCAATTTTGAAAATGAAATGTATTTTAATAAGCACTGCCTTTATAATCATCCAGAGTATATGTATACCTTTTTGGGAGGACACTCTGTAGTGTGAGCACCAGCAGGGAGTGAAATATCCAACAAAGCAAGGGGCAGAGGCAAAGGAGGCTCAACGGCAGAAAAGTTTCTGTGAAGAGGGATCATTTACTCCCAGTCCTAAAAGGGAGCCACGATCAGAGCGTGTTCAATTTAAGAACACGTATCAAGTTATACATTCATGATGCATACACTGCTCCACATGCATATTATTCCTCAATAACGACGAGACAACTGGAGAGACAAAGCTCTGCGTTAAACAGATGAAGATGAAAGGGAAGGGTGGTGGAATGGTTTTCCAAGCAGGAGAGCACTTACCTAGCAGAGGCTAGGAAAGCAGGAAGCATTTCAGCAACTGCAAAGGTTCCCACCGGCTGGGGGTCTGTGCTGAGAACGGCAATGGCAAGGTATGACGGGAAAGGGAGGTAAGAGACAGTTCCCCAAAGGCCTTCCACACTGTGCTTAGAGTTAATCTTGAGGATGATGGGAAAGCCACTCAAGAGGGTAACTGATAAAAAGTCTGGCATAGCAGCATCACATTGGAGCCAGGCATGCTAGAGCTGGAAGCATGAATGGAGACAAGAACCTGGTTAGGAAGTTATTAATGAACTAATATGAACTTATAATCCAACTAAGAACTGATAAGGGCCTGCACTAAACTGGAGATGGCCAAGAGGAAGAGTGAGAGGTAGATCAAAGAAGACATCAAATATGCAAAATATTTAGGACTGATGACCAAAGAGATGTGGGAGACGGAGGAAGACGGGAAAATGGAGGATGACCATGTTTCTGTTTCGCGCCTGAGGGTCTTAAAGAAGGTGGAGAATGTTGAAGGGGTAGAACTAAGATTGACGCAAAAACGGAGACAGTGAGTTTGAGTATGAAGTTCTATGGAATCCTATATAATAAAAACGTAGTATGCAAATTGTCCCCTCGACCAGGAGTTGTCTGGGAGTTCGACCAAGGGGCGGGGCCAGCCAGGGGAAGGGAGGGAGGCCCCTGTGGCGGCAGATGGCCAGGGGAAGGGAAGGAGAACCTGGCCGGCAGCCGCTAGGGACCCTACCAGTGCATGAATTTCATGCACTGGGCCTCTAGTATCTAAATAAAGACTTATAAAAGGAAGACCGCACACCAACCCAACAATCAGGGAGACCCTTGGCATTGTGGGTGGTGGTGGAAGCCTCTGGGAGGTAGACAAGTGGGCCGGGCCAGGCAGAAGAGAGGAGGAGAATGGACAGATGGTGTCAAGTCCTGCAGAGAAAAAAGAAGGGAGGACTGCCCGTCCACCGGCTCTGGCCTCAGGCAGGTCATGGTGATTGTAGAGACTACAATTATGGTTTCTTAGCAAAGGGCAGAAGCCAGGTGGCTGTGGGCTGAGAAGTGAATGGGAGGTTCTTTCCAGGGCTCAGCTGTGAAAGGGAAAAAAGATAAGATAGCAGCTTGAGGAGGAAGGAATAGTAAGAGTGTCTTATTTTGTTCTCTTTTGTGGTTCAAGATAAGAGGGAGAGACTTGAGAATATTTATAATAAGCCAAGGGAAAAGCAGAGAGGGAAGGAAGGAGAAAGGGGAGCAATAGTGATGACTTTATCTGAAAACAAATGCCCGTCCTTTCACTCACTGGGCCAGGGGATATTTCTTTCAGTCAGCAGCATTTCCTGCCAGCATGGCAGCCTCCGCGGGGCAGACGCAGAGGTGGGAGAAAAGTGCAGTCTTAGCAGGTTGTTCCGAGAGCCCTCTCAGGACGGGCTGGTGCTCCTAGCAACCTTCCCGCAGGATGCTCTCACCACTTGTCAGAGGGCCATTTGGCACCTGCACCCAGGAGCTGGCCAAATCGCCAGGAGCTCCACAGGCCGCTCCAGCTTCCTCCCACGTATGAGGTGCCGAGGTGCGAGGGGAAGCCGGGCCCACCCAGAAAGCCACCTTCTCCTAGCCACCCACCCGAAGGAGAGGTCCAGGCACCCTCTTCCTCCTGCCTCCTCCCTGGTAGGAACTGAGCCCAGGTATCCTCTTCAAGCCACTCCAAAGTCTTCCCAGAGACAGACTGTGATCTCTCCTGATAGCCCTGAATCTGATTAGCAAGTGCGGTTTAGAGGAGTTATGGCTACGACTAACGGAGAGCACTCACTGTGCCCGGCACTATTCTAAGTGCTTTACATTCTCTCGGTCCTCACAACCCTATTTTTATCACCTCAATGTTACAAATGAGGAATCTGAATGCAGACACATCTAAGTAATTTTGCTCAAGGTCTCAAGGCCAATGACTGCCATTGCCAAGATATGAAATAGACCAGGCCGTCTGGCTCCAGAGCCCGCAATGTTTTAATTTATTCTCAAATACCATAAAAAGTGTAGCCTACAAAAGACTATCCGAGTCAGGGAAAAAGTCATGTTACCAGTCACAAGTCAAATGCATAAATAAAGTAAGTATGGCAGTAATTCTACCATAAGTTTCTTCTTACCCTAGAGATTTTTCGCACATGGTAGTTTGAACAGTACATTTAAAAGAGCATTTTTGTGTGTGAACGGAATTAATGCCACTGAACTATACACTTAGCAAATGGTCAAAATGGTAAATTCTATGTGTATCTGCGTATTTTACCACAATGATTTAAAAAATACAAAAAGAATATTTCTAGATACATTTTTCTCTTTACAAAAAAAAGAGTGAAATAATATGAAAATCAAAAGCCCTGTCTTAGGCCAAGCATCTCAAGCCTCTTTTAGTTAAAAACAAACAAAAAAAATGCCACTCTGGTTGGGTGTCCCCATTGGTTGGAGGGTCGCCCTGTACACCAAAAAGGTTGCAGGTTTGATTCCTGGTTAAGGGCACATATCTAGGTTACAGGTTCAATCCCCAGTAGGGGCACTTACAGGAGACAACTGTTCGATGTTTCTCTCTCACATCAACGTTTCTTTCTCTAAAATCAATAGATAACACATCCTCGGTGAAGGTTAAAAAAAAACAACCAGCCAAACTTACAAACTAGCAGCAGCAGCAAAGCAAGCGCAGTTTAAAGGACTGGGGGAGCAGAATACCCACTCAGTGCTATGGCCCTGTGAGGTCCTTCAGAAACAGCTGTGACCAGTATGGCTCTTACTGCTCTCAAGATCCCTCCAGAACATCTACAAAACCGGAGCCAATCCCTACACCACAGAACTCCACTGAAACGCTGAGGGCACAGAGCAAAGCAGGTCTCACTTGGGGAAGAAAGGCTGTTGCTCCTTAAAGAGTTGGCCATATGTCTATCCCCTGGGCCTGAGGAAAACTCACCTGAATGGTCATACAGAGCCACAGAGAGAATGGAACGAAGTACCCAGAGGCCCCCTCCTCGGAGTATGGCTAGGAGCCTAGGAACCAAATTTTTTTTTGTTTAGGTGTTACTTCTAATTCATTCTAAACGACCACCCAGGACAAAACTGAAACAACACTGAGAAACCAAGTGCAAAACTACAGAATGGCTCTTCCTTCAAAAAAATCTAAGAAAATCAAACAAACTCTGAGGCACAGGTGTATTTATGGTTTCTCTGAGGAAAATCGGCAAAGATAACAGCCCTTGCCAGGACTGTCTGATTCCAACCCAGAAATTGATACTGCAATGACTACCAGTCTTTGACAGCAAGGTTCCTTCAGGTTGTTCAGCTCCATTAGGGATGCCCAAGTCAACATTTAGATGACTCACCTTTTATTCTTTGTTTAGCGAATCAAGGTGATATAGAAGCAATATCGCGAACAAATTAACTTTTCAGTTGGCCTATCTGTGGGTACCCCTTATACTTCTAAAGAAGGAATTTGAGGTTGAAATGGGGGGAAAGGTGAGGAACAAAGAGTAACGAGCCTGAAGAGTATAAATAGGTGAGAAAGCCTCCGAAGAGCAGTCACTCAAACAGAAGACATAAATGTTTGAAATCTACAAAGACAAGAATACCAATGACTAAAAGAAAATTTAATAATTTCACAACACTGCTAACCCCTCTCTAAGTATAAAGCTCCCTCCCACAGATTTTAATCGTTTCTAGGTTATGTAAAACCTTCTGACTAGATTACCCCTAAGAGCATTACAAATTCTCCATTGATCTTTTACCACACAAGAACAATACAACAAAGAGAAAACTTTATTTTTAGACTTGCAAAATCCTGTGTTTATTTTTCTAAAACAGAAGTCAAACAACTGAACCTGCTTTGTTGGGATGTGAGCAAACCTATTCTCTCCTAATCCCGGGGCCCCAGCCTCTGCCCAGAAGGAAATGAAGAAACAGTGCGCTGTGCCACGCTGGAAAGTTCAAGCACCTTGGCTTTCTGCTCACGCGCACCTGAGCCTCCTCCCGGTCACAGCTCTCGCGGCTGGAGCCCTATCAGATGTCATCTGCTGCATGGCCGGGAGAGGAAAGGCTGTCCACCCACATTCATGTCTAAACTGGTTCAGTGTTTGAACTACTAACTTTTGCGTGTAATGTTTAAGCAAAAGGGCTTAACCACAGTTCACTCTTAATTACTGAACTAGCATTACACACTAAACGGAAATGGGTTTGCAATTCCCTATAAACATTACCCTTATAAAATCGTATTTCAACAATTTGATTTTTCAATAACATGTCCTCCATAAAAGCCATCTCTTTTAGTTGGAAAATATGAGATAAAATTATTTACTTGTTTATTTTAGAAGTTATAT
>NW_006293001.1:7894634-7895156 GCF_000327345.1 Myotis davidii
AAGTTTATTTATTGATTCTTTAGAGAGAAAGAGAGAGAAAACATCGATTTGTTGTTTCACTTATTTATGCATTCATTGGTTGCTCTTTGTATGTGCCCTGACTGGGGATCAAATCCACAATCTCCGTGTATCAGCATGATGCTCAAACCAACTGAGCTAGATAAATTGAAAATATTCAAAAGCTCTTCCCACAGTGTGACAGTGAACAAATCGGGATAGAAGTGATGAGCAGGTGTTCCTGTTCTCAAATTCCTCAGCTAAATTTCTTTTCATTATTATTAAATTGACCAACCATAATTAGCAATGCTGTTACTGCAAGGCAAAAGAAGCCATGCAATTAACACCATCACTTAAGCTAAAATAAGATTTTATTCCTTAGTCCACAAAACTAGTTGAAGACAAAGCTTGCGTTTTAACCCTACTAATTAAATAAACACATAAGTTGATTATAAGTAAATTCTGGTCCCAACCCTATGGGAACCTATGGGGTAGATGGCACCACTCAACTTTTATGGACCATCC
>NW_006293001.1:7895210-7896195 GCF_000327345.1 Myotis davidii
TTCACAGATGATTAGGAAAGACCGCAACAGAAATACTAAAGCACCTTACAAACTCTTACTCAGACTTCAAAATCTGGCTCAAATTCCACAGTCTTCTGTGGAATATTCTGCTTCCTTCTTTCAGCAGTCACTCCCTCTTTTATGCTCTCCCAGTACTCACTCGGCACATCCTATACAATCATTTACACGAATACCTGAAGTCCCTGAGGGCAGGGACTATTTTTATTAATTTCTATACTGCGAGCACCTAGCACAATGCTTGAGACATAGTAGGCCCTCAGAGTTTGTGGAGAAAATAAAGACTGTGGGGTGACATGCTATGAGGTGCGTAAAAAGAGCAGAAGCAGCAGAAGGCTTCTCGAGAACATGCACTGTGGCCGCCTTGGAAGCTGAGGGATTCACTACCAAGAGCCATGCAAAGGCAAGGAATGGAAGGCCAGATGTGTCCTAGGATACATCTAATATAGCTGACTATTCCAGGTTCAATTACTATAAGCAGAATATGGGAGGGGTGGGCAGTAGAACTGGACAGATGAAAGGGCTTATATGCCGGTTCAAGGCATTTTCATTGAATACTCGAAGCTTTCAGACACCCTTTAAGTTGTTTAATTCAGGCAGTGACCAAGACTCAGCCCTTGAAAGCCGTTGGTCAAAAGTTATGGAAGGTCTGGGATTTTAAAGAATTTTATGTAGAGATGCCATTTTAGGTTATTTGAAGCTCTTATACCCTAGGTTAAATGTTCTGCCTATCATATTCATATATATATATATATATATATATACACACACATATATAAAATTTCAGTCTGCACTATGCTTCGTTCACACTGTAGCAAGTGATAAAGGCCCGCGGAAGAATTTTTTTAATGAAAAGCAAAAAGGCATTTAAGATAAATATTCTGAATTCCTTTTTCATCGCCGAACTTAACTATCAAGATGTGGGACTGCAGCATCCCATCCCAGCCCAGCCCAGCCCCAGTTCTCT
>NW_006293001.1:7896692-7897581 GCF_000327345.1 Myotis davidii
ACAGTGGCTTGAACAACAAAGACAATATTTTGGTCCCCATCCAGGTTAGTGAACTCCGGGCAGTGCTTGAAGATCAGGCTCGGACTCTGCTTCTTTAATTTTTCTAAGTTGGTCGGGTCCTGGTAGGACAATGGCTGCAGGAGCGTCAGGATGCCCGTCTTCTAACCTCAGGATCTGTAATAACAGTGTTTATCTTTACCCAAGCATTGAATAAAAATACTAGGCTTTGCTGATTGGGCAAAATTAGGTCACATTCCTAAGTCCGAACCAACCATCAGTCACTGTGCACAATGTTGGGGCTGAGGCCTGGGCCCCTGACTCCCCTGAAGCTGCGTATAAAATTTCAGACTGCACTATGCTTCGTTCACACTGTAGCAAGTGATAAAGGCCCGCGGAAGAATTTTTTTAATGAAAAGCAAAAAGGCATTTAAGATAAATATTCTGAATTCCTTTTTCATCGCCGAACTTAACTATCAAGATGTGGGACTGCAGCATCCCATCCCAGCCCAGCCCAGCCCCGGTAAGGTTAGCCGAGGGAGGGCGAACCTTACCTGGAGGCTTCCCTGACTGGGTTCAACAAGCCTCTCCAACAGGATGACCCAACAGGGGAGGCTCTAAGTACGTGAAGGGTCAACACAAATCTCCTGGCCCTTCACGTGCTTGGCCCAAGGAAAAGTAACTCCGGCTTCTTGCCGGTCGACTTTGCCAGGTTTTTAAAAATGTAAGATAAGGTGATATTTGTGAGCCGACTAGAAGGCATGGAAGGCAGGGAGCAGATCGCCGACAGCCTCGGGTTTCACCCTTGCAGCTCGGCCCTGTACCAGAAGAAAGCATCGCCCGGTGCAGGGCATCAGGCCAGGGCGCCGGCTTCCCCGGGCGGCCGGGCTGG
>NW_006293001.1:7898182-7903521 GCF_000327345.1 Myotis davidii
GCCCCCTGTCTCTCTGTCTCTCTGTAATAAATAATAACTGCAGTGCCTATATGACAGGAATATCTCCTCCTCACTCTTAGAGATGTTGACTTAAAAAAATTTGATACAGAATTTCAGAAGATGCTTTTAGATAACTCTATTATATTTGTTTTGAAAAAGTGCCTCTAAAGTAATCTATTATAAAGTACTGTGCAGTTTTCCAAAAGCCATAGCATGTTGCCTAGCAACACACTTGGATATGTCATGTAATGAAAGCAATATGATAAAATGCTGTTTTTCAGGTATTAAGTTTTAAACACTTTTCTAACTAAAAGAATATACTTTGTGGGTGGAAATTTTGGAGAGATGGGTCTTGTAAAAACAAAGTAAGAGAGGTTAAGTACCACACTAATTGAGAGTCATTTTCTTAATGACACAATATTAAAATGCCAGCCCAACTGTAAGGATTTGAAAACTCACTTCTTGCCGCTGCTCGCGGCCGGGGAAGTTCCACCCACGGGGAGCGAGGCTGGTGGGTGTGTGTTTTCGGGGCCCGCGTGCCCGGTTCCCGGGACTCCTTGCTGTCCCTGCGCCCTGACCCAGACGGCCAGGCTCTCCAGAAGGTGCCCCCTGGGGACCCGGAGGGTGCGCCGCCGCCAGGTTCTCAGGTTCAGCCGTCGCCCCAACTCAATGAAACCTGAAGTTCATGTTCAAGTGAGCGAGTGAGACACCTACATGCGGGCCGTTTGTAGGACGCCAGTTAAAAAATAACCAAAGTTGTAACTTTCCAACGCTCTACCTGCCAATATCACTTACCCACCTTGCCTAATCTAATCGAGGTCCTTCTATTTTTTTTCTTAGTGAAACTTGATTCCCTGGGCCCCTGGCTGTTGCACAGAATTTTTTCGCTTGTTCCCAGCCGCCTGGATCCCAAGGAAGGGATGTAAGGAGTCTGTGAAGTTGGAATAAGAAAGACATGGTATATTTCTATACCATTAATTGCATGCCACATTAACCCGGGAGGACAACAGGTAGCGGGCGTTTCTTTTTACAGAGCATTCTGGGTGTCGACGAATGTACTGCAGCATAAATAAACTGCATTGAAAACTTTTAATTAATTGCTGCTTTTTCAACTCTCCCCAAATTACCTCATCCTTAAAATTGCTATGGTATAACCATAGGTCTTCCTAATTATAGGTGTCGTATTTAACACTGAATGTTCTCTGTGTTCCCTTCGTTGATGGCCAAAATTATACCATTCTTGTCTTAAGCTGAAATGATGCAGTAAACCAACGTTCATATTGGTCGTTTGTCCAAAATTATCTTATGTACTTTTCATGGTGACGACTATTAAATAAATAAGAATAATGAACATTTAAATTTTTTAAATTGTGAAACTTTGTCTCTTGCATTCATGCATAAATATCACCTTACTTTTTAAAAAAAAAAAAAAGACAATTCAGAGGAAACCAGAAATTCGTTAGAAGAAACCTTATATGTCTAATCAAAACGTTGATGTAAACTGAAAATGAGTGTGTGCTTAATCTCTTAGCAATATGGTACACTTGGCATAAAACAACTATGATACCCTATTCAATGAGCAGAAATTTATGCTGTATTAACTGTACATTTTTTATTCATGGGTGTTCATGTATATTGATTTTAATGTCTGGCAAGAAATGGACTTTATAACCAATAAATTCTAGGCCTCTGATGTTTTAAGTGGAGAGGAACGGGGAACAGGGGAGCTTTCTATACCTGCTTGCCTTTTCAAATGCTGATCCCCACCCCCAAAGAATTCCAAAGAACTATTTTTAAGGAAAAAGAAAAATGATTAAATGAATATGACTTCCATTTTGTGATATGAACTTAAATTTTTCACTTTCAGACCATGAAATGGGACTATGAAGTCCTGGAAAGTTCTTGGGAACTTCATAGGAAAATATGTTGCTCTCAAGGTCAATGGCACAGCCCTGGCCAGTGTGGCTCAGTCAGCTGAGCTCCTCCCAGGCACCAAAAGGTCACAGGTTAGATTCCCTGGTGAGGACACAAGCCCAGGTTGCTGGCTGGATCCCCAGTAGGGGTTGTGTGGGAGACAGCTGATCGGTGTTTCTCATAAGATGTTTATCTCTCCCTCTCCTTTCCTCTCTCTCTAAAATCAATTAAAAATCATATTTTTTTAAAAAAATCAATAGCACAGATTTGAATCAAACACAGATCATTTAGTTTCCCACAAAAAAAAACAACTGTTCCTTAGCCACATATCAGATATTTGTACCCCGCTCATCATTCCCAAATGGCTACCAGGATGATGACTTGCAAGAACTGATGACTCATCACCACCAGTAGGTCAGTTTAAAGAATGGCTATTCTCAGTGGCCTTTGGCATCATTTTTATATATGAAGAACAGAACGTGAATTATATTTTTAAGTTACATAAAGGCATTCGATTAGAATTTTCAGTTAATGTTTCCATAAGCAATTGAGTGAAATGGTACTTATAGTGCAGAAATACATGTATATAAATAGTATTCAACTGATATGCAGTGAATTCAGGGTAAACCCATTACTAAATTTAAACTGAAAGATGGCAGGGGAGGAAACCTTTAAAATATAAACAAGATCTATTTCAATACATAAAGAATACATTCAGTCAGACTTTAACAGGTAGAAAAAAGTGTGTCTACATTTTGTTGTGTGTATAACTGCCACATTATATGTCAGGGTTGCTCAGCTTCAGCACCATGATATTTAGTGCCAGATAACTCCCTGCTGTAGAGGTCTGTTCCCCTGGCCTCTACTCACTAGATGCCAGCAGCACCCCCTTTGTCAGTCATGACTGTCAAAAATGTCTGTCATTTTATAAACAGATTATTGCAGATTATTTGCTTTATAAGGAGCTTAAATAGTGTTCAGGTATGTATTCATAAATCCTGAAGGGGATCAGATTATGCCACCCCCAAATATGCTATTTTGGCATAAGGATTATTTTGAGATAAAGGCAATAAGAGAGGACAGACACAGGAAGAACTCTCTGCCCTCGCCCTATTGCCTAAAAGTAGGGTATAAATTTCACTTTTATAAATGGAACTTCCATTTATAAAGGAATTTTTCATTTCTAAAGGTCCCCCCCCCACACACACACACACACACACCTCCCATACCAGGAAGCAGACCATGACTTTTATGGCCAGAGCTGGCACTGAGATGAGTCTGCATAAACAACCCTTATCTACCCTTAGTTTCCCCATATATTTCCTAGTCACCTTCCCACAATTTATCCAGCCTAGGAGCCCAAATCCCTTTTTCCTTTGCCTAGTCACTTCTCCACAATTCATCACCCTTTCTTAAAATGGTAGATAAGCCCTCAATTCTAACCACCCTAGTTATTAAATTTGAGAGGTTAGAGGAAAAGTGTGTCCATCCTCTAAAACACTTTGAACAACTAAGAGAAGATGTGTCGTGTAAGGACCAAGGCCTTGAAGAAAGAAAGTGTCAATATTCAAATTATGCCTCCAACATTTTCTTGTCTCTGACTTTGGACTTAAACTTTCTGAGTCTCAATTTTCCCATTCACAAAATCAGCATCGTAATAACTTACACATGAGTTGTTAGAACATCATTTATGTGTGAACATACAGTAAATGTTCAGTAAAATAAAAACCCTCATTGATGGCATAATCATCATCATCATTATTCTCTTCTGCCAAGATTTGAAACAAAATCTAACAAGATATATAACATTATTATATATCTTTCTCAAGATGTGTGAGAAAGATATGTAATAACGGTAATCATGAACTGTACAGAATATAAGATGCCTGAAGACAGGGATTTTTGTTCTTTTGGTTCACTGGTATATCCCAGTTCCTAGAATAACATCTGGCACATAATATACTCAGTAAATATTTGTTCAGTAAGTGTAACACTTTTTAAATGTGTATAAAAACATGCTTTTAAGCATTTTAATGAATCAGCAATGTCAAGAGTGGCTTAGTTGGGAGGAAAGTGGAGGTGGAGAGACCTATATAGAAGCCAACGCAGTAGCCAAGTTAGAGAAATGTGTATGTGAATAAAGCCATGATATGGAAGATAATGATGAGGGGGTAGATTTAAGAATTATTTAAGGAACAGAGAAATGGAACTTGATGACAGATGAGATTCCTTTAAAAGTCAAATTGCCCCAATGCATTAAAAAGATTTACACAAGTACAATTCATAAAATGTTTTAGAAATTCATCTCTTGAAGGAATAGGAGGCTCTCTTGATTGGCAGGTGGTCTTTCTCCCATGGCTAACCTGTAATTTACTACAAAGTCACTGCCATTACATGGTGGGGAAGACCAGATGTTCTTGGTTGTGAAGAAAAATCTATCACGATGTTTTCCATCTCCAGCTCTTCCTAGTGACTGTTTTAGTAACTATGTTTGGGGTGGGAAAGGTTGTTAAAGAGGAATTTGACTTGAATGACTGCTTCCAAAGACAAGGATGCAATGTTTTTTGTTTAATTAGGGTGATGGCTGGGCATAGTAGAAAAGGAATCTGTTTAAATCAGTAATAGCTAGATTTAAATATTTGCTTTGTACTTGCTAGCTGGCAGCTTAAACTCTCTGGGATCCTGTTCTCTTAAAACAGGGACAGTCATCCCAGGAGGATCGGGTTGCTATAAGGATGAAGCGAGTTGGTATGGGCAAAACACCTGACCCACAACCCACCCTCTAGTACAGTGGAGGCTGCAGAATTCATGGCTGGGAGGGATGCAGGGGTGGTGGTCTCAGGGGAGGGTGGGTATCCTAGGTTGAATTGTGTCCTCCCAAAAGATATATTGAAGTCCTAAACCCTGATACTTGTAAATGTGATTTTATTTGCAAATAGGGTCTTGGCAAGTGTAATTGAGTTAGGGTCATACTGGATTAGGCTGGACTCTATTCCAAGTACTGGTGTCCTTATAAGAAATTTGGACCCAGAGACACAAACACACAGGGAGAATGCCATGTGACTGCAAGGGAGGTAGAGATTGGAATGATATGTCGACAAGTCAAGGAGTGCCAAAGATTGCTGGCAGTGACCAGAAGCTAGGAGAGAGGCATGGAACAGATTCCCTCAGAGCCTCCAGTAGGCACCAACGCTGCCAACACCTTGATCTTGGACTTCTAGCCTCCAGACCGTGAGAGAATAAGTTTCTGTTGTTGTGAGCCTAAACCACCCAGTTTGTGGAACTTTGTTACAGCAGCCCAGGGAGCTAATACAGTGGGATTACAGAATTTGTTCTTTAGTGAATGGTAGTTTATTTGCACCAACTTTGGCAATGAGCACTAATAGATATTAGCCACTGTTCTGGAGCCGCCCGCTACTAAAGCT
>NW_006293001.1:7903626-7909685 GCF_000327345.1 Myotis davidii
AACTTGTTTTTAATGTTATTTTAAATTTTTATAAAAACCACAGGAGCTGAAACCGGTTTGGCTCAGTGGATAGAGCGTCAGCTTGCGGACTGAAAGGTCCCAAGTTCGATTCCGGCCAAGGGCATGTACCTGGGTTGCGGGCACATCTCCAGTAGGAGATATGCAGGAGGCAGCTGATCGATGTTTCTTTCTCATCGATGTTTCTAACTATCTCTCTCCCTTCCTCTCTGTAAAAAATCAATAAAATATATTTTTAAAAAAATAGATAAATATAAATAAATAAATAAAAACCACAGGAGAGTAAATATGTGCATGAATTATTGGCAGAGATAGCAAATGTCCATCTGAAAAATGTATTCGAGAATATATGAACCTTTCCAATTCTGAAGACCAGTTCAGCATTCACTCAGTGGACTGACAGAGATGTCGTGAGCTTTTTAGTGACATGGCTGATGCCGCCACCAATTTTCCAAAGTCCAGAGCTGGTGTGATTTGATTTCAGTAGATACAACATGATTTAGTGTTTAGGTGTCATTAGTCCCTGTTTCCCAGCCATAAATGAAAAGAGAGGCTTAAATCTATTTTAAATTGAATTATTGCAAAGACACGGTTTTAAATTGGTCATGTGTGATTTAAGGAATTAAACTTATATGAATGATAACTTCCAGACATATGTTTTCATTTATCTCCCAACCAGCTCTTGAAATTAAATTCCTATTGCATTTTATATTACAGACAGAATTGCTCTGGTGGCAGTTAATGCCTTTTCATTCATCTCAGAGGATTCTGGCCAGGATTTGAATCCTGGTGAGAGAGGTCTCTCTAGAAGCCCTACTTTCTCTGCCCATAGAGGAAGGCCTCTGTACTTAACAAGGCTGGTCTTTTGCTAAAACATCCAAAGGCACTAGAGTAAATCTGCTCAGCCCGCAAATTCCTCTTACAGTGTTATCTGCCTAAAACCTGAGAGTCCTGTCCCAGGTAGAATGTCATAAAAATGTCATTAAAAGCAAGTCAATTCTTTAGTCCTTTCTCCATCGAAGAACCACAAATACTAAGCCCCCTCAGTACACAGAACGGCACATTCTGAAAATATTTTGTTCAGCCCTCTCACCTTCAGCACTTTCCAAACATCAAGACTGTCCATCTCAAAGCTTCTTTCTTCATCTCTATTAAAAAATCCCCCCGCCAAAACGATCCACCAACCTGACTGCTCTTCCCTCTCGGCCTCTGTGGCTTCCCTGCTGAGCCCAGAGCTTTCTCAGGAGAGACATCTTGGGTTACACACTTATAATTGAACATATTAATATTCTTTCATTCAGTAAATACATTTTAGGGACTCTAGTTTGCATGGCACTTTGCCAAATGCTGTAGGAAAATAAAAGACAAGATTATTTCAGTACTTAAAAACTGTATAATGCATACACCCCACTTTATTCAATGTCCAGTCTTCCAGCGCCCCAAAGGTTACCAAAACATGTGAATGACACTTAAGACAGGGAGAGCTGCCAAAGCCAGAGGTTACAGAGATGTAATATGACAGGTTCGTTTGCTGACCGAAATAACTAGCTTCTTTTACTATTGACTGGCAAAGTCTAAAACAAAAAACACATGCCCTTCTGGTACTGCAGTCAAGAATCCCAAGAGAAATGGCAGGAAATGGCAAGAAAATTAAAATGAACACCAGGCAAACGAGAGTCCCAAGCAGGAGAGGTGGATATTAGAGGTGGCGAGGGATGCATGGGGAGGTAAGTGCCTTTGGTATTAAGCAGTTAGGAGAGCATGGCAGAAATGGCCTTGAAGAAAGAAAAGAATCATAATGGAAGGAAGTTCAGAATCGGGGGCCAAACCTGCCTCCACGGAGACACAGTGCAGGTGCAGGCACATATGTCTCCACAGTGTGAGCAGTGGGACCGTGTCACCCGGAACAGCGCTGGCCCCGCACGGCACGCCGTCGTGCCAGAAAGCCAGCCTAGTGTTGCCAGATCTTCTGGTTCTTTCAAGAGAAGCCAACAAATCTGATGTTATGTGAAATGTTTCAGTTTTTAAATATTGGCCCAACCTTATAAAATACTGCGCAGAATCTGATGCCACATCCACAATGTTTAAAAACAAGAAAACACCAAACACAGTCTTTGAATAAATACATATTGAGTAAAACATGGGCAGGAATGATAAACTCCAAATTCAGGGTAGTCGTTACCCCTGCAGAGGAGAGGCAGGGGAAAGGCACGCACAGGGCTCCTGTGGCACCTGTGATGTTTTATTACTTTAATAAAAATCTGGAATAAATATAGTAAAATGATAAGGTTTGTTAGACTGGATGGTAGCTCCATACGTTTTTATTACACTACTGTTCCCACTGCTCTGTATGTGTGAAATATTTCACAATTATAAAGCACTGATACGGTGCAAGCCAAACCGTGGTAGTCCACATCAGACCCGTGGAACACCGTTCTGCAGCCTTTGCCCACACTCAGGTTAGACCAGGGAGAACAGCACTTTGGTCATTCCCAAAGGAAAGCACGGGTGATCCAAGTGTTTTTCAGCCTGGCTGGGCACCAAAATCACCTGTGCAGCCTGTTAAACGTCCTCCTGTCTGCCCTGGCCAGGTGGCTCAGTAGACCGGAGTATTGTCCTGTACAACAAAAAGTGGCAGGTAGGCACATACCCAGGTTGCAGGTTTGAACCCCAGTCTGGGTATGTATGGGAAACAACCCAAGGATATTTCTCTCTCACACTGATGTTTCTCTCCACCCCACCCCACCTCCCACCCCATTCCTCTAAAAACAAAAAAAATCAACTAAAGACTATATCCTCAGATGAGGACAAAAATGAAAACAAAACAAAAGCCCCCAAAACAACAACAACTACAACAAAAATCTCCTCATGCCTGGGTGTCACCTATATTCTACTAAACCTTAACCTGCAAGTAGAAACTGGGCATCTAGATCATTCTGACGTGCCACCAGTGTGGAAAGTAGCTGTGATCGTCCTGAGGACATCATTGTGACACAGGAAAGCCATAGCTGGGTAAGCAGCTGAGGCAGGGAGCTCCCAGCAAGGTGACAACCTTCAAAGGCTCAGTGGTCACTGGTGGCTTTAGTCAAATCACAAGGAATGCAAAATACCCATTAAAAGGGACTCAGTCTTTTTGAAATAAGAAAATTGAAGTAACTGTTGAAATAGTAATTATTGTTTTTAAATATTGTCATCAAAACAGAATAAAATAATATATATTGCTTTATTTTAAAGAAACAAACTGTGTGTCTACCATGTGCAAGCTATCTGCATGGCACTGTGGAATGATGGAACGATGAATGGGACATGTCCCTGCTCTCAAAGGAGATTAACAGCTAATGGGGACAGATATGTAGAAAAATAATTTGTCCATCAGGGATAGGGAGAAAGACTGGTCATGTGAGTAAGATTATAGTTTTGCCTCAAAGACTCCAAGACTAGAACATTCAAATTATTGGACCGCAGGGTCCTATTTTAACCAGTGTCTAGTGGCCTGGGTTTGTTAGGGAGACCGCTGAGGCTCAGAGAGAGAGCAGATGAAGAGGAAGGACCGCTGAAAACAATCAAAACTTCAGACGTCGTTAATTTATGAAGGGTTCAAAAATGAAAAGTCTTGAAAGAATGCTCTTACCATAAATCAATCAGGTGTATACACAAAATTAAACTTTGTCCTTGATATGAAGAGATTTTATTCTTTGATACCAAGGAGACATCAGTGTAACTTTCTCTTTCAGAGGCCCACGTGTGAACAAATCATCTATATATATATAAAAAACCAGTGACCAGAATGCTGGAACGACCAGAACGACCAGTCACTATAATGCCCATTGAGGCCAGCCAACCTCCAGCGCCTCTCCCCTTACCCCGCACTGGCCTGGCCCTGATCGGCCCCCGTTGGGGTGGGCCGGCCAGACCCCACCCATCATGCATTTGTACACTGGACCTCTAGTGAGTGAGTAAGTGAAATTGTAATCCTCAATAACAAAAATAATGTTGGATCATTTATTGCTTTAGGATAATTTTTAGAAATGTCTACACTTAAGAGCATTTCCTTTTACAACAATCATAGCTACAGGTTATGAAGCCACTGTGGGGAGCATTTTCAATACATAGTCTCCACGATTTTTCTCTAACCTGATGTAGATCACAGTTTGTGCATTTTTATAGATGGAGTAATGGAAGGTCACAATGGTTAACTAACTTAAACTAAACCCTAATCACAGCTTATCTGTAGCAGAGCCAAGATTCAAATTTGCTCTGTTCAACCTCAAAACCTGACACTTACATTTCTCTATCTTTTGACAAAGACATATTTACTATTATTACATTAAAACTTTTAAACAAAATCATATTAAATTACATTACAATTTAATTTTAATTAAAACTGACTACTGATGTGCTATGTAGTTTAATGACATTTAAAACAAGAAGATAGCCCTGGCCAATGTGGTTCAGTTGGTTGAGCGTTGTCCTGTGCACCAGAAGGTTACCGATTAGATTCCTGATTTTGTTCTGGATCCATGGTAGGGGGCGTACAGGAAGCAGCCAATTTATGTTTCTCTCTCTCTCTGTCTCTCTCTCTCTCCCTTTCTCCTTCTCTCTCTCTAAAAATCAATAAAACCAGACGGCAAGGCTGTATAGATAGCCAGGAAACAATCACCAAGAACAGAGTACAGGAAAAAAAATATTCCATATGTACTTCTATTCCTCCACCCAAATATTATGAATATTAGTTCCAAAACTATGTTTATGTACCTTAACAACACTCTGTGGACAATAGCCATTGTTAATATGTTCTTAAAATGCTAATATAACTCTTAGTTTGAATTATCAATAAAAATAATTTATTAGGTTGGTCTCCAAATCAAGTGAAAGCTACATAACAGTATTTCAGTGGTTCATCAACTAAAAGGAGCAGTTAATTCAGTCAATAGTGAATAATCTTCAAATCAATTGTTCATCAGATACAAAGGATAGTGGTAAATATAAATAATTCAAGAGACTAGAAATGGCCAGGTAATATTAAAGGACTTTGAAACACATTTCAATAAATAACCCAATAATTTTTTCATTTTATTCATTTAAAAATTACATTAAAACATAACAGAAAACTTTGGAAGAAGGAAAAATTATGGTTTTCTTGTTATTTTCAAGTCATTTAACTCATATATTATTTAAATATTGAGAATCATAGAAGGCTTATAATTTTGTGTTCCTGGGGCTAAACTGTCAAAGCAGGTTGGACACTGTCTTAACTGTGTACATAAAGAATGGACATTACCTCATCCTCTCTCATGAAAATGTGTGGCCCATTTTGTATTTTCCATAGATATTGTATGGATTTAATTCAGTGAGTTACTCTCCATACTAAAAGAAAGATCTTACGGAGGTGATATCATGTCAAAAATTTTTATTGGCACAAACATTTTAACAAAAGATAGCAAGAACATTTATTGTGAAGTAGAAGGTAGCAGCCCCGTAACCCAAAGGGTCCATTTTTCTATTGACAGAATTAGAGGTTTGTTCTTTCAAATAAGCAGTGAACCATGGGACTAGTCGCTGATGACAAATTTAGATTATGAAAGTGCTTCATTTAAATAAATTCTTTTCCTTTTGAATACATATTACATGTACAAGTTATAAAATTTTAAGGTAGAAAGGGTATAGAGTGAAAACTAAATCTCCCTCCTGCCCTTATTTTCTACCCAAGTTGTTCTCTTTCTTAGAAGCAACTACTATTACCTTGTTCTTGCCTCCTTCAAGAGATACTTACACATTTACAACTATACTCACATATTGTCTTCTATACCAATTATAATATACACACTGATCCCTAACCCCATTTTTTTTTACTTAACAAATGTCTTGGAAAGGATATCATGGAGTCCTAACTTTTTTTCTTTCATTAATCTATGTCTTATGCTATCCACGCTTCTTTCTTTTTTTCAGAGGTATAAATTGCATCTACTAAGATGCACAGATTCAATTTGATACATTTTGAGAATTGAACACAAGGTATAGAATATTCAATAATTGTTCTT
>NW_006293001.1:7910195-7911329 GCF_000327345.1 Myotis davidii
CAAATATACCTATGGTAAAATTCCTAGAAGTAGGATTTCTGGATCACTATTAATTTAGAAGGATTTTGACAAATTATTTACCATAGGTGTTGTATTAATTTATATTCCTGCTAACAATTTTTGAAGGCTCCTTTTGAAGTATATCGTGGTTATTAAACTTTTTGATCTTTGCTCATCAGGTAGATTTAAAGAGTGTAATTCTAGGCTTAATTTGGTTTTTCTTATTTTGTGAGATGCTGAGCATCTCTTCCTATATTTAAAAGATCTGAAACAGCTTCATTCCAAGAGAAAATTTGAGCAAAAGCAAAGGTACTGTGAAGACTGTGTCATGCATTTGGAGGGATGAACAGATACACAGAAGACTTGACATTTATTTTGACCTTTCAAGAGAAGCTGGACAGAGAAATGTGTTTTGTTTTGTTTTTTATGGACAATAGAAACTTGAGGAAACTTGATATTTCCAGTATGACCCAAAAAGAAGATGCCAAAAATCTCAAGTGGAAAACTCCAAGAAACCAAAGATCTAAGAAAGTATGCCTGCCTGAATCACAAATGAAGACAATGTCAATTTGTTTCTTCAACATCAATGGTATTGTCCATGCTGAATTAATCTACAAGGTCAAACAGTTGGTCAGGCTTATTATGCAGAAATTCTAAAACATTTGTGGCATCGTGTGCTTCACAAATCATTGCTTGATCATTTTATTTACTACACTTTGCTCTGAACAACTTTTAGCTTGTCTTTAAAATCAGAGCTACTCTAAGAAGAAAGTAATCATAAAGGAAAAGAAAACTCACCATTGAGGATATTCAAACGAGTGTGACTCCAGTTCTAATGGCAATTCCAAGAGAAAAGATTAAAAATACCTGAGGCATTAGATTCCACATATGACTGAGGCCATGTCTTTCTCAGACTGGCTTATTTCACTTAGTATAATACTCTCCAGATTCCTCCATGCTGTCTCAAAGGGTAAGAGATCCTTCTTTTTTATTGCTGCATAGTATTCCATGATGTAAATGTACCACAGCTTTTTTTTTTTTATCTCCTCACCTACTGATGGGCACTTGGGCTATTTCCAGATCTTAGCTATTGTAAATAACACTACTATGAACATAGGGGTGCATATATCCTTT
>NW_006293001.1:7911342-7926540 GCF_000327345.1 Myotis davidii
TAATAGAAAGAATAAAAACAATCCCATTTACAATTGCAACAAAAAATTAAGATATTTAGGAATAAACTTACTTGGAAAAAGAGACAGAGGAAGCTATAAAAAAGTGGAAGAATATACTGTGGGCCTAGGGCAAGGGATGAAGGCAGGCTAGAAGGGGTCAATGGGGGAAACAGGGGGAACATATGTAATACTTTCAACAGTAGAGATTTTTTAATGGCAATAATTGAAATCCTTACATAGCTCCCAATTTGACTTATATAAAGGTAACAATATTCCCTTAGATTTACTTCTTTTTAAAAATTGGTTCCATTTCTGGATAATTGCATCATTTATGCCAGGAATAGTTAAAATCCTTTGACTACCCTCTCTCTCTCCAAAAACTATTTCATGGAACAATAGAGTAATAGAAAGAACATCATTGTTTAATTAGTTAGACGCCCACTTCTTAGCTGCAAAATACGGATAAAATTGTTTCTCTTTTCTGGGCTTCAATTTTCTTTTCAGTTAAATTTAGATAACAAATTGCACTGGCGGATTAACCAATAAAGTATCTGGCACATAGTAGTCTCTCAATAAATGCTGGTTCTCTTCCTCCCATCTGTATCTAATTAGGACTTTATTGATAGACCTAGAAGTAGCAATTATAAACAAAACTCTTGAGATTTCAAAATACTGGTTATGAAAGATTTAGGTTTCAAATTAGGAGGCATTTTCTTTTACCAATGCCTATGATCCAAAGCAAAATCTTAAGTTGAACACTTAAGGAAAAATAATGTATACGGACCTATTGTCAGAATACATTCTAACTAGCTAAAAAGAAAAGTATTTATTACAGGATATTAAAAGCTTCTCAGATCTGGGGGCAGGAATAAAGGGACTGAGTCTGGACTGAACTTTCAGAAAAGATTCCAATAATATATTGCAGGATGGGGCCACCATACAGGGTTGAATAGTACCCCCTCACAAAATTCATGTCTTCCTGAAATGTGACCTTATTTGGAAATAGGATCTTGCAGATGTAATCAAGTTAAGCGGAGGTTAAAGTGGATGAGAGCCGGCCTTGATCCAATGGCTGGTGTCCTCAAAAGAAAACAGGAGTGACACAGACACATGAGAGCAGCACATGGGAAGCTGGAGGCAAGGATTGGAGTGAGGCATCTGCAAGGCAAGGAATTCCAAGAATTGCCACAACCACCAGAAAACAGGAGAGGCAAGGAATGATTGCCCCCAGAGCCTTAGAGAGAGCATGGCTCTACGGATGCCTTGATTTCAGACTTCTAGCTTCCAGAATTGTGAAAAAATAATTTTTTGTATTTTTAAAAGAAACGGTTCACAGTACTTTGTTAGGGCAGCGCTAGAAAACTAATACAGGCACCAAGGGAGCGGCTGAAGCATTTGCAGTCAGTGATTTTCCAGTTCCAGAACCACATTTCTACCTCCTTAGTTAATAAGACTAAAAGATCAGGAAAGTACCACAATCAAGAAACCACAGGATGGAGGAACCTGCCATGGTCAAGAAGTGTCATGACTGCTATTGGCTCCACAGTTGTGCCAGAGCTGATACAAACAGTCCACACCATGTCATAAGAAGCGAGCGAGTGATTTTTGAATAGTGGGATTTTAGCTAACACTGCCAAAGAAAAAGAAAATTTCTCTATCATTGTTTCCTTTCATCAGTGGAGGGAAAAAATGCAGCAGAAGCACAGCCAAGGTTTCATAGTGGTAAGAGCATCTGATTGGTTGATGCAAAATCCCATCCAGAACCCTAGCTGCAAGGGATTCTGGGAAGTATAGTTAGTTTTCCATCCTTCACTGTACAAGAAGATAGGATAGATATGAACTACCAATCCCCCATATCATATCTACTGCATAGGATTTGTGGAATTCTTACTTGAATTAAAAAATGATCAGCATTAGATTTTTTTAAATTCCTTAACTTTTTGGACCTAGTTATCTGTATAAAACTAAGATTGGAGGTGATCTCCAGGATATACTCTGTTTTTTTAAACTCTGACTATTTTAACCATGTATAAGTCTGTACATACAAACATATTTTCTACTGGCATATATCCACATAGTTTTCAAGACTTTCTTGAGAAAAGATACTGGATAGAAATTCCACAGCACTTCTTTGCTAACACTATGTAAACTTTCAAAGAACCACATAAAGTAGATTTACTTTGTAGAGGGAGAAAATTTGTATATGAGTGTGTGTGTGCATATGTGTGTGAAAGTATTGTGCATCTAAACTCAAGTCAATTAAATTTTCTCATGATTAGGTAAAATTTCTAATGATTAGGTAAAAGCAAACTGGCAGAAATTCAATACAAATGGTAAAGACTGACAATGAAATGGACTCTGCTTGATATTTTTGTCTGATTCTTAATGCATACTTAACTTCCCACACTCCTTTTTCCTAAAATGAACCAGGCCTATCAAACTTTTCATGACTAAGGTTTTCCAAATCTAAAAACAATGTCAAGTTGTAGATGTACCTTGACATTTTGAATAAATTATAAAAGTAGATTATTTTTGGCTAATCCTCACCCAAGGATTTTTTTCCCCATTGATTTTTAGAGAGAGTGGAAGGGACAATGTCTGCCTTGCCCTGGATCACCTTGCCGGAGCTCTACAAGAAAGAAGTACTCATTTCAATCTGAAGTAACCATTAGTTTGGGTTTTCTGTGGAACCTAATCTTTAACCAAATTGTTGGGGTGGGGGCTGAGTGGAGGGAGGCAAAAAAGGGAGAACATCTGTAATACTGCCACCTATAAAAATTAATTACTTGATTGATTGATTGATTGATTGATTATAAAGAAATATGGGCATGAAATTAATAAACCCACAATGTCTCATCTCAAAGTGTATCAGAAAAATATCCTGGCAAAACATAATATATTAAGTAAAGGAACTACTGACATTTAAAAAAATAAATGGTGTCTGAATAGTTAAGTCCTAGCTGTACCCTTTGTTCCAGTTTGATGAAATCCAACTGTGTCTCATTTCTGTGGTTACAAGATTATAAACAAGTGGTTGCCTTCCCTTTATCCTGCCAGTGTCTTCATACATCTAATTGACCAAGACATGTTCTCATAAATGCACTAATTTTGTACATTCTGTTTCTATTGCCACATAACTCATAATATGCACAAAAATACATAATTGCATAATTATATGCTTATAAACTCTGTAAGCAAATACATTTATGTAGTTATCATTAACCTAACACATTTTTCTTCTGATCAGTATTACCCACCATTTCTATCTGTCACATGAAAATAAATTTCCATCTCTTCCTGTTAAAGTAGTCTGCCTTCATCCCTCTCCTCATATCCTGAATCAATACTACTCCACAACAAAACCATTAAGCAATATTATGGGTATATCTCTATATATTATAAATTCAATCTCATCATGTCCTCTCTAAATTTTTCACCATTTGTGGTTGTTAAATTGCATGTTGACCAACAATTAATATTCAAAGGAAATGTATACTTGGTAGGATGTAAATCTTTATGTGCATATATAAGTTAAAAAAAAGATAAACTTTAGGTTACAATTTTATCTGATAAGAAGCTTTGCAAATAAAATAATCTGTGCATATAAGTATTCATGTGCTAAATTGAAATTACTCTTTTTAGATGTACTTGTATTCTGGTGGCCACAATAATACAATAAACAAGGAACACCATTGGAAATTAGGGATGGGAAGCAGTAAGTTTAAATCTATACATGCTCTGTTTCTCGTTAGCATTATTATCAGTTTTTGGTTTTTTTATGTGTGATGACAGGGGTAAATGGATTTTTATGATATTCAACTGTTTACCTGTAAAGTTTTAGCTACATCTCCCAAGAATGCACTGTTTATCCAAAAAAGCTTGAATGACCAGAAAACTTCTTAAACTTGCTTATTAAAGAAAATGTGTCTGGTATCTAAGTCATAAGTCATATGCTAGCGCTAACTCATAATGGCTTGTGAGAGTCAATTGGGTATATATGTCTTACCACTTTGCCTTTAGTAACTTCACACTGTTAGTGTGAAATCACCCATAATAGGAGTTCTTACACCACAGAAATGGGAAAACACTACAAATCTTTTTCTCCCCCTGGATAGCTGGTTATAAAAAATTTACCAGCATACCACTTAAGGTATTTGTTGTAAGAAATTGCATTTGCTCACTTAGCTGTAAATAAACTTATCAGACTTGTGTTAATTAATTCATCATTCTATCTGCTGTTTTCTTATTAGACATTGAACATTTTCATTCTCTCTCTCTTATTCATGTAGAAAATTGGGACCTCTGGCAGAACTGGTTCAAAAAATTTTCTGGACCGGTCAGTGTGGTTCAGTGGTTGAATGTCAACCTATGAACCAGGAAGTCTAGGTTCAATTCCTGGTCAGGGCAAATGTCTGGGTTGCTGGCTCGATCCCCAGTTGGAGGCAGCTGATCAATGATTCTCTCATCATTGTTGTATCTATGCCTCTCCCTCTCCCTTCCTTTCTGAAATCAATAAAAATATATATATTTAAATTTTTTTTTCTGTATACCTTTAGAATTATACTTGATTTTTTCAATTTCTCTATTTCCTTGATTAATTTTTGTCTAATTGATCAGATGGTGGTATATTAAATATCCTCACTAGTGGTTTCACTTTATATCTATCAATCATTTATATATATATATTGATGAGAGAGAAACATCAATCATCTGCCTCCTGCACACCTCCTAATGGGGATGTGCTGGCAACCAAGGTACATGCCCTTGACCAGAATCGAACCTGGGACCTTTCAGTCTGCAGGCCAACGCTCTATCCACTGAGCCAAACTGGTTAGGGTGATATATTTTAAAGGTATATAATTTGGCATGTAAATTTTATTAAATACTATATTTTTGTTGTGGATTTTACCTTTCATCAATATAAAATGATTACTTGCTCCATTTAATGATTTTTATCTTGAGTTCTACTTTGATACAAATAATGCCACTTTTTCTTTGTTTTATCTTTTGCCCATAATTTTTGAATGGTACTTGCTGAGTCCTTTCTGTGTTAAGACTTACACTTTTCCCCCCCAGGTTACAACTATTCTTCTCTATTACTTCTTTATTTTTTTTTCTTCTACTTGCTTTCTTCTTTCTTTCTAGAATTCCTGTTAAACAGATATTGAATCTTTCAGTTTTGTCTCTAATCTATTCTTTCATCATTTTAAATTTCTTTTTCTTCTTCCTTTTAAATTCTGAGAATTTTTAAGCATGTTTCTAATTCCCTGAGTCAATATTTTATCATAAATATTTAATTTGTTTACTTATGTCATACTAGAGGCCCGGTGAATGAAATTCATGCACGGGTGGGGCCCCTAGGCCTGGCTGGCGATTAGGGCTGGCCAAGGCCTTCCTGCCGGCTGCCGGCTGCCAGCTGCCGACCAGAGCCTGCCAAACTCGGGGAGGGACCACAGGAGGTTGGCCGGCAATGGGAGGTTGGCTGTGGGAGCGCACTGATCACCAGGGGGTAGCTCTTGCATTGAACGTCTTTCCCCTGGTGGTCAGTGTACATCATAGCGACTGGTCATTCTGATCATTCTGGCATTCTGGTTGCTTAGGCTTTTATATATATAGATAGATAATTATATCATATTTTATTCTTATTTTTTATAACTCAGCAATTGGGATTTGCATTTCCAAGAGCACTTTCCTACTCTCAATGAGTTTCTTTTTCATGGTTACTAGTTACAGTTTCATTAATATATTGTCTCTGAATCATGTTGTAAGTCAAGCATGTCAAACTTATGGCCCATGAGCCGCATGTGGTCTACAACGAATATTTTTGCGGACCAGTCACTATAACGGTATGTAAGAAATGTTTTAATAAAAATTTTATAACTTAATTTTTACAATGTCCTGTTATACATAATCTATATATATAAAAGTCTAAGCGACTGAACAACTGAACGACCGGTCAACCGGTTGCTATCGTGTGCACTAAACACCAGGGGGCAGATGCTCAACGCAGGAGCTTCCCCCTGGTGGTCAGTGTGCTCCCACAGCAGTTTCCTGTGGGCTATGCTGAGAGACCCCACCAGTGCACAAATCCATGCACCGGGCCTCTAGTTATTAATAACGAACTATAAAGTTCACTAATGACTGATTATTGTAATCGTGTTGCATTCATTTCCCTTACCTGCCTTACGTGCAAGCGCACTATTTCTCTCCACTAATACTAGCAGTGAATATGTTAGCAGCCAATTACCATGTCATTAGTCTTATACTGACTTGTTCGGTGTGCGCAACAGGAAATATTTCACTTTCAGAGAATAAGAAAAATAGGTTTATTTGCATTACGCTTATTAATTTGTGCAGTTATTCAGTGTCTGGTAAGTTAATGTTCAAGAAAAAATATTAATTTTTATTAAAATGTTCTATTATTTTATGTTAGTGATTACTTATTTATTTCAGCCCTGTGTATCCAGCATGTCTCTATCGAAATAAACCTATGTTTCTATGAAATTTGAAGCTTTTCTTTTTTTTTTTTTTTTTTGCGACCCACATAAACTTAAACCTTGTTTATTTGGCCCGTGTTAGCCTTTGAGTTGGCATGCTCATTGTAAGCATTATAATTTTCAAAAATATTTCTTATTTCCCCAGGAATGTAATGTGATGATCCAATTGGCTCCAGCTTATCAAAATGTTATATAGTTTTCTATAGTTAATGATCCCTACTTGATAATTCTGACAGAAGGGGTTCTAGTCATACTGCTAATAATAAAGGCTAATATTTATTGTGCACATATCAGGCAAGATTGTGCCAAATGATTTACACAGACAATTTGTTTAATCTTCACAATAACTGGGAGCTAAATATCATCCACATGACCCATGGCAACTGCAAGTTCTCTATCCCTCCACATGAATAAGGCTGCTTTACACAGAATTCTTCCCACATCCCAGTCAACACCCAGCAAGGAATGAACGCTGAATCAGAAAGGATGTGGACTTACCCCCACTTGGGTATGAGACTTCGTTTCACAGCTACTACCTCTGAGCCAAACTATTTGTTATCCACAGTGGTATGCCAATTTGCTCTAGCTTCTTGATTAACTGAGCAGTTCTGCTTTGATCTGAATCTAGCCAATCCCAGACACAGTATGTAACTTCCTTCACGGGTCCTTTAGAGACTTAGGTACAAAGGCAATAATACTACATGTTTACCGAACTATAAAATCCCTCCAAACAAGTCCTATCTCTGAGGCATTGGAACAAATTGTGTGGCTCATCTCTCTCTGTAGGTTCCTGTTGTAAAGTCTCAGACCCAGAACAAGTGATATTACAGTGGTTTTGTTTCCCAGTCCGCTTAGAAGTCCAGCATTCTGTGGGAAGACAGTGATACGAAAGAAACATAGCAGGATGGATGCATACCATGTCCCCTGTAGCGGCCTGAAGCCTCCTGAGACCCTATCCCATTTTGTTGCCTCACACAGTTGCCCTCATTATCAGTAAGCTAAGGTCAGATCCCTGCTCTTTTCCTGACCTGTGACCACCTGAAGCCCACACCCAAGCCAGATTAATGAGTGAACCAGCTGGACACGTGTTTGGGCTGCCAACATATAGGACGGTTATGTTGGTCAGTTTCTGGCGCACACCAAACAACCTCAAAACTTAGTGGCTAAAAATGACAATTATTTTCTTTCACTAATGTGTCTGCAGGCTGATGGGGACCGGCTTATCTTTGCTGGACGAGTTTAATGATCCCAATAGTCTTGGCTGGGTTTGCTCTTAAGTCTGTGGATCAGCTGATGGAGCAGCTCTGCTCTGCTTCTTTCTTATTCCCTTTGGGCCGGTGGGCCAGTGGGGTGAAGGTGGAGATGCAAGAGGAAATGCAGAAAGATTCACAGTGTCCTATGGTTAAAGGTTAGAACAAGCACACTGTCACTTCTGCCCACTGGCCATAACGAGTCATATATAGTGAGTTCAAAGTCAAAGGCAGGAAAAAGTCCACTGGCATTGAGGCCATAGCAAAGGTGGAGTTGCAGGAAGGGGTGAAGAATCAGGATCAATAATGGAATCCCACTCAGGGGTCAAATCATCATGCAAATGCAATGCTATAGAGGAAATGCATATATCAAGACTTCCTTTTAGGCACAATATTGTATGTGTTTGAAAGGGATGCTTTGTTAAGAAATTGTAGGGGAGGAAACACATTCGTTTTCCTCTACCCATCTTGGGTTGTCTGGCTGGGGCCCTGTAAACTCTAGACTAACAAGAGACATTAATAAGAGAAAAAAAGAAAGAAGCTTATGAACATGCTTACCCACATGGGAGCACTGAGTGATAAATAACTCAAATAGGTTGTTAGAACTTGGGCTTATGTAGCATCTTAAGAACAATACGTTTTTAGAGAAGTGACAGAACAAAGAAAAAAGACTGGGTGTCTAGGGCTGCAAACTGTGGGAGGACAAATTTATGGGAGAACTAATGGAAGATGAGGGCTGGTTACTAAAGTTTGTTATGCAGTTTCTTCTGATGTCATTGTCTCTGGGCTGATAAGGGTCTAGAATTGCCTCTGTTGATTAATTTTTATCATTCCTGGTAGAGAGGGGAGTGAGGACACCTTCACAAACTTGTGTCCCAATTTTAGGCAAATAGAAAGAGGGGGGAGAGTTTTTCTTTCTCCTCAGGTGCCTTTACGTCAAAATAATCCTGATGCCATAGTGGCATATTTTGGCGTGGCGTATTCTGCTATCCTTCAGAACTTAAGGTTTGAGATGAAACTTCTGAAGGACTTGTATGTATATAACTAGTTGATTACTGACCTACATTCCAAGGAAGGATATTGGGTTAATTGCAGTATTTTATTTTACAGATTGAAATTCGTGTCTCGACAAAAACCAAATGATTGGAAGGAGAAAAGTGAGATTCACTACTGCTATCACCTCCTGTCTTTTATTCATGGGATGTTTTATCACCTATAAATAGATGCTGAACAACAGAAATTCAGTGTGATGGGACAAAACATTTCAGGAGAGCCCTGGGCTCCACATACTCTGTTCCAGCCCCAGCTGGGGAAAGCCTCGCTGTGGAGCCATCGCCCCCGGTGCTCACTGTGTCCGGAGAGGAACTGCTGGGCTCAGATGTGTCTCTGCAGAGCCCTGTCGCCCTACAGTCTGTTATGTGGCAATTCCTCAAACCGTGTAAACCACTTAGCATTTTTGTTTGTTTGTTTTGGTCTGTAACCACACAGTGTTCCAGCTAAGGTCTAACCTGGAAACAGAAACCATCTGAATATTTAGAGTCTTGAATGCTGAGAAGTCATTATCCACAGAAATAAAAAAGCTGAGAAGCCAAAGTGGGGACCCGAGAGCAACTCAGAGATTAGCAACAGCAGGAAGCCTCTACCTCGTGCAGGCTGGAGGGGGTGGTGCCCCAAGGGCAGGACGCAAGGTCACCTGAGGGAAACTGGACTCACCCTGGGTCTGATGGCCTGGAATCCCCCCGTCACCACCCAGGGCAGCTGCTGGAAGAAACATGCCAAGGCAGAGGGTGAAGGAGACAAAGAGCCTGGCCCCTCCCTCCTCCGATCCTCCAACCTCCTTCACACCTCCTATCAGCTGAACACGGCTATCAACAGCAGCCGCAAGGAGCCTGGGACATCGAGTTGACAGCCAGCCTCCCTCTGCACACAGAGAGCTGGGATCTGGGGCAATGGGTCCAGGGCTGGCAGGCTCCTTCTCCCCATCCATGCACTTTAAAAAGCCTGGTGCCCTCCCCAGATGTCTATGAGTTTCCCAGCAAACTTGTTTGGCTCTGAACTCCCCTTTTGTTGGGTTTAGAGATCATCTCCACCTTTTATCTGTTCTTTTTATCTGTTCCTTTTATCTGTGCCCAGATAAAAACTTTCCTTAACTTTCCTTAAACAAACAAAATGATAAAGAAAGCTTATGAGGCATTTGTGAATATATCTCATTCTGTGAAGATGTACAGAGAGATTGATGAAAGATGATACGATTTCAAGTAAATATTATAAGATCTTGTGTTTTAAAATTTTGGTTTTGAGTGTAAGGAGACATAACCCTTTGTATTAAACAAAATTGGATTTCTATATACTAATTCCTCGGTCTTGGTAGTAGGAAGCTAGTTCTCTTTCTAGGTGTCCTCTTCACCTCAGTGAAGAGGAGACTGTAACTGATCAGAGAGCACTGCTAACAGGAGGTCGCAGCACAGAAAGGACAAGCCCTCAGGGTGGCTCTGCATCAACTCCAGTCAGGCAGGAATCGGAGATTCTTAGGGGTTCCTCTCCGGTCCTGGGCCAGTCAGCGTTTGCCAGGAATTTTCTAAAGAGACTGTTAGAATCCAGATTTTTGACACTGAGTAAAGAGTTAAAAGCTAAAAGCCCTTAACCCTGGCCAATGGGGCTTAGTTGGTTGAGTGTTGTCCTATGCGTTGAGAGGTTGCTGGTTCGATTCCAGGTCCAGGGCACATGCCTGGGTTGCGGATCTCTGGTAGGGGGCATGTGAGGGGTGGCGATCGATGTTTCGCTCTCATTGGTCTCTCTCTCTCTCTCTCTCTCTCTCTCTCTCTCTCTCTCTCTCTTTGTTGGTGGGAGAATATTAAGAAAAATGTTTCCCACTCTTAAAAAGAAATCCCTTAAGATAAATTAAACTTACTTAAACAATAATTGCTATGGAAGAATCTTATTACAGACCTAGTGTTAAATCAGAATTTGAGAAAACCATGTTTACAGGCAGGAAACTTAAAAATCTGTCCTTTGTCCTAATGAAGGATTTGCAGAATACCTGAGAGGCTCCTCTAATAATTAAGTTTTCATGTAAAATCAGGATGCCCTAGGGAGTTTGAAATGGTTGGAACGTGAGTTAGTATGTCTGAAAAGATGCTTAAAGTCCATGAAAAACTAGACATCACAAGCCTTCCCATCCCTCCATTATTCATTATGGAATGTAGGGTAATAAGCTGACTGACTTTGGAAGGAGTCAGAACAAAATATGGTAATGTTTGGTAGACACTCATCTATCACATTGTTAGAGAGGCTTCGTTCTTTGAGTCAGGCTCGGTATGCTCCTCTGGCCAACTACATTTTACAATGACATTCTGTGAGCCCACGGGATGTCTAACATCTCTGTTCTATTTTCCAGGTCTTTGATTGATCTCACACATTCTGTGAAATATTTTGTCATTATTAAGAAATATTGGTCACATTCATCCTAAATAGTTTCAATCTAAATGTAAAATGTGATAGGTATTAGCTTTTTTTTTTTACTAAGCTTCTGTCGGTATGATTTACTATTGTTTTTGGAGAATAGAATTATAGTATTGGCATATTTACTTTTTAATCAGGATTAAAGTGCATGTAGCTATAATTTTTAATCAACCTAATGCTACAGTTATATAGCATTGTTATATATGGAATTGTTTTGATCCTCAGTATTATACCTAACTAAAACGTGAATTCTGTGTGCTCTGTGTTGTTTTCAATTTTCTAATTAACAAAAATTTACATGTAATATCTTTGGGCTTTTTCTTCTATGCATTCATGCATTCAGTGAACCTGTTATGCTTTAGTTGCATGATGTTAGAGGGTTTCACATGTGCATTTATGAAAGTATTACATTTCACATTAAGAAGCCAAGTTCAACAAATAAAAATTATGTTTCAGTGAATTCAATGTTATATTTCAGTTGAAAAAAAATGAACAAATGGATAGTCTTTGAGAAATGAGTAAAGAAGTTCAAAAGATGAGGAAAAATATGTTCTATGTTAAAATAGTTCTGGACATTATTCTCATTATCTCTATAGGTTCCTTTTGACCTCTAGAATTTTTCTGATTTTCAAGAACATACAAATCTCTTGCCAGCATACAGTACTATGGGGGTGGAAGGTACAGCTTTAATTTTAGATTTTTGTTGCTTCTCCAGTCATCCTATATAATAAAAGGCTAATATGCAAATGTGACTGAACGGCAGAATGACTGGTCCTATGACATGCACTGACCACCACAGCGGGAAGACAATATACATTTCTGGTATCTTTTCTAAAATAAGGATTCTAAAATCTGTGTAATATGGCCTGAAATTGCTTGCTTTTTCCCCCCAATAAAATGGTACTATCAGCTTTTTAATGTGTTACTTTTCTCTTTTTCATAAGAAGAAAAAGAAAACAAGATGCAGACAGCTCAGTATTTGCTGTTTGAGTTTTCTTCAATGGGAAGTAACTTCATATTTCTATGAGGTCTTCTTTTAAAGCCAAAAATATAATTCCAACTTATTAAATGAAATGTCCTAAGGAACATATAGAAGTAGAATATCCCCAAATTCCTGGTTTTTAATTTTATCACAAGTATAATTTTTTTTTTTACTTAAAATCCTTTCCTCTCCGCATTTCTCTACAAATAAGTATTGATTGACAGATTAGACTTAGTAATATTGCCTTCCCTTTTCCTAAGAGAGCTCTTCCATTTACATTTTTGACAGTTAAAAATGACTGCTTGCCAACATTGTCAATAGATGAGTAAGGAACTGTGTTCTTCTATACAGTTTTCCAGTCTCCTGTTTCCCTTACATTTTCTTTTCTCGTCATGCCCATTGTTCTTATTGAAATCAAACCATTAAAAACGACAAGAAATTGTCTGTCTTCCCTCTATTAAGTCCATTTGTGCTTTGCTTAGTTTTGTAAATTCATTTTTTTTACAAAAGGTTGCAAAGGACCAGCCTCAGGGTGGCCTCTGGGAGCTGAGAGCAACTCCCACTGGCAGCCAGAAAGAAAATGGGGATCCAGTCCTATGACCATAAGAACTGAATTCTTCTGACTACCTGCACGAGTTTGGAAGGGGACTCCGAACTCCAGATGAGAAAGTAGCCCTGATAGGCCCGATTTCAACCTAGTGAGACACTGAGCAGAGATCCATTAGAACTGAACCTGGCCTTTGGACCGACAGAAATGGTGAGATAATGAACTGGACAAATAGGTGTACTTTAGGCTGCTAAGTATGTGATGGTTTGTTACGCAGCAGTGGCTAACTAATACAATGTTCCAGGCTCCCCTTGCCATTTCCCTGTCCAAGCCCTGAAATCAGCCATTTTCTCAAGGAGTTTTTTGACCAACAATGAGAAACATGGCTATAATTACATATAAATAATAAGCATGGCTATAATTATATGTAATACACAGACACACACATACATACTCTATATTAGAACAAAAACACAAGCCCATCTCTCTTTTTCTTTCTATTGCATATACCTTTAGTCCTCTTTTTATCTTATATAACCTTTTATTTTTGTCAGTGTTTAATGGTTACTTTAATCATATCTGTTGTTTATATAAAATTCATAAACATGTTCAAATATTCTCATTCCCTTTTCAATGAACCATCTTTTAATTTAATTGATTTTTCTCTATAGTTTGCCCTATTTCTATTTCACAGATTTCCTCTTTATTTATTTTCTCTATTTTTAGCGTAATTTGCTCTTATTTTTATAGCTTCTTAATGTAAAATCTTGATTTGCAATAAAAGTGCTTTCTTTTCATATATTTAAAACTATACCTTTTCTCCTAGTCATTACTAATCCCATAATTTTTGATATGTCATGTTTTCATTATCACTTGGCACAAATTGTTTATAATTTCCTATATGATATTTTGACTCATGATTATTTGGTATATATGTTTTCATTTCCAAGTATTTGGGAAATTTTGCTGGGAATAGATTTTTAGTTTAACAGATTTCATTTTCTTTTGGCATTTAAAAATGGCCATCCATTATCTTTTGGCCTGCATGGTTTCTTTTAGAAAGTCAGTGATATTCTTACCTTCACACCCCTGTATGTAATTAATCTTTTTTTCTAACTAATACTAATAATTTTCCTTTATAATAAAATTTTTTCAGCAATTTGATCATGATGTGTCATTGTCTTGGTTTTCCTGTCTGGAGTATGCTGAGCACTTTAGATTTCTGGGTTAATATTTTTAATTAAATCTAGAAAATGTTAACCATTTTAAAATATTTTTTCTCTTGGAAGTGATGGATACATTTATGGCAACCAATACTGTAGTGGTAACTTAGATTTTCTCTCAATACAGAGCCTTTCTGGGCCACTGTTGAATGCCCAGTTGTTCAAGGATATCTCTCCACTCAGGCTCAAGTACAGAACTTAAATGTCTTCTAGTTCTGTGGAAACACTAGTGATTCTTCAGTTTATAGAGCTCCATGGTTGTCTTTGCCTGGCTCGTTGAGTATCACCTTATGCATCTACAGCTTAATTTCAGCCAATTCAAGGAACCCCTATGAAGAGTTCTGTGTAGTTCCCTTTTCTCTTGGTTTCTGTGCCACAAATTCTAGCTGTCTCAGCTTCCCTAATCTCCGATGATGTCATCTTTGCTCAATGAGACTATTGTGTTTTGCTTTGGTTCTCCCTTCCTACCCCATGGCCTGGAAGGAGCCTCAATGCGGTAAGTCGGGGTAATTGTAGGGTCGACCTTGCTTGTTTTCCTTTTCTCAGGGATAACAGTCCTGTATTGATTATAATCCCGTATCTGAAGAGAGTAGTTTCAAATATTTTGCCCAGTTTTCTAAGTGTTTTACCCTAGGAGAAAGAGTCCAGGACCAATCAATACTCCATTGTGGCAAAAACCTTAAGTTTCAAGACTACATTTTTAAACTGGAAAGTTTTCCCCCCAAAGGTATCTTACAACTTTAAAAAGTACTTTACATTATTTTTAAATCACCACAGGGATATTAAAGTAAATAAAAAATAAATGGGAGAAATTTTCAAGATATTTAACTGTGGCTACTTTTATGCATTTATGTAGGTTAATGAAAAATAAAACTTTAAGACCCAAGTAGTAATTATGAGTTTCTGTCAAGATTTTTCAGTATATGCCCCTCCCATTTTTATCTCTCCCTTCATCCTCCATAGATAAGCCACTCATTAGCCTTTTAAAATTATTATTTAAAAAGAAACTTTCCAGCCGAAACTGGTTTGGCTCAGTGGATAGAGCATTGGCCTCCAGACTGAAAGGTCCCAGGTTCGATTCCGGTCAAGGGCATGTACCCGGGTTGCAGACACATCCCCTGTGGGAGATGTGCAGGAGGCAGCTGATCGATGTTTCTCTCTCATCGATCTTTCTAACTCTCTATCTCTCTCCCTTCCTCTCTGTAAACAAATCAATAAAAAATATATTAAAAAAAAG
>NW_006293001.1:7926924-7932492 GCF_000327345.1 Myotis davidii
GAGAAGTAAAAATCCTAAAACCCTAATTGTGATGTACTTAAGAGAATATGGCCGAAACCGGTTTGGCTCAGTGGATAGAGCGTCGGCCTGCGGACTGAAGGGTCCCGGGTTCGAATCCGGTCAAGGGCATGTACCTGGGTTGCGCGCACTTCCCCAGTGGGGGATATGCAGGAGGCAGCTGATCGATGTTTCTCTCTCATCGATGTTTCTGACTCTTTCTATCTCTCCCTTCCTCTCTGTAAAAAAATCAATAAAAAATATATTAAAAAAAAGAAACTTTCCAAAAAAAAAAGAAGAAACTTTCCAAAAGAGTTTATATTTAGTTATTTGGAAAATGTTTAAATATACAAAATGTGTCTTAAAATGTTCTCAAAGTAGAAACTGTATTAACTAGATAATTACATGGGTTTAGAATAAATGTAAACCTTTTCAGCTTCCCTCTACCAATCTAATAATAATAGTAAAAAAAAATAGCCGAAACCGGTTTGGCTCAGTGGATAGAGCGTCGGCCTACGGACTGAAAGGTCCCAGGTTCGATTTCGGTCAAGGGCATGTACCTCGGTTGCGGGCACATCCCCAGTAGGAGATGTGCAGGAGGCAGCTGATCGATGTTTCTCTCTCATCGATGTTTCTAACTCTCTATCTCTCTCCCTTCCTCTCTGTAAAAAATCAATAAAATATATTTTAAAAAACATAGTAAAAAAAAATAGCTAGTACTTACATAGATTTTATTATGTACCAGATAATCCTAGTATATCCCATATGTTAACTTGTTTAGTAAGCCCATGAGGCAAATTTTATAATTTATTCACTCTACAGATGAAGAAAACAGAGCTACAGAAAGATGAAGTAATTTTTCAAGGTCACACAGCTATAATGACTTAAATGTATTCTGAATAAATTTCAGAGAAGGTACCTCTGTCCCAGCCAAAACGCAGAGTTCTTTAGATGATGTAATCATTTAAATTTACAATCCCTTTTGATTGCTGGCTCCAGGCCCAAACTCATACTCATCCCTAAGGAAAATCTTGCCAGATTAAGTCAACTGGAGTGTTGCCTACATTCATTGTATAAGACTCATATCATCATAGATATCTTGTAACTAAGGCCAGAATTCAGGAGAAATGTGCTCATTCACATCAACAGTGTTACTTGGGGTGAAAAGCTTTGCTAGCATCACAATAGTTTTATTTAAGACATTGTTTGCATCTGTTTAAATGAAAACATTCTGGGTTAGTTCATTAACAGAATTTTATCGTTGGAGATTGAGAGACTTGGTAAGTAGATGTATTTTTTTGAACTTTTGGTGGGAGACAAATCTTTCTTTCAGCACATAAAATCTTAATGCTAGAATTTGCTCTGTGTTAAAAGCCCCCAGCAGAGAATTGCTCATCTCATTTAGTAGAGAATCTACTGGTGGAGGTAGAAAGTAGTGGCTAAAAGAGGAGGAAAAGAAAGTGCCCCTGGAGAAGGTAGGAATTCAAGTTAGGAAAGGGGTGGCCTGGAGATATTTACCTTCTTTTCCAAGGAAGGAAGTATTTCCTAGCTCCCTGGCCCAACCAGAGCACGTTGGTTTTCACTGACAAACCAGAAAGAAGTGCCACTTCGGCAGGTAAAATCTCCAAGAGCTGAGTTATAGTAGTAGCTTAGGTAGATCTATGGATTCCAGAGACATGGAGACACCACAGACCTGGATTTATGTGGATACTGAAAGTTAATCAATCTACAGGGCCCTGAGCCCCAAGGGCCTGTGTAGGGTAGTTAGCACGACTTCCTCTGACATCTCCTCCCATCTGAGACCTGGCTGGCGTGGCTGAGGACATACGGATGTTATCTGACCTGAAATGCACTATTGCCTGACTGGTGTGGCCTGACTTGGTACAAACACATGTCCTCTGCGTATAGCCTCTGAGCATTGAAACAAAACAAAACAAAATTAAACAAAGCACTGGTGCCCCTTTCCCAACACATATGGCTAAAAGTAAAAGCAGTATTAAGCCAGAATACGTACATTTTACATCAAAGAGAAATTAAAATAGATTTTCCAGGATTTTCCGAAAACAATATTTTAGGTAAATTAATTGAAGCTGAACTTAACTTTTATTCTCTTTCTCACTCACTTTTTGATGCACAAGCATGTTTTTTCTGCCCATTCAGTAATTCAGCATATCCCACTAGCCAGCTCAGTTTTTTTTCATATCCATCTTTCTTTTAGTTTTGAACTTACTTGCCAGTCATTCTCAAAACTACACAAAATTTAATTTTTGTATGAGTGTGTAGCTATAGCTAAGACAATAATACTTACTTTTGTACACTTAAGAAAAAAGCCCAGAGTTACTTTGGCACGTTTGCCTTTTAACATCATAAGTACCGTGTAGCTTAAACCAGGATTTAGACGTGGGAGCAGCAGACTTTGGGGATAGGTGGGGCTGAGTGAGGCCTAGCAAACACTATGTAAAAACATATTTTGGTAAACATTTCTCCTAGGAAACAATGAAATTGAACAACTAAAAACTTTTATATGGTACTGGGTAGGGAAATAGTTAAGAGCTACACGTAATAAATAGGTTACAGATAACTAGAAAACATAGCAAGAAAGCATTGAGACATTATGTACATTAATGCCAAGCTGATATGTTTATAAATTTGTGAGAATAATAATCTATGTACAAAAGTAAATATAATTTTATAACTATAAAATAAAGGAGTTAAATTTCTAAGAAAAGCATGTGTCTGAAATGAGTCCAATATTTCAGATCACTATCATTTAAAAGTCATTTTATGACAATCATAGACATATTTTAAAGTAACAGAACTATTTTCCAAACTCTAAGTCAATTTAAAAAACCTCCATTGCAATTGTGAAGATGGGTTAACTCATCTGAAAATAGGACAATTTCACCATGAATTTTAACACATATACCAAGTCTATTCTGTACAGAACCATGTATAGGAACCAGTTGCAGTGAAGATCACACCTGATTAAATGAACTGAAAACTTCATGCAGAATTTAGTAAACAAAAGGTCCATATGTGCAAATATGCTACTTGTGGAGATATTATGGGTTTAAAAATTGTTAACACAAATGACAAGTGCTGGTGAGGATGAGGAGAAAAAGGAACCCTTGTGCACTGCTGGTGGGAATGCAGGCTGGTGCAGCCATTGTGGAGAAAAGTATGGAGTCTCCTCAAAAAACTAAAAATGGAACTCCCATTTTTGACCCAGTAATCCCACTTCTAGGAGTATATCCCAAGAAACTAGAAACACCAATAATCATTTGTGGATTATAAAGAACAGCATAAACTGATGAACAAAAACAGATCCAGAGACAGAGAAGCATCTATCAGACTGTCAAACCTCAGAGGGAAGATAGGGTAGGGTGAGGGTAAGGGGGAAAGATCAACCAAAGGACTTGTATGCATGCATATAAGCCTAACCAATGGACACAGACACCAGGGGGGTGAGAGCATGGGTGGGGGAGAGTGTGGGGGGGCAATGGGGAGATAAGGACACATAGGTAATACCTTAATCAATAAAGAAAAATAATTTGTTAACAAAAATTATGACTTACTAGAATTTAAATATCTTTAAATTTTTAGTTATTCAAAAGTCTTTTAAAATTAACTTTACTGTTTTAATACTTGAATTAATTTTTATCAGCAGGTGAATATATCCAATTATTTACCAGTTATTTGGTTCTCTTGTCAATTGGGAGATTTCTAAATGTAGGACCTTTATACAAACACATCAGGGGTAAGCTGTTCAACTACAGTTGCCTATGTCTCCATGAAATAAGTATCAAACAAGTAACATTAAGTCTATTTTCTTTTTCCCCAGGTAAATTAAAATTGCTTAAACCCCTACATGCCAGATCAGAAAGGAATTCTATAATACACTCTCAGGGCTCTCCCAACACCCATCCAAAATTGTGGTGGCTTTTCATCCAACAAAGTGCTCCATCTGTTTTCACTTCCACCTGGGGAAGAGCTTTGTGTCTTAAGATCTGCTCTTGCCTTGTGATCATTGATCCTTGCTACAACACTGTCCCTCTTGAGTGAACACTTGACTGTCCACAGCCAGAGGAAAGTCACCCTGAACCAGCTTCTGCCACAGGTCACCCTAAGCTTCCAGAGGAGGCCCTATCTATGGGGGCTTCCCTTGACCCAGGTGCCTTCTCTGGGTTCCCAAGACATCACTTAAGTGCCCATGCAGCTAAGTTCTTCTGCCGAGAGGTGCTGTGCTTGAGCGGATTAGAGGGTCAGCCCATGACAGAATACACAACTACTGGCCCTCTTTCCTGTCTCAGAAAGTCAGGGAGGCTGGGGAGGGCTTGGCCCCAACTCTCAAGTCACGGAGTCCTCATTCCACACCCTTCATCAGAAAAAAAGCTCGCTGCCTTTGAGAATGATCCAATATTTAATGGGAAATACTTTCTCTGCTCCCTGATCAGTTCTCCTGCTCAGATCACCCAAGGTAATATCTGGCCTCTATTTTTCTAAAGCAACAAATAAGTAACTACCAGTACTACCAACAACACAATCCAAAATAGAAGTTAAATATTCAGCAGGTCACCCACCACTTTTACACCATTTGGTATACTAGAATCTTCAGGGTCTTCTCTATTTTTAAACACTTCTACCGTTTCTAATAAACTATATCTCCTCTTTGGTACTGAAATTTAGGTATCCGTTTTAGATGGGACTCATTGCTGTCTGTTCTCCAGGTGGGATATAGAACAGTGCTATCCAGAACTTTCTGTGATATGTTCTATACCTGTGCTGCTTAATATGGTGGCCAGGAGCCACAAATGGCCGCTGAGCACTTGATAGGTGGCGCATGCAACTGAGAAACTGAACTTTTAATTTTTTTTAATTTTAAATCATTTCAACTTAAATAGCACACGTGGCTAATAGCTAATGCATTGGGCTCAGAGTATTTACCTTAATTACTCCTTATAAAAGAAATTAATCAAAATTCACTTCCAGAATAAAATGTTTTCATCAACTCTGAGTTTAAATAGACTCCTCTTTAAACAAAACACTTCATCTGGCATCAGGAACAACACACATGCTGAGACTATGTATTTTTGTTCTTTTATCAAAACAAAAGCTTATTATAAACTTTAAGACCAGGTATTTTTGCTGGATGAGTCTTACCCACCAGCCTTTTCCTCTTCCAGAGCATGGCTCTTATAAGTTAAACATTTGCAGTGGTAACATAAATAATTTCTCTCCAAAATTAACACACACTGAATTTTGAGAGCAGAGACATTCACCGCCCCTCCTCAACCCATCTTTCTGTCAACATACCTGTCTCACTGAGCGGTTCTGTGAATTGACTCATTTATGAAATGTGCTTTTTTGCCTCTTAAGAATAAGACTCTACTGTGCAGAGAGACTGAACATTAAAAATAAATGTGAACTTGTGTTGTTTCTTTGGATTTATAATCTCTTTGACAACTTGCCTTCAACTAAGATGGGCCTGAGTTTGGTTAACAGTTTCAGCCAACAGACTTGGGGTTATGTCCCACCCGAAAAGCTAAATATATATGAAGCTTGATTGTCTTC
>NW_006293001.1:7932543-7955118 GCF_000327345.1 Myotis davidii
ACAAGGCCACAGTTTTGCCCACAGTTATTTTTAGAAGCATGTTCATATTGGACAATTGTATCCTCTGACACAGGGGCTAAAGTTGGTTGCCAAAGATCCATTTATCTTCCCTCACACTCACTGAGTCCCCAGTCTCTAAAATTATGTTAAAAAAAAAAAAAAGTCTGACCACTCAGGAATAATTCTAACTTTCAAATATTACACATTTTTGGGTAACCAAAATGTGAATCTGCAAAGATAAATGATTCACTTTTGCTTCTGTGACAAAGAGACTAAGGAATTCACTTGGAAAAGATATACTTAGGAAGTGTAATTTATGCAACTTGCGGCCAATAGGTCTCTTAATAAGCAATTGGCATATCTGAGTCTTCTACACATGCTGTAAAAACTGACTCTGGAAGAATCTGCTGGAATAGAATTCCTATTCAAATTTAGTTACTGGTTTGCACAACAATTTATTTCTTACTGGAATGAAAAATTACAGTTGATTTAAAGAATCTATTTTTCCCTCAACTGTCTACTATAGTGGTCTGAGAGATGTGCCATGACTATAATGACACTCTATTCCAGAATTCAAAGCTGTTGTACAGTCTATCCAAGTATCATGTAAAATTAGGCTTCAGTAAAATACCTGCTACTGAAGGAGTTCTACATCAGAGTGTGCATCAGAAACATAGCAACGGGGATATGTGAGTCACAAACGCCAGAAAATGCAGGCTGATGCCTGAGAAGTTCTGTCCGGTGGGCCTGATCATTAAAAAGAATTACATTCTGAAGGAAGGTAATAACACTGCATCACTGGCTCGGAGTCTGAGCCTGGACTGGGATTGATTAAATCTCTCATGCACACAATATGGCTCAGGGCAAACACATGAGAAACGCAGAGGTATACATTATTTATTTCTGCTGTACTTAGCTCAGTGGGATCTGTGCCGTTTAAAAATTAACTACTTAGACACTGAGATGGGTAATTTGGAGTCAGTGAAGGGTTTATTATACTGAGCATGTTCCCTGTCTTCACCAAAGAAGTGATAGGAATAAAGGGACTCAAGTCATAGCAAGAACTTAGCCTAAGGGGGGAAAGAATTTTCCTGAATGAACTATTGAGATATGAAAGCAACCCTTGGAGAATTTCTATAGTCTTCTTTCCTAAAATATTTCAAAAAACAAGGGACCCCTTTGTCTGGTAGGTGTCCTTCAATGCAGCTTCTTTGGAAATAGGGGCTGTTCTGCAACTAAGACTGGGGGTTGGCCATGTGTG
This sequence comes from Myotis davidii, assembly GCF_000327345.1. Taxonomy (NCBI): domain Eukaryota; kingdom Metazoa; phylum Chordata; class Mammalia; order Chiroptera; family Vespertilionidae; genus Myotis; species Myotis davidii. The sequence continues at coordinate 7,933,805 of NW_006293001.1, forward strand.
GTGATCAGTCTGGGATGTAGCTGTTTCTTTCTATCCATGGATGCTTGTACAGGCAGTCCTCGGGTTACGTCGGACTCGACCTATGTCGTTTTGTGGTTATGTCGCCATCTCCCATTTATTTACATAAAAAAAGTTCTGTCATTTCAACGTATGTACATATGTGCTTTATGTTTTGTATTATTTATTTACCACAAGTAAAGGTCAGGAATTGTTATCTTTCTTTTAAATTTTTTTTTACTGTTTCATTTCATTACTGCTGTGTATGTACTCCTTGTGAGTGACGTAGGTGCTTATGTAGATGGGTTCTGACTTAGAGCGAAAATCGAGTTATGTCACGCTAGGATCGGATCCCGACATAACTCGAGGACCTACTCTGTAACCTGCCGCAGACTTTGTAATCAAGCGAACAGGGCTCAAAACTTATTTGTTGGACTAAATGAATAAATGTAGGAAGAAATGGGGAAGTTAGTTATCTATTGCTATACATTAAAATATGATATATTTAGCAGTTTAAAAGACAAACGCTTATTGTCTCACAGTGTCTGTGGGTCAGGAATTCAGGAGTGGCTTAGCTGGGTGGTTCTCACTCCAGTTTTCTCATGAGGTTGCAGTCAAGAGGTTGGCCAGGTTGTGAAAGCAGAGATAAGCTGGGGTCTCTCTACTGTAGGAGTCTGGGACCAGAAGGGCAATTATTAAAGAATAGGAGGCAAGAACAGTGACGCAATGGGTGGAGGTCCCAAATATAGGGGTACCTGGGATTAGGCATGTGTGTTGTTACACTGAGGAAACAGAACTATATAAGGATGAATAAGGAGGGGTCAGAATGTCAAAGTAGAATGAAGAGAAGCAAGAGGTGAGCCAAGAAGAAAATGGGTAGTACAATAGACACCCATTATCTGAGGGGGATATGTTCCAAGCCCCCCATAGATGCTTGAAATTGTGGATAGTTCCAAACCCTATGTAGTCTATGGTTTTCCTAAACATATATACAAAAAAGTTTAAATCACTCTTACATTTAGGGACTATTTTAAAAAAGTATTTTTATTGATTTCATAGAGGAAGGGAGAGGGAGAGAGAGATAGAAACACCAATGATGAGAGAGAATCATTGATTGGCTGCCTCCTGCACACCCCCTACTGGAATCGAGCCCACAACCCATGCATGTGCCCAGACCAGGAATCGAACCATGACCTCCTGCTTCATAGGTTGATGGTCAACCACTGAGCTCCACCGGCTGGACTGGGGACCATTTTTAAGTAAAATAAAGGCTGCTTGAACATAAGCACTGGCATACCTCGACAGCAGTTCTGATAACTGAGAGAGCTGCTAAGTGGCTAATGGGTAGGTAGGGAATACAGTGTGGATACACTGGACAAAGGGATGATTCACATTCAGGGCAAGACAAAGAGGGATGGTGTGGGATTTCATCACGCTACTCAGAATGGCATGCAATTTAGGAACTTATGAATTGTTTATTTCCGAAATTTTCCACTTAATATTTTCAACCCGTTGTCGACCATGGGTAACTGAAACCGTGGAAAGTGAAACCGCAGATAAGGGAGGGGCTCCTTTCCAGGCCTTGGAACAGAGAGGGCAGGAGGGCAGATCAGGTGGTGAGAAAAAAACTTGGCTGGGAAGTACCAACCAGAGCATCCTGATTTGGGCCTCTGTTGCTCCGTGCCTGTGCTTGCGCCACCCATGCAATAGGAAGGAGATAACAGAATAGATGGAGGAGTTTTAGGAGGAGACTTGAAGAGGAATATTTCTTCCCCTGAACCTTCCCTCTGTAGGCAGTTGCCTACTCCCCCTGGGTTAGTCTGGCCCTGTTTCTCCCTTGCATTTCTATTAACACTACCTCGGCCCAGCTCCTGTCCTTGCTGGAGTGTGATGTGACATCATGCTACTGCTTCTGTCACCATAGGATTCTGAAAATATTTATTTGCAACCCCCCACAGATGGAACATAAAATCAATAAACATTAGGCTCTAGCACAGTCTTTGAAAATATGCCACCATAAGAAATGTATAAAGAATTCCCCTTTTATTATTTTAAAAACAATTGAGAAAATCAAAAAAGGATTGAGCACTGATTCTGGAGCTGTGGTCCACTTTCTAACTCCTGATGTGGGTACTTATTGAATGGTGGCCTTGCTTCATCCCTTACACCTGAAATTGGACACTTTCTTTCTGGCTTCAAGATTTTGCTCCTTTCTCAACTATAATTCGAGCCCTCCTTCTGGCTATATGACTTGGGTTTCCTAATATACATCTTTGGACTTTACATCTTAATTCAGTGTCTGTGTGTGTGTGTGTGTGTGTGTGTGTGTGTGTGTGTGAATGTTCTTGCTCATGAATATGAGATGTGATCATCACATTGATGACCATGTTGCCTTCTCTGAAATCCATCTGAAACATATCAGCTCTTCTTTCATACACAAAGTCCATGTCCCTCCTGGGACCACCCACTAGGTTTGTTTCCTCTCTGAAGAATGCTTCCTATATTTAACTTATTGGTTGAGAGGAAATGACTGATATGCACTGAATCCAATGAATGATTGATCAGCTATCTTGGCTTGAAAGATCAACCTCACTCATTGTTCTTCAGTTCCACTTATCAATCATGTTATCCCAGATAACCACTTCTCTATTTTGCCTTGTATGCAGTATTATCAAATGATGCCATACCATAACTTCTCCAAACGTTAGTGGCTCACAGAGAGGAACTGGTTTGGGATATTTTTGATCCTCACAGAACTTAAACTCTCAAATTCTAACATATAAATTCATAGAAGGAATGATCTAAATTACACTGAGAGCAGTAATTAAATAGGAAATTATCTAAATAGAAAACTATTAAGTAGAAAACACTAGAGCATTTTGGAGTAAGCAGTGACGACTGTAGGATTTGCTATAGTCCATATTGGCCATTTGCATTAGTTCTTCACTTGGCCAGAGAGAATCTCACACAGCACCTGTGGGTTCACTCAATTCCAGGCTCACTTTTACGTCACACTCAGGGGCCGGGGGAGGGTGGCACTCCAGTGTATACTGCTCCTTGGAGCAGCAAAGACTGAGCCCCAAGCAAAGAGGAAAACTCTCATGCATGCCTAGGAACCCAGGAAATGGCTTATATTTATTTGACCCTAATTGGATTGAATTCCAAATACTTAAAAAGTTTATTTGGTCCATAACTTGTTTCACTAGATGCTGGAATACTGGAGAGAATTTGTAAAAACAAAATAAAAAGTAAAAAACAGCTTCTAGTCTCAAGATGCTTTCAGCTTAATAACAATGTACACAAATACTTACTGTATAACAGACAAGCAAGAGCTCTGAGAGAGTCCGGAAGTGCCCTAAGGGGTGCAAAGAAGGGAGACGTGTGGGCAGCTGGGCAGAAAGGGGGTGGGGTGAGGCTGCATTGGCGCAGGCCTGCCGTGAAAACGTGATTTTAATGTCAGCAGTAAGAGAGGGAAGGGTGTTCTCTAGGGCAGGGGTTGGCAAATATTTTCTTCAAAAGGTGAGATAAAATATATTTTAATGTTTGCAGTTCACGTCCTGTCTCTGTTGCATATTCTTACCCTCTACCTTTGGAACATGTAAAAACCATTCTTAGCTGATGGGCTGTGCAAAAACAGGCTGCAGACAAAACCCACAGGGCACAGTGTGCCAAAGCCTGCTGTAGGCACACGAGTGAAGATGTGGATGGGGGAGGCCACCGTGTGTCCCCTTTGGGAGACAGGGCTGGAAAAGCAGGTTACAGATCTAGCATGCAGAGCCTTGGATGCCAGTGTAAAGTCGTCAGGCGGCAGAGAAAAGCTGAAGGTTTGCAAGCAGGGCAAATGCTACGACAGAGCTTCAATTTGGAAGATTAATTTGCTGAGAGGATGTAGGATGGAACAGTGTGAGGAGATGGGGGATGTACCCAGGGGAAAACACACGAGGTCTGAATTAGGGTGGTAGTTATAGTGATTGAAAAGTGGAGACAGGCAGGCGGGACCAGGTGCCTTTTCAGGAAGGAAAGAAATAAGCGTATTGTTACGGAAAGTATATTCACATAAATAAAGCACAGGGTTATGAATGCAAGGTGGAACCAAGTGACTCATGAATACAGTCGTTAGTAATACAAGATTTCACAATGCCCCTGTCAAGTTCTATTCCACAAGCTGAAATTTTGATTCACAGGCTGCTGACTGCAGCAGAGAAATTTCCCGTCAAATTGACACCTGGCCTGGTGGGAGTCTTTCGGAGCTCTCCCGTCTGATGGTCCACTTCGGATTCGGTAGACGCTTTGTCATGAAGATGGCCATGTCTCGGGAGAGAAGCAGACAAGAGGCAGGTATGAAAATAAGTTTGAAAGAGAAATCCAAACGCATTTCTGAAATATGAAGATGAGGACAACTGAAGCAGCCGTATTAGAATTGATTCACAGAGCTAACAAATGTAAGTTCATTTCGCAAAACTGTGCAGAATACATAAAAACTGAGACCTCAGAAGGTATGATACCTCCAAAGGACAAGCTAGCAACCCCAATTTTTCTCCTCATCATGGGAGAGTTTTCCCCTCTAGAAGGAATAGAAACTCTATGGCAGCGCTGTTCTATCACCTCCTACCATGAATAAAATAACAGCTCCCCGGGCAGAATGCTCTGGTCAGGAGCAGAAAGATCTTCAGGGACATAGTGTGTGGGAGGGTGGGGAAGCGGGGGAGTGGGGAGTGAGGGAAGGCAGAGCAGGGCCCTGCAGCTATATATGTCACAGTGAAATGTAAAAGCGAAAATAGTTAGATTGAAAAGACAAATAGAAACTAGTAAGTGCCCCAAACATTCTCATGAAGACTTGAGATCTTTCCGTTGAACCCAGAAATTACTGAGTCTTCAGACACAGGCCAGAGGCATTTCCTAGAAGGTTCTAAATGGTTATTGGCTCTTGTGATCACCATCTATAAACATCAGGAGGTTATTTCCTTCATGAGCTTCTGGGGCAGAGGACTTAAAAAATGTTCCTACACAGACTAAGCAACAACCCCCCTTCCCCATGTGTACCAAGTATTTTTGAATTTTATTTAGTGAAAATGGCTTCCTTTCATATGTCAAGAAATTGTAGCATAATTTTAAATGATGGGTTTTTTTTTTTAGTTAGCCTAGATAGCTAAAAATGTGCAACTTAAAAAAACAAACATGCTTTTCCTGTCGCTGTATGCAGCTTGTGAATTTAAAGCAACAGGACAAACTCATTCCGAATGCAGAACTCTCAAAGAAGGATGGCTTGTTAAAGAAATAACACCACCTATTGTACATTTACGGTCATGATTGATGGGGAGAATGTATGCTTATAGCCTAAAAGGCAAAATTCTCCAGAATCTTCCCAATTCTATTCATTCCTTTCCAAGAAAAAATTCATTGCAAACTAGTACATTCGTTATTTCTCTATTCAGTACACTTAGCCACCAATTACATGAAAATGTATTATAAAAATAATTGCTTTTCATCCTCATTAACCAACTATAGGAAGAAAAATGATGGGAAAAATCATTCAACATTTTATTAATTCTACAACAGTATTTCTAATGAATCCTCTTATCAAATTGTGTGTAGAAAAGCATTTTCCTCCTCATTTTCTAGTGCATTAGGCAGCAGCTGAACAAAAAGATACTCCCATTATGAACACGTAACAGCATTCCCCATGGAGTATGGAGACTGTTCGGTATCTGGGGGGAAATTAAATCTCGCCTTCCCACTGCTCCTCTCACAGGCTTTGGAGAAGTTTTAATTGAACCTGGCACACCCTCCTAGATTTTCTATGCAAAATTCGCTATTTATTCCTTTTTGAGCAACAGCAAGGAAGCTAAGCATCCTTAGACTGTGTGTGCCATAAAGCTTGGAAGAAAAGGGAAGTGCTCTCAGACATCTCCGTAAACCCACAGGGAGCGGGCTGGGAACAAAAGCGTCGCACCTGGGCCTTGGTCCAGCCCTTCCCTCCAGTGGATGCAGGAGGGATCCGGTTCCCCTCCCCCACGCCCCATCTGTTGCTCCAGCTGAGCCCCACTCATTTCCTGAAAGAAAGGTTTATCAGGTGCCACCTGACTGGCTTTCACTGCAGTTCACACTACCCACCTTCAGTTCAAGGTGTGGCTGGACTTCTGTCTGAAGGGACTGATTAGCCTCATCAATAATCTGGGACTGGCAGCATGCACTCTAACTGTTCTGAAGGGCCTGGTTATCCTCATCAATAATCTGGGACTGGCAGCATGCACTAACTGTTCTGAAGGGCCTGGTTATCCTCATCAATAATCTGGGACTGGCAGCATGCACTCTAACTGTTCTGAAGGGACTAATCTGAGAAGCTCCTCAGCTGCCTTTTAAATTCACTAGAGATAAAGCAAATCTACTGGAATGAATAAAATTAGGTCACTACCTGCCATGTGCAAGACAGAGGACACCAGCCGCTCAGCATGAGCTGCCAAATGGTCCATCCCAGGGCAGGGCTGGGAGAGGGATTTCCCACAGCGGATGTCATGTGAAGAAGGTAGCCAATGACTGGGAGCAGACGGAGAGGTAATCTCTGGCAGGTGAGATAGCAGAGGACCAACTCTGCTGGCCGCATGAGTAGTGTTTCGGGAAGACTCAAAAGTCCGTTGGCTCCAACAGTGGTTGTCAAACTCAGAATCACCTGCAGGGCTGGTAAGAACAGGAGTTGCTGGGTTGCACAGCTCCACCCTTCCCGATGGAATAGGTCTGAGGCAGGCTGGGAAGGTGTCTTTCTAACAAATTCCCGGATAATGCTGACGCTGGTGGTGCAGAGGTGACACTTTGAGGGCCCCTAGGCAAGAATTCCTAAGGGAAGATGTAGCTGAACAGATGAATGGAGCCTAAATGTGTGTGGCTGTGAAAGTCAGAGTAAGGGGTTTGAGTTTTATTGTTTACGTCATGGTAACTGCTGAGGAGTTTTGGAAGAAGTTGGGGTGGGTTTGAGAAATTCAGAGGTGTTTTAGGAAGGGTACTCTGACCACTGTGCTGACGATAACTTGGAAAAGAAAAGGGATCACCATCGAAGATTCATGTCATGGTTTTAGGACCTTAACATGGATGTGCAAGAGGGAACAGCAAAAGAAAAGAGATGGTGCGAAAACCCATTCATTCATTCTCCTTTAAACAAAACTAAATTTCAAGATACATTTGCACAAGAGTTGACAAAACAATTTCCTAGTAAAGGCTTTAAGCTAGAGACTATTAAATTTTATGGGAAGAGGCTCACTAGAGAAGCTTGCTAATCATTCAAATGCCGCCCAGCTGGCTGGCTCAGTGATTGAGTATTGACCTATGAACCAGGAGGTCACGATTCAATTCTGGGTCAGGGCACATGCCCGAGTTGTGGGCTAATTCCTCGGTAGGGGGCGTGTAAGAAGCAGCGGATCAATGATCATTCTCATCACTGATGTTTCTATCTCTCTCTCTCTCTCTGAAATCAATAAAAATATATTTAAAAGATATAAGTTGGACACAAAGGATAGTATTGTATGATTCCATTTATGTGAGATGCCCAGAACCATCAAATTCATAGAGACAGAAAGTAGAATTGAGGTTGCTAGGAGCTGAAAAATAGGGGAATGGGGAGTTATTATTTAATAAATATGGAATTTTAGCTTGAGATGATGAAAAGTTTTGGAGATCGATGGTGATGGTTTCATATCGATGAGAATATATTTAATGCCACTTAATTGCACACTAAAGAATTATTAAACGGTAACCTTTATGTTATGTATGTGTGTGTACATGTGTACATATACACACCTATGTACACACATGTATGTGTATATATACATATGCTAGTACATATGTACACATGCACACATACATTCTCACACAACACAGACATCAAATGCCTGAGACAAGCCGTCCATCTAGAGACTATGATTCAATTGGTCTCTGAGAGGCCCCCAAATTTGCCCTTGAACATCTAGCCCAGGGGATTCCAAAGCAGGTATTGGAAACAAACAGCCTCTCAGCTCTAGTGAAAAATAGCTTCTTCGAAGGAACGCCTTTCATGAGCGAGGGGCCATTTACTTAATGGGAGAGTTTCCCAGGTACCACATAGACCAGAAGATTATTTTTCCTGCCAAAGGCGTCAGATGTCCATGACATTTCTCTGACCACAAGAAACCCAAATAGAAACTCTCACGCAGGCTCTGCTCCCCCTGTGAAGGCAGCCACACGGGAGAGTCGCCCCTTCTGCCATTCCTACATGGCATGTTTTCTGTAATAATGACTAGAAGCAGAAATAGACGCAGACGCTGTGCTCTGTGTAGCTGCATCAGGATGCCTGAATTTTATGGCTTGAACTTTGTATAATTATTGACTGGCTGAGAGCTCTCTACAATGAGTAGTAATTAGTGTGAGGCAGGAAGCAGTCCAGCAGGAAACGGAATGGAATATGGACGCAAGTAATGAGTGTTAGGGACACGGAAACAGGATAACTAATGTGAACTGGGATCTGCATTAAGACGTAAATGGAGTTACTACCTCAGCTGCTCTCTGATGATTTAAACCGAGAGACCACAGAGGTTATTTCTCCAGCCTGAACTTGTGTGTTACATTACATAGTTCTAGTATAATGCAGATTTACTTCTGTGGGTCTCTTTAGGAACTGAGAATTATAAGACCAAATACATGGGACTCTCCAGTCCCTCCAAACAGTAATTTAGAGAGAACGACTCCAAGTGCTGATAAAACCAGAAAGGCAGAAAACAAACTTTTAAAAGATACTTAGTAACAAACTATAGAAATGATGCCTGAAAGTACAGCATGGGTAAAATCTATAATAATAAAAGCATAATATGCTAATTAGACCGGACTTTTTCAGGATGAAGCCGGAGCTGTGAGGGAAGCCCAGGTCCCAGGTGCCAGAGGGAAGCCAGTGCTGGCAGCCAGGGGAAGGAAGGCCTACTCTTGCACGAATTTCATGCATCAGGCCTCTAGTAGTCAATAATGTTGCAATAACTATATATGATGTCAGGTAGACACTAGACTTATCAGGGGGAGAGTCACTTGGTAAGATAGTTAAATAACTTGGTAAGTTATTTAACCACCATACTGTACACCTGAAACTAATATAAAATTGTATGTTAACTGTAGTTCAATTTTTAAAATTAAAAGATACTTAGTATGGAATTATATGGCAATAAAACAAGGAATTTTTAAAACTGAGAATGTGGTATAGGGGTGGTGTCATTAATTTTATGTCAACTTGGCTAGGCCACAGGGTGCCCAGATATTTGGTCAACCATTATCCTAGGTGTTTCTAGGAGGATGTTTTAGATGACATTAATATTAAAATCAGTGGATTTCCAGTAAAGCAGATTGCCCTCCATAATTTGGTGGGCCTCATCTAATCAGGTAAAGGCTTGAATATAACAAAAAGCTGGGCCTCCCTTGAGCGGGAGAGAATGTTCCACAGATTGCATTTGGACTTCATCGGCAACATCAGCTTTTCCTGGTTCTACAGCAAGTCTGCCAGCCTTTGAACTAGAACTGCAATATTGGCTCCCTTGGTTCTCTAGTCTGCCGCCTACCTTGCAGATGTTGGAATTGTTAGCCTTCATAATAGTGTGGGATAATTTCTTATAATATATCTCCTTTTATACACACAGGGGTGGGCAAAAGTAGGTTTACAGTTATAATACAAATAACTAATAAATAATAACACTAGAATAAACTTTTCATTTACTCATAACTGTAAACCTGTTTTTGCCCCAAACCATCACGCCACTCCTATACTACATTCTCCATTTTAATATTACATATATATACAATTGGTCTGTTTCTATGTAGAACCCCAATTAATACAGGTGGTAGATGAGGCCTGTAAATGTTTCTAGTAAAGTAGGAAAAGTAAAATATATGATTGTGGTGGTTTCTAAATAGTCACAAATTCTCTGACATTCTTCCCATCAACAGGAAAGGTATATGCCACCACCCCTTGAAACATTTCATCTCATTTTAAAAAAAATATTTTTATTGATTTAAGAGAGGAAGGGAGAGGGAGAAAGAGAAACATCAATGATGAGAATCATCAATCAGCTGCTTCTGCACAACGGGGATTGAGCTCATAACCTGGGCATGTGTCCTGACTGAAAATTGAACTGTGACCTCCTGGTTCATAGGTCGATACTCAATCACTGACCCACACCAGCTGTGCCCCTGAAACATTTTTAAGGTGTTTTAATAGTTTAAATTTGGCAAATTCCTTCAGTATTTTCATCTTGATTGGTCACAAAACAAGGAAAAGAAATACAACAAACCCCCACAGAACTAGCATATGCTGCATCTGGAAGCTTGAATGAGAAAATTCTGCATTATTTTAATGTGTTATTTTAATGTGTTATTGAACTTGTTTCTTGCTTAATTAAAATTATTTTTATGAACATGACTGCAGTGGATTAGTAAGCAAAATAATCCAGGCTATACAAAAATCTCTTTTGTTTGTTTCTTAGTTCTGTTTAATACTATGAACCAAACCAGCCTTTCTTCAGGCCTACTCTTCACATAAAGAGCGTGGGCCTGGGAATTCCACCTCCCTTGGGATCTCAGTAGTCTGAAGCTCTGTTTCATGTCTCACTCCCATGATTTCCAGGAGCAGAAGGTACTCAAAGAAGGTGAAAAAAAAAAGTTGGATTTTGGGAACAAAAATCACATTAACCCCTATAAAATATATACTCTACATTGTAAAAGGAATTTTTTCAAAAAGAAAGAGAACAGAAAGTTATTTTCTTCAGTAAAGGATCGTTGTCGTCATAGTAATGATAGTAATATAAACACTCTAAGTCTTATAAAGATGAATAATTTATTTTAATACACTTACTGGAAGTCATAAACTTACTGGAACTCACAGCTCTTAACAACACTGGCATTGTTTCATCTTATCTTTTTACAACTTCCCATGTTCTTTTCTCTCCTCCTCCTCTTCCTTCTAAGTGGTCCCACCTTCAGCTCAGTCTCCGGGAGTTTCTAGTCAGTTACCTGCATGGCCAGGGAGCAGGGCAACTGGCTTAGCCCCAATTTCTGGCGGGCTTGTGTTAACTGCGCCCAGTGTCTGGGACATGCTGAGTGTCAGGTAGCCTTCAAACATCTCCCCAACCTTCTCCTACTTAGGACTCAGCCGATGAGCTACCTAGTAGCTCAATCTCCCTGCGAGATGACACCACTTCCCTGAACATTGTCCCCTGCCTTGATGGGGCTTGGAGTCCCTATCTGTCTCTTGCCAGTAGCTCACTTTTCAGTTATCTATTGCTGCATAATCAACTTCCTCAAATGCAGTGGTTTCAGATAACTGTGGCTTCTTCATGGCATGGTGCCTCAGTGACCTCTCTCTCTCTCTCTCTCTCTCTCTCTCTCTCTCTCTCTCTTACCCTCTCTTTCCATCTAGGCTCACCATTCAGATTCAGGTCAGGGCCCCATTCATGGAGGTTTCGGAGCAGGTGAATTTCTTACATGGCGCCTGGCTTCCTCAGAGAGAGTGTTCCAAGTGGCTTGTGATTTGTCACTGAGGATTTCATAGTCAAACCAGGAACGTGTCGGGTTACAGAATTTGGAAGCTGCCAGTGCCCTAAAACCGAGGCTCAGAAATAGGCACAGCGTTACTTCTGGCAAATTCTATTGGCCAAAGCAGTCATAGGGTGTGACCAGATTTGAGGGGGGAGAATGTAGACTAACTTCACTACTTAATGGCAAGACTGTCGAAGATTTTGCGGACATCTCTGATCTGCAATGATCCCTTCCCCCGAAGTCCCTAGGCTCCAACCACAGGTGAGCATCCCACTGGGGTTGACTGGAACGTGCTTGACTGTTTGTGTCCCTGGTGCATCCAACTGATCGTGCCCGGGACTGGTGCCTGACCCTTTCTCATGAGCTGCTGCCCCCTGCAGGGCACAGCGCTAGGGCTGCCCCAATGCCCTTGCTGAGAGCAGCCACCTGAACCACTCATGTTCTGGCCCCGCACAGTCTCAACCCCTTTACGTTTGTCTCACTCTCTGTGACAAAGCTCGCTCCAGAATAACAAGAGCGAGCCTCTGTGTCTGAGTTTGAGGAATCCATTTCCTTAAAATGCACCACTTCTTCCACTGAAAGTGGCATTGCTGTTGGGCTTGTGATCTGTCTCTGAGGATTTAAGAGTCAAACCAGGAACGTGTCGGGTTTCAGAAGCACAGTGTCTCTGTGTGTACACAGGCCCCAGATGCTGTGCAGGGATTACGGAGGTGTCCGCAGGAAAAAGAGCTAAGGGATGTCAATGATCACAAAATGCTAATATTTGTCTAGCGCTTTACAATTTATCAACAGCTTTTGTATACCTTACCTCCTACAGTTCTTGTGATCCTGATGGTTGACATTATAAAACCTGCTTTGGAGAAGATAATATCGATAATAACAAAACAGTGGTAAGTGATTAATATGCATGGTCTCCTTTATTTTCATGACTATTATTCATTCATTTATTCCACAAATATTCATTGAATGTTGGATGCTGAGAGAAAGAGATGTGTCTGTTCTCAGGAAGCTTACAGTGTACCCTAGGAAATGGATGTTATTAAATAATCCCACAAACCAATATAAATTTAGAGCAGTGACCAGTGCCCTGAAGGAGAGGTACACGGTGGTATGACAGGGACGTTGGCTTAGTCCCTGAGGACATGACCACTAAACTGATACCTGAAGAAAGGGGAGACACTTACCAGGGTAAGGAGTGGGCAAGGGCACCGTGTTCCAGGTGGATACAATTGTTGTGCAAAGGCCCAGTGGTAGGAGGGGGCGTGGCTCCTTCCCAGAATTGAGAGAAAGAGGGTGTGTGGAGCACAAGCCCTGTAGGGTAGGATTAATTCTAACTTTATTTTACAGGTAAGGTGACTGGTCTTCAAGTATCTATTAATATGGTTAGGAAGTGCCAAAGCCAGACCTTGAAGAGTCCACCTCACTCCTCAGTTCCTATTCCTCCCTGTACACCTTGCTATTTCAGACAGAGGATAACAATGTAGCATGGCCGGGAGCGGGGGGGACGACGACCTAGATTCCAGGCAAGGAACAGAAAAGCCCAGAGGAGTTTTGGAAAACATGAACTGAGAATTTTTTTACTTTTTAAAAAATTTGTAATTAAATGTATTGGGGTAGCCTTGGTTAATAAAATGGTATAGGTTTCAAGCGTACAATTCTATAATACATCCTCTGTATATTGCATTGTGTGTTTACCACCAAAAGCCAAAACTCTTTTCATCACCATTTGTTTGATCCCCTTAACCCTCTTCTACCTCCTCCTAGTTACTACCCCTTTCTCTCTAGTAACCATCACACTATTTTCTGTGTCTATGAGTTTTTGTTTTTCTTGTTTGTTCATTTGTTGCTTTCAGTTTTATATCCCACATATGAGTGAAATCGCATGGTGCTTGACTTTTTCCATCTGATTTTGCTTAGCTTGATAGTCCCAAGATCCACCCCAGTTGTTGCAAAAGGCAGTAATTCATCTTTTCTTATGGCTGAATAGTGTTCCATTGTATATATGTACCACATCTCCTTTATCCAATCATCTGTCGAAAGACACGGGTTGTTTCTATGTCTTGGCCACCGTAAATAATGCTACAATAAACAATAGGTACATATATCTTTATGAATAAATGAATAGGACTACATCAAACTAAAAAGCTTCTGCATGGCAAAAGAAACTTTCAACAAAACAAAAGGACGACCAAACGAATGGGAAGTATTTGCAAACAACACCTCTGATATGGGGTTAATATCCAAAATATCTAGAAAGCATACAACTCAACAACAAAACACAAACAATCCAATTTAAAAATAGGCAAAGGACCTGAACAGACAATTCTTCCAAGAAGACATACAAATGACCAACAGATATATGAAAACACATTCAACTTCACTAGCTATTAGGGAAACACAAATCAAAACTAGAATGAGATGCCACCGCACACCTGGTAGAATGGCTATTATCACCAAGACAGGCAATAACAAGTGGTGGAGAGGTTGTGAAAAAAAGGAACTCCCATTCACCGCTGGTGGGAATGTCAACTGGTACAGCCGATATGGAAAACAGCATGGCAGTTCCTTAACAAATCTTAACAATACACTGACCTACCATAAGACCCAGTAACCCCTCTTCTGAGTAGCTACCTGAGCTGAGACTTTCAAGTAAGGGAGCTGAGCTCCAATGTAACTTGAAGAAGGAGTAACTAAGATCAAAGCACTAAAAAAATAAAATAAAATAAAATAAATGGCCGTGTCATGGGTCTTATTCTGTGATTAGGATTTAGATTCTGGATTTAACATAACTGTAGGTCAACCAGTCAATCCGCTCACAACGTAAGATAATACTAATGATTGAGCAGCCTATTCTGTCGCAATTTCCCTCCATAATGGTCTTTAGAAATAGGATCATTGCTCATCTGAATAAAGCAATGTCTCTTTTATTCCCTTTGAAGGACAGAACTAAAAGAACAACTTTAATTCCCAGTGATTGATAAAAAATGGTAGGTTTTCTAAGTGGATGGTGAAATACAGAGTTGGGTGAAGGAAGGTCTATTAGGTCCACTGAGGAGCTGACCTGTGTTTTCTCTTGGTAATTAGGGATTTAGGAAATGGGGAGCATTAACAGGAGGAAAAAAGCTCTTGAAACAATGTTGGTTAAAATGCAAATCTCCAGACTCTCTCCCAGTCCAACTGAACCAGAAACAGGGCCTGGGAAATGGAATTCTTCACAGATTTCCGAGAGCCAGTAAAGGAGCCAGGCAGTGAACGAGTTAAGATCAGAAGAAAGATGCCCCCACCTGACTTCAAGCACATGAGACACCCCAAGTGAGAACTATCCAACCGAGCCCAAAAAATGATACAGATGATAATAAAGTGCTGTTTTAATCCACTAAATTTTGGAGTGGTTTGTTATGTAACAATAGATAACTGAAACACAACCTCGAAGTCCAAAAACGGGTGTTTCCGATGGGCAAGCAGTTCTCTTAAGTCTTCGAGGACCCTGCTGCCTTCCATATGTGGCGCCACCATTTTCAATAATGGTTTCCCATGTCAATGTGAAAAAGGAAAGAGTTGAATAATAACACAGGAAAGATCTTTATGAATCAGGCTGGGAAATGGGTTTTATTACTTCCACCCACATTTTTTTTTTTTTTTTACCAGAACTCATTCACGTGGCTTTACCTAACTGAAGGAATGCTGGGAAATGGATTTAATGAACAATAGTCTCACGAACCAGTGTACTTCCCAAGTCTCTTTCTTATTGGGTGTGTGGGTAGAAATAACTAAACTAGACAAATATCAACATATTAGTCTCTTCTGGTCCAAATAGCCCTTCTATATTATGTTTCTTCTCCCTTCTCCTGCTCCTCACCGACATGGTGTCTGGGTGTTTGGGGCTGGGGAACAGGTGACCTTGTGGCTCAGGAATAAGGAGGCCTCAGACCAGCACATGTGGTTCTAATCAGAATTCCTGCTTTGCATCTAGATCCCCTGCAGAGAGTCTAATCCTGTTGGGCCTTTGTGAATGTTATGCTCTCAACTTCAGAGCTGAAGTTGATGGTTCAGCCTGTCTCTGCCGTTGGCAGCCCCTTGAATGCAACCCGTGGTCCCTGGCAGTTCAGTGGCCCTAATAGGACTTCCATGTCCCCTCAGGGGGACACAATGGAACTTCTGTCTTCCCCCGGCCGCTCATGCTTCTTAGAGGCTTTGGAGAATATGGAGCCTTTCGCTTCCAGTGGTTCCCAACCTTCCTAATGCCGTGGCCCTTTAATGCAGTTCCTCATGTTGTGGTGACCCCCAATTTCATTGTTACAAATTGAACATAATTAAAGCATAGTGATTCATCACAAAAACAATATGTAATTATATATGTGTTTTCCGATGGTCTTAGGCAACCCCTGTGAGAGGGTCGTTCGACCCCCAAAGGGGTCTCGACCCACAGGTTGAGAACCGCTGGCTTAGACCATTAGCTTGGACATGATCTACAAAAACCAGTCGAAGCCCAGTATGGCCCAGAAAGAAACTAAAGATAAATAGGAAGATATTTACGGGACCTCAGAGCTTCTTCTTTGAGCTGCCAGCATGGGTAAGTCCCAGACAATACCGCCTTCTCCATGGATCCTACTTGGCACTACAGTGTATAATGTTTACACTTTATAGTTTTATTGAGATGGAGCTTTACATTTTTTAAAACCCTTAACAAAGCACAGAAGACAGACTTAGAGAGAAGAAATGTAATCAACTGGAGAAACTTAAAAATGGTACTACCGCTAACAATTAAAAGAGGGATACGGAGATAGCAAATGTATGTTGAACTTCTCAGCTCTCACCAAAGCAAGACAACAGTATCTTCCAAAACAGATGAACCAAAAGCTTTAACTATCTGAATCGAATTCAGTTATCATGTTAAGGACCAGAAGGACAAAAAACGAAAGAGGCAACCCCACACACTGGGGAGTGGGACCCGAATGGAGGGTGAAAGGATAAGAGCCTTTGGTTTTCATTTCAGAATTCCTCTGCATGGCTTAAATGCAGATGCTCACATGCAGACAATCATGAGAAAAAACTGATACTGAATTTCAAAATAAAACAAAACAGGGGCATCCTCATCAATAAGGAAATGCTTAAATAAGTTAGAATATGTTCATTAAACTGAATATGCATCATACAGGTAAAATGAACGTATAGGTTCTGACAAGGAAGGCTATCCATGATATCCTTGTTAGGGGAAGTGAGTTATAGAGCAATGTAGCTAGAATGCCAACGCGTGTAAAATTTATACATGTTCACATTCTAGTATCCGGTTATCTGTCATGTGTGTAGATATACGTTTGTGTATACAAGGAAAAGGTCTATAGGGATATATTGCAAACAATTTGGAATGCAGAGAATGGAAGATTTTTATCTTTTATATTGCACATTTCTAATTTTTTTACTTTTAAAAAAGCAACACTTATGTCTTAATTATAATTTTAAAGTGTGAGTTTGCATTATGGCATTGTCTCTTACAAACTGTGTCATATGGAGAAGTCATGCAACCTCTTTGCATCTCAACTTCCCATTTTTTTTAAATGTTTTTTTATTGTTGACAGTATTATAGCTGTCCCCCAATTTTCCCCTCCTTTACCCCCTTCCTCCTAGCCCCAGCCTCATCCCAGGCCTTCACTACATTATTGTCTGTGTCCATTAGTTATGCATATATGTATATAAATCCTTTGGTTAATCTCTTTCCATCAAGTCCCCCTCCCTTCTGAGATATGTCAGTCTGTTCCATGCCTCCATGCTTCTGCCTCTATTTTGTTCATCAGTTTATTATGTTAATTAGATTTCACTTATAAATGAGATCATGTGATATTTGTCTTTCTCTGACTGGCTTATTTCACTCAGCACAGTATTCTCTGTGTCTATCCATGCTGTCATAGAGGGTAAGAAATCCACCTTTTGTGCAGCTGCATGTATTCCATGGTGTAAATGTGCACTCATTTGTTATCCACTCACCTGCTGATGGGCATCTGGGCTGTTTCCAGATCTTAGTTATTGTAAACAATGCTGATATGAACATAGGGGTGCATGTCTTCTTTCTGATAGGTGTTTCCGGGTTTTAGGATATAGTCTTAGAAGTGAGATCACTGGATCAAACTCAAAATGGATAAAAGACTTAAATGTAAGCCATGAAACCATAAAAATCCTAGAAGAAAAATAGGCAGGAAAACTTCAGACATTTCTTGTAGCAATATGTTTGCAGATACATCTCCTAGGACAAGAGAAACAAAGGAGAAAATAAACAAATGGGACTCTATCAAACTAAACAGCTTCTGCACATCAAAAACAAAACAAAAAAATACATTAGCAAAATGAAAAGGGAATCCACTGTATGGGAGAACATTTTTGCCAATGACACATCTGATAAGGGGTTAGTTTCCAAAATATATAAAGAACTCATACAGCTCAACAAAAGGAAGACAAATAACCCAATTAAAAAATGGGCACAGGATCTGAATAGGCACCTCTCCAAAGAGGACATACAGATGGCCAAGAGACATTTGAAAAAATGCTCATTGTCACTAATCATCAGAGAGGTGCAAATTAAAGTTACAATGAGATATCAGCTCATACCTGCCAGATTGGCTACCATCAATAAATCAACAAACAAGTGCTGATGAGCATGTGGAGGAAAGGGAACCCTAGTGCACTGCTGGTGGGACTGCAGACTGATGCAGCCACTATGGAAAACAGTATAGAATTTACACATATATATATGTGTTTGACCCAGCGATCCCGCTTCTAGGAAGACGTCCTAAGATTTCCCCATCTTTACACAGAGCTTCTGTCCATTGTACGAAGGTATTCTAGCAACGTGCAGGGATTCTATACAAATTGCATTCTTTCCGAGTGAGAAGTGGCGATCTGGGTGGCTCAGGAAGAGGGTGAGCTGGCGGGTGGCAAGTGGAGGGCGGAGGCTGGAGAGATGACTCAGAGGCAGTGTTTAAAAACAGCCCCCAGATGCATGTGTTCCCATCATCTCCAGCTCTGAGACAACAACCCTCCCCTTTCCTACAATTTTCTTCCCACTCCCACCTCCATCCTTTCTTTCCTAGATTCCTCTCAATGTCTATTTTAATCCAACTTTATCTGTGTAAAATGTTCAAAGGTTATTAAAATGTTCCAGATAGGAATAGCCTGGGGGTTTTTGTTGTTGTTGTTGTTTTTATGCTCCTCTAAGTCATCACACTGGGTAATGGTGAGTGGCTGATCCATTAAGTTCTTGAAAAGCACAGACATTATTTTGTAATTATTTTTCTCTAGTGCCTAACACCATGCCTGACACATGGTAGTCTTTCAATGATGTATACTGAATGAGTCCCAAGGAAACCCTTCTTGGTCCTTTCCATAATATTCCTACTGTTCCCATGCCAGGATCATAGCTAATTATGATATACCACCCCCCCCAAAAAAAAAACACCCAGAAAAAAAACATTTTTGGCTTTGCCCAGATAGCTCCATAGGTTTGAGCATCATCCTGATACGCCAAGGTTGTGGGTTCAATCTCCGGTCAAGAATCAACCAATGAATGCATATGTAAGTGGAACAACAAATTGATGTCTGTCTCTGTCTCTTTCTCAAATTAATAAAAAACTTCAAGGAAGTAATACATCTAAAACATCTGAGATATATTTATTAACACGAAAGTACCTCTAAATTGGTTCAAGTTCAGACTGGGGTATTCGTTTAGCCTTGTGTGGAAGGAAGAAAATGGAATATTTCCACATCATTGAATTTTTCTCCCTGTAATTACTGGCTAGTTTAAGCCAAACCAGTCCCAGGACTCTAGGATTCTGGCCTTCGATAACTGTCCTGAATGGTCTTTGTTGTCTTACTTCCCTGAAAAAGAGATGGAAAAGGTGAGATGTGGTTGAGACCCAGCATTCTCAACAGCCAAAATCCAGCCCCATCTCAGCCATGTGTCTCATACATGCTCCTACCCCAGCTGCCCAGGGAAGATAGCTATTTGCACGGAGAGCGAAGTGAGACAATTTCACCCTTCTCATTGCCATGAGGATTCCACCCCCATCGTCAGTCCAGACCCCAGGTGGACTAGACCGGACGGCATTGATGATGCCTTGTGTGAAAGGCAGATGTAGACCCGAGGAGTTGTGCACCATGGGAAGCAAGCTGGTCTCCTTCCAGAGACCAGCTTCAAATTCTCCATGCTCACCAATCTCATGTTGAGGAGAGACACACGCAGATGCAGCCCTTTCCATATAGCCTGTCTATGTCAGTTTTCTCCTCTTGGAGAGGCACTGAGGGAAGAAGCAGGGAGAGGAGCCATGGGTTCCTAGGGGCTCTCACACTTGTCCACTGGGACCTCTTGGGACACCGTAACTATTGTTGCTAGAGCAGCAGGGGCAAGGGAAGGACCTGACCTTCTGGAGTCCCTCTGAGGAATCACAGAACAAACTCCTGCTGTCTCTAAACTTTCTTCCCTGCAGCTGACTTTGGAATCGCTTGGTTTGGCTTTGTTGACATGGCAATAATTACAGTCATTTTCATTAATTGCTCCCTATTTGAGCCTAATTGCCATGGAGTACAATAAAAATTATGCACATCATTCAATGTGTCACATTAACTTCAGATTTTATTTCATGATAACACTAGATTTGTTTCACTTTTACACATTATTGGTCACATGACTTGGTGAGATACATTTTTTTTTAAATAAAGAAAAAGACCTATTTCAATAGGCCCAATCACTGACCATAGGAGGCCTCATGAGGGACTGGGACCGAGAAAAGAAAGTTGTCCTTTGCATCATTTTGTGTAATCTCTTTATTCTTTTCTCTTCCTCCTGATCACATTGTTCTGTTTCTCCATGCACATGACAGACAGTGCTTTTTCACAAGGAGCTGTTGAGTTTCTATGACCTCCGTTCAAGTAACCAGCTTAGACTGAGGGCTCTCTGTGAAGTGCAATTCCAAATTTCCAGGAGAAAGAACCTGGGTAACCCAGCTGATCCGCTATCTCTGGTGCAATCGACTGTGGCCAGTTGACAGAGTGCAGTAGGTCAAGAAGAGCTGTAGGGGCTCCCACCTGCGGCAGGTGGGTGAGAGGGGGGTGGAGGAGCCCCCACTGCTTTAAGTCTTTCTGTAAATTGCGATGTGGTTAATACTGCGTAGAACCTGCCTCTTAGCATGTTGATGAGTGTGGCAAGAGGCATGTCTTTATTATATGCAGGCACTTAGAAAGCAGTGAACATAATATTTTATAACCATTATTGTTATAGTTTTGGATCCTTAAATCATTTATTTTGAGGTTGGGGGAAGATTCTGATTTGAAAATCCATAAACTCCACCAAAATTTGTAGACAAATAATCCAAGAATATCAGGGAAATTGTATTTAAAAATCTGTACTTAATTTATTTTTCTCCAACATTCTGAGTAGCAGTTTAGACATCTTCACAAATTAGATCTAATTTTGGAGTGCTTTGAAAACGTGGACTGTAATATTTTATTGATCCACAAGGGGGCAGCCTTCCCAAACATAAAGAGACATTGCTCCCTGAGAAACAAAGGCGATTCCAGAGAGGTGACTGTTGGCTGTCAGAAATACAATATTACTATTACCCTCAAGAATAGGAAAATAAAAAGCACCAAAATGTTTTTTAAGACCAGGCACAGTTCCTGGCTCTGTGAACAGAGTGGCTTCTTGTCACCTGCCACGTCTGTTTGGCTCCAAGTTCGGTAAATAAAAGACATTACCAGTGTGCCCCACCTCTCTGATCTTTCCCTTT
>NW_006293001.1:7955546-7966825 GCF_000327345.1 Myotis davidii
TTGGCACTTGAGAAATTCTCAATAACAACCTACCAAGACTTACCAGATTACCTAGTACACACACCAGTTTTAAGCTTCTCAGACCATAACTTCGCTCACTAAATCCTCAAGACACCAGTTCCACAAGTAATATTCCCCAGTCACAGAGACAGAAACAGACTTAGAGCTGAAAAATCTACCTGCAGCCCTGGCTAACATTGCTCAGTGGTCAGAGCATCGGCCCTCGCACCAAATGGTTGTGGGTTCAATTTCCAGTTAAGGGCACATACCTGAGTTGCAGATTCACTTCCCATCTCCCAATAGTACAGGAGTCCTCCTCCTCCTCCTCCTCTGTCACCTTCTCCCATAAAAACACCTTCAGGAAAAGTAACTGTGATCACGTTTGAAAGAAATAAAAATCCTAGGAATTGGAGTTCACTGCATACACAATCAAAAGTGTGACAGTTACTGAAAATGGTATTTGGATTTTCAGATGCGTCACCAGGACTCGTATTAAAGGCCACGAAGTAGTGTAAGTATTATAGGAATGACTGTCACAAGATACACATCGCCCATTACATTTAACGAGCTGGAAAAATCCAGCTAAAACATTACAATAAAAATCGCCCCCTCTTTATTGAGGGAGGGAGGATGACCCAGGAAAGTGGCTGGATTTCTATGGTGGAAGCTCAGCCCGCACTGAGCCCTCACCCCTGCCCCCTCACCGCCTCGGCATTGCCAGGGCCTGGGTCTCACTGCCCCGATCCCCTAAAACTGTGCAGTTTGTCTATGGAGCGCTCAGGTTACTGGTTTTATCCCTATTCTTAATGAAACTCTCTGGTTCCATTCAGACACTTCTTAGCTCTCAAGAAAGGTAATTTCTACTAAAGTGTGATGTTGGTAATAGTTTAAACATCACTTCTTTGCCTCCCTTAAGGATTTGCAATTTAATAGGAATCAAAATTCTAAGCTAAACATGGAGCCAAAGAGTGCTTATTGTGTGCTACCTTTTGTGTAAGGAAATACGTAATAGTATGTGCTTATATTTTCAGAAATAAGCATGAAAGGATGAGACAACATCTAATAAAAATGGTTATCCATACAGCAAGGGAGAGAAGTGGGTGGAGAGAGTAGGCATCACGGCAATCCTCTGCTGAGTGCTTTGTGCTGCGGTTCTGACTTTGAAACCGAACATGTCCTGGAGTCGGGTCACACCAGCTAATATGAGCCAAATGTCAAATTTTCAAGAATGTTGTGAGCCAGTTATTAAAGCCATTATTAAAAATTAAATTATGCAAACTAAACATTAAATAAATTATATTTTTAGATAATAAATCCTAAAAATCATCACTAACTAACTATTTTGTCACATTTTACTATTATCTGCACTGCTGAAATCATCATATCGATACGATAGAAATACTATACAATGCAGTGCTATTATGCAGCCTCCAAATTCTACATTCGGTAATGTAGCATTGGTAGCTTGAAATCCATCATGGTAGTAATATTTATACCATAGAAACAGGCAAAATTAGGGCTTTTATTTTTAGGGATCTGCTTGTTAAATATTTACTAGCACACTACTGCCTTGGAACCAGGTTAATATTTCATGTAATTTAAAAGTAAATGTAATTTTTAAAAAATAAACTGAAATAAACAAATTTCTTAAATGTATATTATATAGCTGCCAAACCAATACAAAGAAAAATTATTTTTAATAACTTTAAATGACAATATTTTCACAGTTAATGTTTGCTGGAATATATCCTGAATGAAGAAACAATGCAAATAATTCTTAATCTACATTAAGTAGTCTTATTACTTACTGGAGGCCTGGTGCATGGATTCGTGCACCAGTGGGGTCCCTCAGCCTGGCCTGAGGGGATTGGACCAAAACCGGCAGTCCAACATCCCCCAAGGAGTCCCAGAGTGCGAGAGGGCACTCTGCAAAGTTACTGTGGCTCGGCAGCTGCTGAGTTGAGCGTCTTCCCCCTGGTGGTCAGTGCATGTCGTAGCTACCGACTGGTTGGCTGGTCGGCCGGTTGCTTAGGCTTTTATATATATAGATTATTATTGTAATAGACTACTTACACACATATGTGTATATATGATGTACATATACACATAAACATATACATAAATATAATGTATATTAAATATATACATGATAAAGCAAATAATGTTATTAGAATCCCCAACTTTTTTCAGCATAAGAAAAAACATACAAATCTAAAACCAAAAAGTTAAGTAAAATTCTATAATCTTAAATTTAAGTTATAATATCAGTATGAATTCATGATTTGTTTTTGACCTTCTAGTAACACTCATTTCCAAGATCTCCACTAAAAGCACTTACTAGTAGAAGCAATGACAACCCAGGAAAAACAAGCAGCCTGAACACCCAGTCTGTGTTCTCTAAGTACCATTTCCCACTAAAAAAGAATGAGGGCCTCCCTGGCTGGTTTGGCTCAGTGGATAGAGTGTCGGCCTGCGGACTGAAGGGTCCCAGGTTAGATGCCGGTCAAGGGCATGTACCTTGGTTGCAGGCACATCCCCAGTGGGGGGGTGTGCAGGAGGCAGCTTATCGATGCTTCTCTCTCATCGATATTTCTAATTCTATCCCTCTCCCTTCCTCTCTGTTAAAATCAATAAAATATATTAAAAAAAAAGAATGAGGGCCACCTAGACAAATCAACCATTCCACGTCTGGGTCAGGAAATACACAAGATGAACCTAGGAGATTGTGTTTTGTCAGAAATCAAGAGAACTATCAAAAGCTACTAAAGTAATATCAGAGGACACAGAAACCGACTTGAAGGGGCACCCTTTGGCCAAAGATGGAACAACTTGAACATTAAAAAAAATTAAATATATTAAAAACACATCAAATATATTAAATTTCATAACCTCACAATGGTAACCTAAATATAATTTTTAAAAGAAACTCACTATGTATCTTTAGAAGATGCCACTGGAACAACTCATTATTCTGAAAGCTGAAAACCACTGGAAGAGAGCGTTTGTTCTTCCTTTTCTTTATGAATTGGGCCGTCAGGTAACAACTAGACGGTGTGTGAAATACCTTTTTAAAATAACTCCATCTAACAAATGCAGAAATGAGAGGATTTAAATCTCATTATTCTATTACCCCTAATAAGGTAATGGCTCTAGGAGCTGAACACCAATGATTGCTAGAACAATTAAGTGAAAGGCTGATGGAGGGAGACACTGTACATCAGACAACAAAGAACAGTGTCCCCTAAGAAATGGGAAACAGAAAAGCTTTGTTTGAGATGACCTTGAGAGAATTCCCGGCCACGGGGCAAGGAGGGTGAAGCCCAGGGAAGCTTGGTAGGTAGATTCCCTGAGTTGAGGAGGGAGACCTGGGAAAGGCATTGACTCAGTAGTAGAGAGTAATTACCCCTAGACCAGTGGTCGGCAAACTGCAGCTCGCGAGCACATGTGGCTCTTTGGCCCCATGAGTGTGGCTCTTCCACAAAATACCGACTTCGGCGCATGGGCCACGAAGTTTCAATCGCAGTGTACATGCGCACCCGCACGTGGTATTTTGTGGGAGAGCCACACTCAAGGGGCCAAAGAGCCGCATGTGGCTCGCGAGCCGCAGTTTGCTGACCACTGCCCTAGACTAAACACGGCTCTTGTCCTGCCTAACAAATCCCCAAAAAACAACTACAACAAAAACAGAGATAAAAATGTTTCCAAATAACTGTGTCTCAGAATATAGCTCAAGGACATTTATGAAAATATAAAAGTATCCAGCATTCAACAAAGCAAAAGTCAAGATGTCTGGACCCATCAAGCAGGCAGATAAAGGAGCAGGAGGCTATGACTCATGATGAGCAGAAAAGTCAACCAATCGCAGTCGACTCACTGACAGAGATGTCAGAACTCTCAGATGAGCACATCACAACAGTCTTCTATCTGTATTCTCCATGTTGGAGGGGTTAAGTAGAGGCAGGGAAGATAATACTTAAAAAGACTCAAATCGGACTTCTACACATAAAAACTACAATGTCTGACGTAAATTAAGAGTACACTGGATGATATAAACACAGATGATACATTGCAGATGAAAAGATTACTGAACTTGAAGTGATAGCAATAGAAACTACCCAAAATAAAACAAAGGGAACGTTTTTTAAACAAACGAACAGCAAGCTGTGGGATCATTCCCTGTGGCCTGTTATAGGTGTAAGTGAAGTTCTTGAAGGTGAGAGGAGAGAGGATTGGGAAATAAAATATTTGAAAAAATCATGGCTAAAATTTTTTCCAAATTTGATAAAAACCATAAATCTTAAGCACAAGAAAAGGCTCCATGAAACTTAATCCCAAAGGAAAAAAAAAAATGACACCGAGGCACATCATAGTGAAATTGCTCAAAACCAGTAATAAAGGGGAAAATGTTAACGCTGCCAGAGAGAACAGAAACAGGCATGTTCTGTACTGAGGAGAAAGGTCAAGATGACAGCCATTTTCTCAGTGGAGAAAGGCAATCAAGGAGGCAGTGGGGTGACGTGTTTAAAGTACTAAAGCAAAAGCTGTCAACCTCAAATTTTATATGCAGCACAATGTGGTGAGCGCAGCTATCATCCCCAAGAGTTTACACATCCCTTCCTACAAATCCTCCCTCCTGTCAAGCCTGCCACTCTCTTCCCCTTGGTCCCTAGGCAACCACAATCCTTTCTCTGTCACTATAGATTTATTTACATTTTCTTGAATTTTATATAAATGGAATCATATGGTATATATGCTTTTAAAAAATCCTCACCAGAGGATATGCTTATTGATTTTAGAGAGAGGGGTTGGGAGAAAGAGAGAGAGAGAGAGAGGAATATTGATTGCCTTCAGTATGTGCCCTGACTGGTGATTGAACCCACAACCTTTCGGTACACAGGATGATGCGCCAACCAACTGAGCCACACCATCCAAGGTGGTATGTATGCTTTTCTTGTCTGAATTTTTAAAATATATATATTTTATTGATTTTTTACAGAGAGAAAGGGAGAGAGATATAGAGTTAGAAACATCGATGAGAGAGAAGCATCGATCAGCTGCCTCCTGCACATCTCCCACTAGGGATGTGCCTGCAACCAAGGTACATGCCCTTGACCGGAATCGAACCTGGGACCTTTCAGTCCGCAGGCCGACGCTCTGCCCTGAGCAAAACTGACTATGGCTCTTGTCTGACCTTTTTCACTGGGCATAAGTTTTTGAGATTTATTTATATTGTGTGTATGAACAGTTTACTCCTTTTCGATGCTGAGTAGTATTCCATTTTATGAATTCATCAGAATTTATTCAATGCCTGTTAATGGACTTAAATTGTTTCCGGTTTTTGGTTAATACAAATAAAGCTGCAATGAAAATTCCTGTATGATATATGCCACCCTTGCTTTTGAATAAATACCTAGGTGGAGAATGGCTACATCATGTGGTAGGTGTATATTTAATGTTTTGCAAAAACTGCAAGGCTGTTTTCAAAAACTTCTCAATGACCTAGAGAGGTAAGAATAGTCTCTCCTAGCGACGAGGAAATTGAGAATCAGAGATATTGATTTGTTCAATATCACTTAGCCCATAAGCGGTAAAACAAAAAATAAATGTATTCCTCCTAAGTCTACAATTAGAGAAGCTCCCATCAGCCCATAGTTATTCCTAAAAACCTAACGTCTCACCACTCTTCTTGCCAGGCTGACTGGTCATTACTAGAGAAACAGGGGATTGGCGATCTGCTGTTAGGGCAGGGCTTTGAAAAGTTATTCCAAGAAACTTTAGTCTACAGGATATGTGTGGCACAAGGGTTCCGTGGTCAAGAAAGTGTGGAAATTGGAATCCATGAGCCCCTTGTGTAAATTCATTGTTCACACTGGACTATGAAGGGCACGAGAACATCTATAGTAACAAAACCCATTTATTTTTGTTTAATAAAAAAATTGTTAGTATTTCCTAACAATATTTGAACATAGAACTTTTTTTAACCACAACTTAAACAAACAAACACATTTTTATTGATTTCAGAGAGAAAGGGGGGCGGGGAGAGAGATCTAGAAACAGCAATGATGAGAATCATTGACTGTCCGCTTCCTGCACGCCCCACCCTGGGGATCAATCTGCAACTCAGGCATGTGCGCTGATCAGGAATCCAACCGTGACCTCCTGGTTCCTAGGTTGACACTCAACCACTGGGCCACACTGGCCAGGGCACAACTTTTAACTTTTAACAGGATCTTATAAACTTATTAAAAATGTGTTAGATATATAATAAACTTTAACAAACTTTTATTTAGGCCTTTCCAGGTCAGGATAACAATATAGTCTCCTTTTACCTGGCCCCTCAGAAAACATGAAAAAAACACGTAGAGCTACAAGTCTTAAAAAAAGTAGGAACTCTTAAACCAGAGCAGCAAAGTGCAGTTTCTGTATCAGTTGCATAGATAACAGAATAAAATAGTTACTCTGATGTGAAAGTGAAACCTCTTAGGGCTTGTTCATTTCAAGCTGAGTTCTTTGACATTTTGAACTTCTCTAAAAGGAAGTAAAACTTGAAGCCACTTCCAGGTTGATGAACAAACCCTCCTGCTTGTAAGGACATCTCCCCGCTGGGTCCTGTAGATTGTGGGGTCCCACGCAATTGAGCGAAGTGGAAAGAATTAGGAACAATTTGTTGACCTCAATGACCTTTTGCCTGCACAGACCAAATTCCATTACAAACTAAATGCCAAACCGTATTTATGCTTTGGAAACAAGGCACCAAATTTGGATCCAGACTGTCCAGGTTGCCTCTTGAAACTTCCATTGTCCTGGTTTTGACTGAGGTTTTCCTTCAATACAATAATGTGCCCCAACTAAAATGGGGAGCATAACAAAACCCAGAAGGACTTAGTTTACCAATTCTCTCTGTCCACCCACACTGTCAATGAAAGACTCTACAGAGTGATAAAGAGTTGGGCAGAGGGATACCAGAAGGCTCTGCAGAAGAAAGATCTATGTGTAGGTTATTCTCCACTTGCTGCTTCAGATCCAGTCTCTCTCTGTCTTCCCCATCCTGCATGGTGTCAGGTGGGCACTAAACCAATGGGGGGGTAGGCACCCCACTAGCCATACAAATGTCCAACTACTATGCTGCACATCTAAACCAACACAATATTTAATGTCAACTGCAATTTAATTAACAATATAAAAATCCCCAACAGAAAATAAGAGTAGGGACTGATATTAACTAAAGAAAGGATTGATCTTCAAGTAGTTTGGTAAATAAATGAATGACTGTATTTCTGTTTGTACTGGTAGTTGCTTCCTCCCAGATCCTCATCTTTGAAGGGAGAATAAAATGATTAACGTATCTCTTTGTGTTAATGGAGCCCCCACATTAATCATCTAGTTCTAAAGAAGTCATTCTCAATTTCCATGTGAGTTTTGGAACAAAGATATCCTGGAATAAAAATGTTTATATGAATAAGTGAACAGATACAATGATTCGCACTGGGTAGAGATACCCAATACTGATGTGTTGATACATGATCTGACCCTGCTAATATTTCCTTAATTCACTGATTCAGTTAGTTCCGTGGTTGGCAAACTGCGGCTCGCAAGCCACATGCGGCTCTTTGGCCCCTTGAGTGTGGTTCTTCCTAAACCTTAGGAGTACCCTAATGAAGTTAATAACAATGTACCTACCTATATAGTTTAAGTTTAAAAAATTTGGCTCTCAAAAGAAATTTCAATGGTTGTACTGTTGATATTTGGCTCTGTTGACTAATGAGTTTGCCGACCACTGATAGACCATCAAAACCTTCATAACCAACTGAATCTCTTTCTTGCAAATAGGGCATGAAGCCCCAGCGTTCTTTAATTTCTGGTACAGTGAAGACAAGTGACAAGATGGCTTGTTCTCCCATGAATCATGTCCCTGTCTCTTGGTCTTTTCTCACATAGGGTGCATGGCTTCGGGAGATCCCAGCAATCTTCCATGTTTTCTAGGACTGTTCTCTGTTTCGAGAGGTTAGCTGACTGCTCTCCTCTTGCTTGCTATGATCGCTTGGCTTTCAGACCTGTGTGCCAAATCCAAGCATTCCACCGCATTGCTGGGATGAGAGTGTTTGGGTTTTCCTTCTCTTCTATACATCTTGACGTTTTAACAACTGGACCTCAGCTGGTTCTTCGGCAATCAGGGTCATCGATTCCTTCATGCTCCTTCTCTTCCCCTACAGCAGTGATATCAGACATGGAGAGAGAATAGGTTAACTTAGAACAATCTGAACACCAATCTTTCCTTGAGGCCCAACAACAAACACAGTGCCTCTTGCTTGGAGTGTTAAATTTCGTGCACTCGGTACACTGTCACTCATCCTCAGAGCAAAAGTGCCAGGGTTACTTAGACAGGAATCATTCCCATGCCAAGCCTGGAGGGAAGAGGACGTCAGTCACCCAACATCTGTTTTTCACAGCCTTTTTTTTTTCTGTAGTGTCTGAAAAAATTCCAAACAGGCTAAGGTTGTTCACTAGTCCCATTTTGCTTCATCTCTTATGTCCTCTCAAGTGGAACAGCTTAAATTACCCAATTTTCAATCTCTTGAACTCATCAGTTCAGCTTTCTGATGTTGACACATTATAATTGCTTGAACATAATGTGAACATTCACATTAATTTTTTTCTCAAGCAAAACATAAAATGCAATTGAATGAGACCTACCATTAAGATGCTGGGCTGTGTCTGTACCACTGTGCAAAGGAATTCGCTAACCAGGACGAGAGATGGACAGGGTTCTTGTCTTGCGGACTAGGGAACTGAGCTTTTTGTTGTTTGAGTTTTTAGTAAAATGCTTCTCTCCCACCCTTGGCTGTAGTGGCTTTGACATTTCAAAAGAACAGCTGGAGATACAGGAGTAGGTGAAGGAAAAGTTACACACGGGCTGGCGGAGACGATCTTCAGCCTTATTTTGTAGAATCACTAAGTACATGTCAACCTACCACCACCTAGAAGTAATTTGTTTTTAATGATAAACTTACAGACTCCTCAGCACCTCATGCTCACAGGTAGAGCAGTGTTTTTCCTTGGTATTCAAGGGAAACACCAAGGCCTCCACTGAACAGCAGTCATCCAAACTGCAGGGTGTGGTTTTTCTTCTCTCCACAAGTTGGCAGCCGGCACTGCCGTTCTGAGAAGGGGTTTCTCAGGGCCTGGCTTGACCGGCTGCAGCAGAGGCCGGGGGACAGCCCGCTCTGCAAGGAAGGTCCTGGCTGAGCAGGGCCAGCGAGGTGGGCTCCAGTGCGCAGAAGGCTCTGGGGTGGGTGTAGTGCGGCAGGCAGGACACGGTCCCAAGGGCACATTACAGGTTGGAGATGGCTTCTGAGAACAGTAATTCACACCGGGAAGGGCCAGGAGTGCTGAACTGGGAAATTGGGAAGAGAAGGGTTTCCCCAGGCCACACAGGAGGCCAGCATCACAAGGACCCTGTCCTCCAGCAGCCAGGCCCGGAGCATCTGCCAAGGAAAAGGCAGAGCCAGTACTACAGGTACTGACACCAGAGCGGTGAATTAGATACAAGAGCCAGAAGAGACTTATTTGCAGGACTGGATGAAAAATGGGCACTGGGCTCAGAAATGGATCCTGGTACTAACAGGGCACATGAGGGCAGAGGCGGGGAAGCTAACAATGCAAAAGACAGAGCTTCCATTTAAACAATAATTAAAAAAAAAAAAAAAAGACAGAGCTTCCAAATAGAGCTCGTGGCTTCTGCTGCTTAAAATCTGATTTGATCCTGAAAGTGAAGGGCTGTGTCTTTGGATCTGCAGAAGCTTCTTTCTCAGGGCTTAACCAAAATTCAGGTCCCTGAACATGCCTATGACACGTAGTATGAGTCAGGACTCTTAGAGGAAAGTGACAGAAAGCCAATTCAAGTTAGCTTTAGGCAACCACAAATGAAAGGGCTTTACTGGTCCATGTGTTTAACTGGAAAACACAGGGTAGACCCAGCCGCTATAAACACAGTTGGATCCAGGGGCTTAAATACTGTCCCTTCAGCTCTTCTCCATCTTTCATTTCTACTTGTCTGCCCAGTGGTGGGCTGGGAAATGTTTTTAACAAACTGGGTCTCTGAAGAAAACAAATGTATGCACGTACACACATAACCTAATAGAAAGGGTGTGTAGCACAACTTATTACTACTAATCCTATATAATAAAAGGCTAATATGCAAATTGTCCCCTCGGGAGTTCTACTGGGAGTTCAATTGCTCGCTATGACGTGCGCTGACCACCAGGGGGCTGCGCAAAACATGGCAGGTGACCAGTGGCAGCAGGGCGCTGAGGGAGTGAGGGAAGGAGGGGGCGGGGAGGCTGGGAGGTGGAGAATCTGATCAGCCCTGATTGCCAGTCAGGCCTAGGGATCCTACCTGTGCATGAATTTCGATATAAAAGCCTAAGCATCTGACCAGTAGCTATGATGCGCAATGACCACCAGGGGGCAGACCCTTCAACTGGTAGCTATGAAACACACTGACCACTAGGGGGCAGAAACTCAACACAGGAGCTACGGAGCTGTGGTGACTTGGCAGATGTGGTTCTCAGGTGATGCACCCAAAGAAAATAAAGAAACTAGAGTTCTCTCTTTCTCTCTCTCCCTCCCTCTCTCTCTTTCCCCCTTGACCTTATTTGAAGACACAATGAGGAGGTCAGGCTCTTATTTGAACCCAATCATGCTGGCACTCTGATCTCAGACTTCTAGTCTCTAGAACTATGAGAAAAAAAATGCCTGTTATGGTATCCTGGCCTATATAATAAAAGGCTAATATGCAAATAAACTGAACAGCAGAACGACTGGTCGCTATGATGTGCACTGACCACCAGGGGGCAGA
Organism: Myotis davidii; assembly: GCF_000327345.1. Lineage (NCBI taxonomy): Eukaryota > Metazoa > Chordata > Mammalia > Chiroptera > Vespertilionidae > Myotis > Myotis davidii. The sequence continues at coordinate 7,966,405 of NW_006293001.1, forward strand.
TGCTCAATGCAGGAGCTGCCCCCTGATGGTCAGTGCACTCCCACAGGGAGAGCACCACTTAACCAGAAGCCAGGCTTACGGCTAGCAAGTGCAGCAGTGGTGGCAGGAACCTCTCCCGCCTCTGCGGCAGAACTAAGAATGTCTGACTGGGGAGCCTAAGCCATCAGTCGGACATCCCCTGAGGTCTCCCAGACTGCAAGAGGGAACAGGCTGGGCTCAGGGGCTCCCCAGAATGCACGAATTTCATGCAACGGGCCTCTAGTTTTGTTATAATGCCCTGGGCAGACTAAGATAAGGCCCGAGCCCCCAATGTGGCTATATCTGGAGATAAGGACCATATGGAAGTAATTAAGGTTAAAAGAGGTTGTAAGGGTGGGTCCCTAGATAAATTTGATGGTTTTACAAGAAGATTTCTCTTTCC
>NW_006293001.1:7966880-7988144 GCF_000327345.1 Myotis davidii
CCCCCCTCCCTCCTGCCTCTTTCTTTTTCTGTGTGCACATTCAGAGGCCATGTGAGCACACAGCCAGATGAAGGCCGCCTACAAACCAAGAGAAGAGAATTCATGATAAAACCTAGCATGCTGGCATGTTAATCTGGACTTCTCAGTTTCTATAACTTTGAGAAATAAATGTCCACTGTTTAAAACACTCAGTCTACGGTATTTTGTTATGGCAGCTGAGCTGACTAATATGGGCAAGAAAGATGAAAGTGAAATAATTACACATGTGGGAACTTCCCTCTTTTTGCAAAGACTTACTTTTTTGCTGAATGAGATTGTAGTTTCTAAGAGCTAGAATATTTCCTCATTTCTTTGTGCTATTTATAATGTAACGTCTTTACCCATGATACATTTTTATGTTTAATCTGCATAAAATTTCCTCTATAACTGTTAAATTTAGAGACAGGATTAATGAACTATGCCTTGTGGTCCTGATTTGGATGACTGCTTCTTTTGGTCCTTTAATCTGGTATGTTGACATTCTGGTCAATATAAACACCCCAAATTTTTTCATGAGACCTGCTCTTATGGTGTTTTTCTCATGATCCGAATTTGAAAAAACTGACCTTTTTCTGCTCTGATGTGGGAATTTACATTTCTATTCTCAGTTACTTATTTCAACCCACTTTAGCAATCAATTGAGATAGTTTAATATTTTGATTCTGCTATCTGGCACATTATTTATTCCCACCAGCTTTATTTTGCTTTTGCTATTACAATTCTTTAGGCTTTTCATGTCTTCATTCATTGTTAAGCAATATTTTAATAGGACAGATTCCTTTGAAATACTACTAGGAGCTTCTTTTCACATTGCCATCTATCCACAAAGTAATTCTCTTTTATAATAATTATGCAAACCATTACAAATCCACTCCATGCCCCATTATTGTGCATAAGCTTTGTTTTGTGCATAAAGACATCAGGTGGGACCAATGATATAAGCCAATTAGATTTAATTCTTGGACCAATAGTCTAGATTCTAGAAGAACTATTACGCAATTTTATATAATTATAATTTTGTTTTTTTGTAAGAAACAAACAGGATTAGCAATATATGATGCTTGTAAAGTAGGTCTTTAAACCTCTTTCCAGAAGATAAAAATCTATATGTTGCAAAATGGAAGACACCATATAATGATTGCCAAATTTCTATGATAAATTCTTTTGTCTAGAAGTTAACCTATTTTGAGTTTAATAAAGCGTGGCGAAAGGCCTGCCCACTAAAGATGCCTAAGACAAGTTGACAATAGGTGGTAATGTCTCCACAGCTCATCCTTTCTGCCCTAGGACTCTTAATAAAAGGGTTAAACACCTCCCTTCCTTGTGGCAATCACTGGACCACGCCCATGGAGTTCTCGTGTGTTTGTATGTGTAAAGGGTTGTTGTTGGGAATGGGTTGGAAGTGGTTTCCTGGATTGCATGCACATTCCAATGAAAAATTCATTTGTAGTCAAAATGTTTCAAAATAGTATGAATCATATCTGTTACTGTTAACATTATCTTAGAGAAAAAAAGAGGAAAGTCGAAAAATTATTTATTTAAGAAAAAAAAGGGCAACCTTGATTTCTGAAACGATTTAATTGATTTTAAAAAGAATTGAACTTGGCATAGCCATGGGGCAAATGGGATTTAACGGTATCCCTCATTTTGACAAAGCTCAACAACAAAACAGGCCCCAGAAGGGGACTAAGTTTTCTTCTGGTTTTGTGCTAAGACAATTCTCCCTTGAGAGAACAAGTTTGCTGATGGGGGCGGGTCAGAGGTAACAAGGACTCTCTGGGGGACAAGTCACTGTTAATGTGTCAAACGAGTGTCCTGTCCCATTTTTAGGTACCCTCCACTTGGTCCCAGCCTACATCTTTTTCACACAGCCTCTCACAATCAAAATCCTGGCTGGTCCATCAAACACCAATGCACCCACGCCGCCTCCACTTCCTTTCTCCTTGAAATAATTTCTCATGACCTCGTCAGCATTTTGCGTTGTAGAAACTCCCATGTCTCTTTAGCCATATTCCTTCTGAGTCTCAGATAATGGTCCATGTGTACATTTCCTTTGGACATTCTGCAAGCTGCTTTCTCAAAGTCCAAGGCCATGCGTACCCACTCGTGACTTCCCCCCTTTTGTTACCATTATGTGATGGGGCCACTTCCCTCCCTGACTCCTGCTACTTCCATACCCCTAACCAGGCTTCCATGGTGGCGAGAAGTATAGCCAGTGTAGCAGTCTTCCCTATTGTGTTTCCTACACTGACACAGAAGAATTGTCAACAAGCTAAACCGAGGATTTCTTAGATGCTCTTCTTTGGGTAGAATGGCACACCAAGAAGGAGTACCATCCTCTCCAGGCCTCCATTACTAAATGTAGCCTTGCCACTGTGCCCTTCTGAATTCCATACAGGGTTTATACCTTCTTGACTGATCTCTTCCATTAAATGCTTTTTTGTATTAGAAAAAAAACACCCCTCTTCCAATACCCCATTCCAGTTGATGGTCCTATTCTTTTAGAACTTTGTAACACCAATAGTGTCGTATTTACTTTTCTCTATGAAAATGTCGTGTTTACTTTATCTATTATCTACACTGCATGGAACTTATCTTTATATTACCAGCATTAGTCAGAATGCCTGAAACACGATAGTCAATAAATACAAGTTGAATAAGAATAAGTAGGTAGACACATATAAAGCCTTAAATAATGTTTAAGACCCTTCCCTGTAGGTATATTTTCTTGAGAATAATTGGGCTCTTTCTTTACTATTATTCTTTTCTCTATAGGTCATGGACTTACATTTTATGAGTTTATAGATTCTGAGACTTGAGTTTACGGCCCTAATCTGTGCCTCTGGGCTTACTAGGATTCGGTGTTACCTTCTTGCCCTCCCTCAAAGACGAATATAGCACTGACATTCAGAGAGTGCTAAAGAGAAAGCCAATGAAAAAAAAAATTCATTATAAAACTGCCAAAGAACCAGCTTCCCATTATTTCTTTAAGGCAAAAGATTACTTTTGCATTATTTGAAGATTTACCTCAGAGATTTGCCTGCTTTCCAGAAGGCTGTCTTAAATATTTGGGCCTGGAAGAAGCAGGGGGGAACGAGAAGTTTTGAAGATTCAGGGGTTTTATCCTATGGTATAAACAAATCTCTGTGTACAATATTCCTAAGAGTAAGCTGCAAGTAGCTCTTAGAGGATAATCAACTAAAGCCTAACTGAGGATTCAGGGAGAGTTTATTGTTACCTCTTACATAGAGCAAAATTACATTGCAATGCAGAGGACAGAATAGCTATGATTTTAGATTTAGAAATACGTAGATATGTCAGAAAGGAAACATGATGTTTTAAAATTGCTTGAAGAATAAAAAATAACTGAAAGGAATAGTGTAAATAAGACAAGTATCTGGTCAGAGGAACAAGTTAAAAATACTGTTTGTGGCCAGGGCACAGTTTCAGAGGTGTCTTTTAGAGTTATATATTTTTTACAGACAAATTTTCTAGAAAAGCATTCAGTCTCATAGCAAGTAAACTATTAGAATTTCTGAAGACAAAAACTTGTATGATTCAGAGTGAACTTCCAAGTTCTTAAATAAAGAACTTTCACCATTGTGCTCATGAGTAGATTTCCTTTGTTAATGATGATATTGTCTATTTGCCTCTTCACAATTTCCCTTTCCCATCCTGATGTCCATGAGCATTAGCAGAGCTCATCCTTGACATGATTTTCCCTCTTGATGCACTTTCTTTGAATTTTCATTGTTGACCACAAACTTCAGCATCCCACTTTACAGGTGATACCCAAGACTTTATCTCTAGTCCAGACTCAAAACCATCACTTCCATCCCCATAACTGTCATAGTTATTGCATACTTCCTACTTCCACATCGTGCTGTGACTTTAAATCTTCACACAACACATCTTTCCATTTTGCCAAGTGGGCTTTCTCCTTGGCAAGTAGAGAGACACCCAGAAGTTAACTAGTATATGAGGGGCATATAGGAGATGCTGCCAAGCTGCAGGTAGGGACTTAAATGACACATGCAAGGAAATTCCTTGCTGCTTGAGGACTTCCTGTTCTGGCTTCTGCTCCTGAGTCCTGGTGCTATTTCTCCCTCCTGAGTCTGACCTAGTGAGTTGCCCTTTTTCTTTGAGAACTAACTCTCCCCCGAACCAGACCATTAGTCTGATCTGACTACTGATTCCTCACTTTACTCTATTGTTCTCCACTTGGTGAAGCATTAGCTTCACCAAGACAGTCTTTTGAACTTTATATATAGTCTGAGGAAGTTGTCATAAGACATGTCTAAGACTATTATCTATGGAAAAATATGCTTTGAACAAAGTGTGGTTAGAGACAAGGAGAACATCTTGGGAAAATGATTTGTTCAAAGAGTGCATGTGGCAGCTCATCGCAGACTCTTCATTAGAATGTAAGTTCCATGAGGCACAGACTATGCCTATATTGGTCACTCTTTAAAAAAAATAAAAAGAAAGAAAGAAAATATATATATGTCAGAGAGGAAGGGAGGAAGAGAGAGAGAGAAAGAGAGGGAGAGGAATATCAATGAAGAGAGAGAATCATTGATCAACTGCCTCCTGCATGCCCCATACTGGGAATTGAACCCACAACCCAGGCATGTGCCTTGACCAGGACTTTCTGGTTCATAGATTGATACTCAAACACTAAGCCACGCTGGCCAGGCTATTGGTCACACTTATATGTCCAGAAATTATCACAGTATCTGGTACATAGTAGGTTATTTGGTATCTACAATAATAAAAGGGTAATATGCTAATTAGACTGGATGTCTTCCGGATGTCCTTCCTGACCAAGCTGGGGCGGAGGGAAGCCAGCCCAGGTCCCAGGTGCCTGCGGGCGGCCTGAGGGAAGCCAGCCCAGATTCCGGGTGCCGGAGGGAAGCTAGTGCCAGCAGCTGGGGGAAGGAAGGTCTACTCTTGCATGAATTTTGGTGCATTGGGCCTCTAGTTTATCAATAATATTTGTTGAAAAAAAATGAGTGAATGAATTAATGAAATGAGGGTATCAGTAATTTCTCAAGTTTGCCAACTTTAATGAAGAGTGATTATTCTTCCTTAAATGGCGGTTCCAATCATGAATCTCCTGAATAAATCTCTCTTGTTTCAAAGGATGATGAGTACTCAAACAGCCTCTAGTCACACTGCTGCCTCAGGGATTGCTGGGGGCAGTGGGGCACAAAGGAGAAGCCAGGTGCTGTGGGTAAGAGCAATCCTCTGATGCTCCAACCCTTGTTCAATCCGAAGAGCTCTCTTTTTATTTGGTTTTCTGACTGGGAATATGTGTAACTTTTCTTTGAAAAGATGTTGGTCACTAAAATAAAAATGTGGAAAACCATTGCTTTACATAGCTGACACCAAAAGATTTAATGGACCATAAGTAACTAGACAATTAAGAACCTTGTAAAATAATGATAAATAAATATATCTATATGGAAAACTGTGCAACATTCCCTAACACTTTTCTACTTTTCCTTTCCTTTGATGAGCTTTGAACCATCAAATGTCTGCTTGATTTTTCTCTATCATTTCTCCCAGTTTGTCCTTTCCATCGAAAAATAACCTGTTATGAGTTCCCATGCCTTTAGTCTCTGTTCTCTATTAGGTAACTGTGAATGGTAGTAGGTTTAACTAGTCCCAGTAGATGAGCTACTAATCCTAAAACAACATCTTTATTAGGAAATCCTTAAAGAGTGGTTCTTCTGAACATGGGTCAGAGAAGTATTTGGGGCCTAGTAGCTTTTCAGAGCCTGGAATCATTCCAATTGGTCAGTTGCCCAGAGCATATGGGGATAGCCTACACGATGAAGGAATAATCCTAAAGGAATTATACTTCTTTATATGCCTGATCTCTAACTACTCTACCATGGGAAGTAAAATGCTCTAGTTAAAACACTGTTGTACAATTACATTCTTTCCTATGAATTAAACCATTCTGTATATTTTCCCTATGATAACAGACCCATCTATTAACATTAGGATTTATTTCTGCAAGATGATGTAGTTCAGGAAAAAGAAAAGTCTTCATAAAGTTTCCCGGGAAACCAGAATGTTGGCAAGATTTCATTGGGATCAATGTAAAAATAGTGGGCGGTGAGGAGGTGGAGAGAAAATTTTGTAACAGAATTTCAATGGAGTCAAAATAATACCCACTGTGCCGCCGAGGTTCTGGGAAGGCCAGAGAATAATCTACACCAGAGAAATGGTTACAAGCACATGGGGCAAAGGCAAATGCAGAACACTGCCAAGCAAAGGGGGCTGGCTGAGCAGGAAAAACAGCAACACATAAAGACTCTGTGGCATGAACTAGTGCAGCTAAATACTAATTAGCGACTGGATATTGTACCACGGCTTAATTAATATTCTCACAGTACAAAAGAGCACCTGTGAGGCATTGCACACAACCCTCTAATGAGTGTAAATTCACGTTGGGCTAGTAAAAGAATAGAAGTAATTGCCCCTGCCATTTGCTGTTAAGGGGGTTGACAAATGAAAACTATGTTGTCTTTTTTTTTTTTCCCCCTGGCTGGGTTAATTCCCAGGCCTGTTAATCACATACTGGTTACATCAGTGAGATTATTTCCATCTTGTATTCTATAAATCAGGACATGTAGAGGTGAAGTTATTTGATATAACAACAGCAACAGCAAAAACTGAGGAACCTTTTATAATGGAAGAAATATTTCTCTCCTGATATCAACATTCATAGGTAGTTAACCAAAAATACATTGATCATGAATTTCAAAGATAGGACATATTTGAACTAGAAATTATTATATTATTATTTAACATTTAGGCCAAGTTTTAAAGGCATCAAAAGCTATATATTTTTTCAATGTAAATATTAACATTTCATAAGTTATCCTTTAAAAGTTAACACCTTTTGTTACTTATTTTATTGTTAATGGCCTTTATTGGCATATACTTACTAACATTAGCACAATAACTAGTTTTAAAAAGTGAAAACACTGATTCAATGACAACCATAATTATATTGAATAATACTTTCAAGACATTTTGTTAAATAAAAAATGTAATTATGATAGAAAAAAAAACACGCCATGGAGCAGGTGCTTGGTAGATTACTATAAAGGTGGCAGTGATAAACTTTGTTAAATAATGCTTTCATCAAAGTAAAATACTGTGCCACTCTCTTTTCCCATTCCATTGGCTTTTAGGGACTTAATTTTCCTTCAGGTTTGCCCTTGGTGTTTTTTTGTTTTCTTAATTTTGTTTTATTGCTTAAATTATTACAAAGAGTATTACATATGTCTCCTTTCCACCCTGCCCTTGACATTACCCTGGCCTCCCCTACCCCCCAGTGTCTTATTTCCATTGGTTATGCTTATATGCATGCATACAAGTCCTTCGGTTGATCTCTTACCCCTCCTTCCTACCCCTCAACCCTCCCCAGTCTTCCCGCTGTAGTTTGACAGTCTGTTCAATGCTGCTCTGCCTCTGTATCTATTTTTGTTCATCAGTTTATAATGGTCTTTATTATCCATAAATGAGTGAGATCATGTGGTATTTTTCTTTCATTGACTGGCTTATTTCACTTAGCATAACGCTCTCCAGTTCCATCCATGCTGTTGCAAATGGTAAGAGTTCCTTCTTTTTTACAGCAGCATAGTATTCCATTGTGTAGATGTACCACAGTTTTTTAATCCATTCATCTGCTGATAGGCACTAAGGCTGTTTCCAAATCTTAGCTATGGTAAATTGTGCTGCTATGTACATAGGGGTGCATATGTTCTTTCTGATTGCTGTTTCTGATTTCTTGGGATATAGTCTTTTAAGTAAAATTACTGGGTCAAATGGAAGTTCCATTTTTAATTTTTTGAGGAAACTTCATCCTGTTTTCCACAATGGCTGCACCAGTCTGCATCCCCACCAGCAGTGTAGGAGGGTTCCTTTTTCTCCACATTCTCTCCAGCACTTGTTGGTTGATTTGTTGATGATATCCATTCTAACAAGTGTGAGATGGTACCTCATTGTCATCTTGATTTGTCTTTTTTGGGTGATTAGTGACTTTGAGCATGTTTTCATGTCTCTTGGCATTCTGTATGTACACTTTAGAAATTGTTTGTGTGTGTGTTAAGGTCACAGAGCTGGAAGGAGACAGGGACAGGATGCAAAGCCCATGCTCTCTGCCCTGTAAATCAGTGCCCAACCACTGTACTATCCTGATGCTTTGGGAGGCTGGAAAGGTGAGAGGCAGACATGCCTCCAGAGGAAACCTAGGAGACAGTATCACTCTACCTCATACTATTTTATTTCAACAACAGCGAAAATGCTGGTAGTTTTGCAATCTCAATGATTCACTCATTAATCATTAATTAATTAATCATTATTAACTGAGATTCTAATAAGGTGCAAGGCAGTGAGATGGGCTCCGGAAGAACACAAAAGCATATTAGACACAGTCCTGGTCCTCAAGTTGGAGAAATAAAATACAGACTTAACAAAAGCAATTATGCAAAAGAAATATCAACAACTTAATTCATTCGAGGAAGGGATGGCAAAATTTTTGTGTAAAGGGCCAGATAGTAAATATTACAGGCTTTGTGGGTCATTTGGTCTGTGTGGCAATTACTCAACCCTACTGTGGGAGCACAAAAGCAACCATAGAGAATGAATAAGTGAATGAGTGTGGCTGTGTTTCAATAAAACTTTATTTATAAAAACTGTCGATGGGCTACAGGCCGGGTTTACCAACCCCTTTGTTGAGCTTTTGAAATATTAGATACTGTAGGACATTTAAATGTGGGACAAAAAGTGGAGTTAAAAGAGAAGTAAAGAGGAGGGGACAGAGAAGGAGGGAGAGAATCAGGAGCCAGTATGTCATGGAAACCCAAGGAAAGGGGCAGGGTGACTCACTGAGGCCTGGAGGAGGTGGGCCTTGAGGATGGGGAGGCTATTGGGAAATCGGAACACACAAGGAAGGCATCAGTTAGGTGTAGTTGCCCATTGAGCCTTTGGGGGTGATCTGGACAATAAAGATTTATGGGGAAGAAGATGGTTTTGTGTAGAAGCAGAGCTGCCACTGGAGAGCCTGTATTTGGCAGAGATGAGAGCAAACATGGGTGTCAACCCCTTCCTCCTCAAGATGATAAAAGACCTTTCCTATCTCTCCAACTCAGGTGTGCCTGCCTCACATTTCTCTATCCCACCCCACCTCTCTGTTCCCTCCTACCCTAGAGTAAGTGACAAACAATCCTTTCTCTTCATGTGTGTATCTTAGAGCAGTCAACTTCCCCCAGGCTGTATTTTATACCACCTATGTTTATTCATCTTAGTCAGTGGGTTTTATTGCTCCAAGGTCCCCTCCACACACACACACACACACACACACTTTGATTTTTCAATTTCTGTGAAGGAAAACCCAGTTAAAATAAATGATACGCTTAGGACTTTCGGTCCTTGTAGCTATTTCATTCACAAGCAGTTACTGTGTACAGTTACAGGATGTTGGCAGCAGAAAGGCTTCCGAGATCTTTTAGTCTAAGTCATTCCTTTCACATTAAAAATAAAAAACGAGGCCCAGAGCAGGGGAACGGACTTCCCAAGGCCCCATAATTCTTACCACTGGGGATAGTTTTGTTTTTTACTTCTTAATTAATCTTTTTATTGGGAAATATAACACAATTATACCCTGAAATATAAGTCAAAGGTAAGTATAATAATTACTGAATAGACATGTAATCACTAGAGCAAAAATAGAACAATGCCAGGCCCTTCTGAACACATGCCCATACTTCCTTCTTCAGCAACCACTGGCCTGACTTTTTTAAAAAAACTTTGGTAAACTATGCCTGACATAAAATGTACCATTTTAACCATTTTTAAGTGGACAATTCAGTGGAGGTCAGCATATTCACATTGCTGTGCAATCATCACCACTATTCATTTCCAGAGCTTTCCCATCATCCCACAGTGAAACTTGTACCCATGAAACAAAAATTCTTGTGACAGTTTTGCTTAATAATTTCCCAGATTTTCTGGAGCTCTAGTCTTTCCGGATATAAGGTTTTAAAGCAACATAGTGATATGTACAACATAGCGATTGTGTGTGATTTGAAGGGAGAAAGGTGGAAGTAGAAACTTTGAAGCTACTTGAGGCTATTTTAATATTTAGTGGACTTTGAACATCCATGGTAGGCTTGAAAGAGAATTAAGGCTGGAACTGATTCTGCTTTTATGTTGAAAAAAATACATAAAAGCGAATCAAAATGCCTAGCGTGAGAAGGGCCAAGAACGTTCCCTTTCAGGAGCTGTCTACAAGCAGAGCTTACTACACAACACACCCTCCTGGCTCCGGAGGCTTCCCCTTCGGGTCCTGACGTGGGAGCTGCAGGCCCTTAGTAATGGACTGCAAACCAAGTACAGAGATTCTGCTTAGCAATTGAAAACATGATGCCAAGCCCTGGCCGGTTTGACTCAGTGGATAGAGCGTTGGCCTGCGGACCAAAGGGTCCCGGGTTCTATTCTGGACCAGGGCACGTACCTTGGTTGCCGGCTCCTCCCCAACCCGGGCTCTGGTGGAAGTACATGCAGGAGGCAACCAAGTGATGTGTTCTTCTAATATCAATGTTTCTCTCTGTCTTTCCCTCTCTCTTCCACTCTTCCCTCCCTCCATTTTTCTGTCTCTAAAAATCAATGGAAAAAAATATCCTCAGATGAGGATTAAGTAAGTAAATAAATAAATAAATAAATAAATAAATAAATAAAACATGATGCCTCGCCCCACCTTCTCAGCCTTCTATGACTCTGAGCCAAGTAATGCAGTGTTCACAACTCCCTCATCTGAGGAGTTTTTCATCACAGATAAGAATTGCTATTTTTCTCTTGCCAACCACATAAATAATGGAATCTTCTCTCCTACTCATAAAACCTAGGAGCAAAGAAAGTGCCAGACAGGGAGGAGGTCGTGAGAATACCAGGAGGTGCAAGAGGAAAGGTCACTGGAGCTGGGACTGGAGGTGCCAGGTGGATGCTGGCAGCAAATCCCACTCTCTCCTCCCCAGAACGGGTGCTTTTAGGGGAAGTATATCACAGTCAATACCAAGGGCAGCCTTTAACCCGCACAGGAGAATATTCGAGTGCATGATCACATGCTTATAAGACTATTTGTCTCTGATATAATATAGGCATGTTCACAGGAATACAAAGAGTCAATCAAGATACCAATCATGTCATTACCATTCTGAAACATTATCCCTCTGCATTCATTAAACCAAGGCTACAAATTTAACAAAAAGAAAGGCCAAGTGCAAATAAAGACCACACCCATTCTGGCTTGAGAAACTGTGTCCATGTGTTGTGCTATCCTGAAAAATATAGCATTACCTTCTCAGCTATCTGAGGGCTCACAGTCTGTAGGCGGAAGTAATTTGATTGCATTTGAATACCTGTCATATTTCAAAAGGACTTTTGCCCTGGCTGGTGTAGCTCAGTGGGTGGAGTGTCAGCTTGCACATCGAAGGGTTGCAGGTTTGATTTTGAGCCAAGGGCACATACCTGGGTTGCAGGTCCCATCCCTAGCCCCAGTCAGGATGCATGCGGGAGACAACCAATCAATGTGTCTCTCTTGCCGATTTTTCTCTTTCTCCTCCACTCTCCTCCCTTTCACTCTCTCTAAAAATCAATGGAAAAAATATCCTTAGTTGGGGATAAACAAATAAAAGGACTTGCAACTTTTCTGCTGACCTACAGAAAAGGCCTGGAGTGACCACCTTTCTCATTAGTACAATTTTCAATTTTTTTAAAAAATAAAAAATGTCTCTACCATTCTTCAGGACCCTCCATTTCAACTTTATCACCACCGAGTCACCATTTCTCCTGTGCTGCTCATGTCCCATCAGACTCCAAGTCTTGTTGCCTTTACTTCTTTGAAGATCCTTGTATCTGCTCCCCCTTTTGTTCCCACTGCACAACCTTTCACTCATCAGACCCATTATAAACCTCCTGTTTCCCATCTCTTTATTTTCAGTTCTTATCAGATTTCTTCATTTTTACAGTTTTCTTTCTTGGGGGAAAAACAACCAATCTAAAACCATAGCTATATTTTCTTGAAGCTTTTTCCATTTTAAAACTTGTTCTTAACCCAGTCTTCTCCTACCTCCTCCCCCTCATGTTCCATCATCATCATCATCATCATCATCATCATCATCACTATCATTACCACAGTTACTTTTTTCTCTCTGTGACTCAGATTTTGGCCATTTAAGCTACGAAGAAATCGATTTGCAAATATACTTTTCAAATTTGATACTGATGATGTATGACTTCAAACTCCCTTCCCAAGAAGGAGTAAAAATGTATAACAAGACCTTGGTGTGCAACAGAGGTGGTGAAAGGCATCCACATTGCAGAACAAGATGTTTTTGCAGGAAAACTATCAATATGTAGCTAGCTCAAGATCAAATGGAAAGAGACAGATTCAGTGGATATTTGAGACCTCTGTGTTAGAATAAGGTCTGCATATGTTTCAACCTCGGTTCAAATAATCTTTCTAATTCATTGTTGCAGTAATGATCCTGACATCGTAGAGTTTTCCTTACTTATTTCAAAATCTCAAAGAGTTTGCCAACAGTTTGGAGGCAAAAGGCATCCATGATACTATAATATGATTTGTCAAGAATAACAATCAAGCCACCTTTCAAGTATTTGATGGCCAGGCTTTGAGTACTATGGGGCCAGGTCTTTATTTCCCTGCATGCTATGAGGTGTTTTGTTCCTTTTTGGATAGGTAAACTTATTTCAAGAGGCAGCAAGTGCTGAATTTGAAATTCCATTCTAGAAAATAATTCTCAACCATCAGATGATCATTATCAAATATATGATCAAACTTCTTTACAGAGCAGCCAGAGTAAGCTTTTAAAAACAGAACTCAGCTCCTGTTACATCCCTTTGAGAAAACATCACAACCTTGAACTGGAAAACAGGTCCTGATGACCTGGCCCCTCTCTTCCACTGCCACCTCCTTCCCTCTGCTCTGGCTACACTGGTCTTCCTTCAGTGCCTGCTCTGGGCAGACCTCAGAGCTCTCACACACTGCTCTTCCTCTTGTCTAGCTCTTGACGTGGCTATCATCTACTTCAACTCCAAGTCCCAGCTACAATGTTACTTCTTCAAAGGGGTCTACCTTGACATCTCGTTCCCTGATCTAAATTAAGTCCCTATATGTATATTGTCTCATTGTTGCTTGTATTCTTCCTTCAAATCTTTAAAAGAATCTATTAATTGTACATTATATGATTCTTTGATCAATGTCTCTGTTCTTCTATTAGATTTGATCAGAGAAATAGAACCTCCGTGAGTAATATCAAAAGCAAGATTACTCATGGGTATGAGAACTCACGCAATGTAGATGCTGATGAAGATGTCTATGGAAGATGGCTGCCTTGCCTCTGGTGATGGGCCTGAAGTCTCCTGGGCCAGCAGGACTCACAGTCAGGGAGAAACTCTAGGCATGAAACAGGGAGACCAGAGACAAAAACCCATGAGGACAAAGTGAAACCCACATCCATCTCACACCACCTCTGTCTTAGTCTGGTCAGGCTGCTGTAACAAAACACCATAGACGGAGTGGCTTAAGAGCAACAGGAATTCATTTCTCACAGTTCTGGAAGCTGAGAAGTCCATAGTGAAGGTGCTGGCAGATTCAGTGTTTTGTGAGAGCCTGCCTCCTGGTTCACAGATGTCATCTTCTCTCTGTAACCGCTCATGGTGGAAGGGATGAGAAAAATTCTCTGGGGTCTCCTTTATGCCAATCACCTTCCAAAGGCCTCACCTCTAAATACCATCATGTTGGGGTTGAGGTTTCAATATGTGAATTTGGAGTGTGACCCACATTCAGCCTATAGCAACCTCCAACCTGGATGAGGTGTGAAATGTGCTGAGGAAGCTGCTGCCCTTCACCATGGGGATCACTGGTGTCTGATCCAGGACTGAGAAGCTGAAGGAGATCAGCAGCAGAAGCAGAAGTTGCAGGCGGGCTGCCAACAGGTGAGCGGCAGACCAGTGACAATGTGTATGAGCGCGGCACACCTGGTGCCTTACACTAACTCTCAGAGCCGCTGCTTCCCTCCTCACGGCCAGCACTAAACCAGAACCACACACAAAAGGGGATTCGAAGAGTCATGGCTTCAGCTTGGTTAAGCTGACATAGTACAAAACTACCCACTGTCTTACTAGTCTCCAAGTTCCATGATGACAGAGAACATACTCGCTCTGTGTCCAACAGCTAGAATAGTTTTCAACACAGAATAAGAAAAAATTGATACCATGTTAGAATTCCTGACACTTACAGAAAATAATAAAATATCGGAAATCATAAAAAAAGAATAAGTCCTGAATAAGTTGTGATTCAAAGGATGAATATTTTAATGAATAAATTCTACTTTTGTCTAGGAGCAAAATGAATTTGTTCATTAAAAACAATCATTCTTTGAATTACAACTCATTCAGGATTTTATTGCAAACTATAATTGTAAAATTGACAGACTTTGAATATGATGTTATTTTAGCAGAGCATTTAATAAATTTAACCACTGCTGATAGCCTAATAATTGGTGCAAACAAATTTGCAACTACCTGCAATTATTTTTGGATATATAGTAAGCAAAATTAATTAATTTTAAAATGACACTAAAGGCAAGGATACTATTCCTTTTCTTAATTACGATATATACTAGAGGCCCGGTGCACAAAAATTTGTTCACTCGGCGGGGGGGAGGGGTCCCTCAGGCCAGCCTATGCCCTCTTGCAGTCTGGGACCCCTCGGAGGATGTCCATCTGCTGGCTTAGGCCCACTCCCTGGGGGATTGGGTCCAAACTGGCAGTCAGACATCCCTCTCTCAGCCCGGCAGCCCTCAGGGGATGTCCACTTGCCAGCAGGGAGCAGGCCTAAGCTGCAGGTGGGGTGGGGGTCCCACTGGGGTGCCTGGCCAACCTGGGTGAGGGGCTGAGGGCTGTTTTCAGGCTGGCCAACCCCCCCCGGTGATGGAAGTTCCCAGCCTCTCCTTTTTTTCTTTTTTTCTTCTATTCTGGTATTTATTTACCTTCTATAATTGAAACTTTGTTGCTTTGAGTGGAGCTCAGAGCCACGGCAGCAGGGGGGAAGCTTGGTTTCCTGCTCGCTCCAGCTCCATGGTCGCAGCCACAGGTGTCTGGGGTTTATTTACCTTTTATAATTGAAACTTTGTTGCTTTGAGTGGAGCTCAGAGCCGCCGCGGCAGTGGGAAGCTTAGCTTCCTCCATCATTGGGGCAACCAAGCCTCCTGCTTGCTCCAGCTCTGTGGCTTCCAGCCGCCATCTTGGTTGGGTTAATTTGCATATAGTCGCTCTGATTAGCTGGTGGGTGTGGCTTAAGGCATAGCGAAGGTGTGGTCAATTTGCATGTTTGTCTTTTGTTAGTGTAGATACTATTAAGAAATCAGAACAAAAATGCTTTGGCAATTCCCTGGAACCTTTTCAAGATGTAATTGACAGCAAAGAATGAGATGACCTTCAGTCAACAAACACTGTTTGGAATAAGCCTAAACTTCAACAATTGTTTTTGATAATTAGCAACCTTTGGTGGGAAAGAGGATCAGAGAACAGAAAGTGAAACTGTCTACTCCTGTTCACACAACAGCTGGGACTGTCCAAGGGCCTGGCATCTGGAGGTCCCCACCCAGAGCTGGCCTTCAGGACGCTTTATTTTTGGTCTTGAAGAGTCAATATTTGACAACTCTTAGGTAACAATCTCTTGCTTAATTGTGCTTTGGCTGACAGGATGCATTAAAGCAGTGGTTCTCAACCTTCCTAATGCCACGACCCTTTAATACAGTTCCTCATGTTGTGGTGACCCCCAACCATAAAATTATTTTCATTGACACTTCATAACTGTAATTTTGCTACTGTTATGAATCATAATGTAAATATCTGATATGCAGGATGTATTTTCATTGTTACAAATTGAACATAATTAAAGCATAGTGATAATCACAAAAACAATATGTAATTATATATGTGTTTTCTGATGGTCTTAGGCGACCCCTGTGAAAGGGTCATTCGACCCCCAAAGGGGTCGCGACCCACAGGTTGAGAACCCCTGCATTAAAGCCTGTGAGTGTACAATTTCCCAAGGATGAAAACTGAAGAAAATGACTACTAGATAGTATGTTTATTGGAGTAACATTTTATTTTAGAAAACACCTGTAAATTTTTATGATGTGCCAGTGCAGTGAATGAGGAGTAAGGGGAATCACATGAAATTTTGCAGTCTGAGGGACCTCAAGAAATACTTCGGCATGTCAGTGCAAGCAGGTGAAGATATTTGGGGAAAAGAAGACTGGTAATGAACAATGAGTTGTTATATCAGCATTAGGCAAGTTTTAAAAGAGACCCTGACACAAAAGGAGCTTTGAAATTGCTATTCATATACTCATTCATTCATTTCACAAATAATTTTAAGTATCTATTCTAGTATATACTAAGAATTATTATACCCGGCAATTCAATTTATAAATATCAAGATAAATAGGTACTGAAAGTAATGCTGAAAAAGAGCAAAATGGAGATTAATTCATATAATATGATGCTAGTTATGTGCATTCACCATGTAAAAAACTAATCCATAGGTGTATTTTTATGTTTATCTTCTTCATGTGAATAGCATTTAAATGCTCAGGCATATTATATGTGCACACAAAAATATGTACACATATTTCTATATGTAGAGATATGTAAAACTACATGTAAATCTATTTGAGAACAGACTGGAAGAAAACAGACAACACTTCAAACACCCTGGAAGGGAGGAGTCTAGGATGGGGAGGGAATAATCATGGAGATCTGACCTACATCTGTGGTGTATTATTTCTTAAATCAAAAATAAAGGAAAGAATGAGAGTCAATGAGACAAAATATTAACAATGCTTAATTTAGATGAGCTGAATAAAACATTTGCTATATTATTCTTTGTAATTTTTCTCCTTTGACTCTCAAAATTAAGCACAAAATTTTTAAATGTACTTATAAGTTCCTTCTCACACAATGCAAACATGCAGATTCAATGCCCAGACTATCTTTGGAATTTTCTTTTCTAAAGGTTAGACTAATCCTTTCATTTTTCTTATTAGATATGGAAAGGAAAATACAAGAGAAACTCCAAAAGCCAAGTTCATTGTGGGACGTCCTTGAGTTCTTTTGGAAAGACCTAATTCCCACAGTAAGGAGTGGAGTAGGAGAGGGCAGGAGAAGAGTTACCTCCAGAGACTTCGCCCTACACTCCCCGTCTCCACAGGCACCTCCATCTGGCAGAGCATAGACAGGATGCTCTGCAGAGAGAGCAGAGAGAGTAAATGACAAGTGGAGCAGAGGTGCTGGTCCCTCGAAGCTGAGGCACGATGTCATTGGTAAGGAATATTGCACTCTTTCTGTATAAGATGCCAAGAAGGTGAAAGGCTCTGGTAAGGCCTGGTGGAAGAGGGGTAGACTGAATTCCACCCCTCCAGAAAGCCTTCTCGTGCTATGCCAGTCATGCCAACTTCAAACACTAAGCAGCAATAGTACACTACTCCACCTGGCATCCATCACATTTAAAATATATATATATATACACACACACACAGAGGAAGGGAGAGAAAGGTGGGGGGTGGGGGGAGGGAAGAAATCTTCCTCTTCTTGTAAAACCATCAAATTTATCTAGGGCCCCACCCTTACAACCTCTTTTAACCAAGGTACATGCCATTGACTGGAATCGAACCTGGGACTCCCCAGTCCATAGGCCAATGCTCTAGCCCAGTGATGGCGAACCTATGAACTCATTTTTTTGGTTGATTTTTCTTTGCTAAATGTCATTTAAATATATAAAATAAATATCAAAAATATAAATCTTTGTTTTACTATGGTTGCAAATATCAAAAAATTTCTATATGTGACACGGCACCAGAGTTAAGTTAGGGTTTTTCAAAATGCTGACACGCCGAGCTCAAAAGGTTCGCCATCACTGCTCTAGCCACTGAGCCAAACCAGTCAGGGCCATCCATCACATTTTATTATAGATTTAAAAGCCTCTCAGAGGCCAAGATAAGTTTTGGCCACTTATTATTTTTTTTTAAGTCTCCAGCATATTAAAAAATGATGAAACAACAAAACTAAAATAATTATATAAGTGTTTACAGTTAACAATAATGCTTTTGATACAGATTATAACAAAATGTAAGTATGCTAGTGACACAACTACAAATTGTGGGGAAGCATAGGACGTGGTTGGAAGGTCTGTAAGGAGGCCTCTGGGGGACCTTGCCGAAGGCAGCAGCCCCTACCTTACTAGAATCTTTATGTTTAGACTTCAAAACGTCCTTGCTTAAAGGACACAGGTGCTTTCTCAAGGATGCTTGCCCTACTGATTGTATCTAGAGGTTAACTTTAGTTCAAGCTGTTGTGACAATAAAAGCCTAACAAGGCAGGCAATTGGGGCTTTTTTGGCTCCTTCTGCCAACTAGCCCCTTAGCTTCTCTTTCACAAAACATGTGTCAGAGTAATCATTCATCCGTTGTTCAGGGTCTGCCAGTCAGCCCCAGCAACAAATCGCAAAAAAAAATCAACTCATAGTGCATTATGGAAGTCTGTCCCAATAGTGGGGGAAAAAAGTACAGTGTTATAATGTATGTCTTAGACTTTTAATCCTGTTAGTTTCTCTGTGGCTGTATGTAATATCGCAATAGAAAATAAGGCAAACTGTCTACAGTTGATGTTTTGTGTGAAAGGGGGACCAGGTCCAAGGGACCTTCTTTTGCCATCCTTTCCCTCTTCTCTTGTTTTAAGTTCTGCTCATGAGGCTCCCCAAACAAGCTGCAGATTACTTGAAAGGAATGACTGTTTTATAAACTGAGAGGGTGAGGGGAACAAGGGTAGGATCTTGGCTAGTCCAGTGGAGGAATGACATACATTGCAATCAACTGGATGGAAAGGTCGAGTTCAGAAAGGATGGCAAAGCAGGGAGGGGCAGAAGATGCTTTAAGCCCATGCGGGCGTGATGCCCAGAGCAGAGACTTATGCCTGGTCTAACCACCTGTGCATAGAGCCTGGGCTTTGTGCAAGAATGGTGGCGTAAAAGATGGATGGATGGGCTGAACTTTAAACCAGCTTCTCTGTGCAACTCATGGGCTGATGACCATGTTTTATTCTCACACTTCACTTCTCCAAAGGCTTTCCTTCTAAGTCTTAACAATAGTCACGTTCACATTACTTTGAGGAAGTGTTGAAAATGGACCACTTTTTGGGGAATGTGCTCAAAGACAGTGGTGGTTCCTCCTGTGACTCATCCCTGAAAACACATACCCTACCATCAAACTAAGCTTCTATCTTAAGGTCTGGGGATGGCAACCACAGGCATCAGGTACTCAGATTCATACACGAGGACCCAGAAGGGAAAGAAGGAAGGAATTGGGAGTTTTGGACAAATAAAGGCAAGATGCCAGAGCAATGGTTCTGTGAATTATGGAATGAGGATCTAGGCCTAGGGCACTAGTAGATGAGGCTTCCCATATCCCTGTAGCTCAAGTCCAACGGTGGTCTGTGTGTGAGGCCTCACATGCAGGTGAAGGATTTCTGTAAGGTACACAACTCTATGAAGTCATTCAAACCAGAAAATATATCACCGGGCCTCTTGTAGGTGTCCCATTGGAAAATAAAGTGTTACTAAACATTTAATAAAACTGTAAAATATCAGAAGGTACAGAGACTGTGTATGAGTAGACGGTTAGAAAACCTCGTCAAAGCATATCCATGGCCATTTGTCATTGGCAATATTTTCTTCATCTGGAAACCCAGAGAGACATTCTGTTTTCAAGAGAGAATAGAAGAGAAAGACCTTGGGCATTCCATTCCCAAGAGATAATTCATACAATTTATAACAAAGAGAAGAAAAATGAGAGCATAAAATGTTCTCCAGTCTTGGTCTTTTGCAAGGTCAAGAGAATTGTTGCATGCTTGCTACTTTGTTATTAGAAAGTAGAGAACAGTCTCCTCACAGTGCCCCCGAATGAGAAAGGAAAATTTGCAACTGGATGCCACCACTGTGTTGGGAGGTTCCAAACATCAAGGAGAGAAGGGAGACTGAGTTATGTTGCCAACATTTGAATATAATGAATCTCTTTTTGTCAGCCCCCTCAAACTTGAGGAGGTGGGCTGTAGGAGGAAAGTAGGAGAAAAAGACTAGGGGGAAGCCCGTCTAGGGATCTAGAAGGAAGTTCCCCTTCAAAGGGGAAGCCAGTGTGGGTTAGACCTGATTATAATTTAATATCAATTTAACAAAAGAATAGAGCAACTTTGATAACACAAAACAAATTATAAAAGCAAACTACTTAATTTAGACCTTGGTAAGAAATTGGTCTCCCTTGACCTTTGACTAAAAAGTCCTCAAAAACACAGCAGCCCAAACTTTTGCAGGGAAAGTTGCTTTATAGTCAACTGTCTAGTTGCAAGTTTAACAGAAAATCCCCTGGAAGTCTCAAGTTCCTCCCTCGTGTCATAATTTTGGGTTGTTATTGCCCATCCCCAATTCCATTCCAAATAATCAGTGTAAGTGGATTGGAGCTATTTCTGTTCATTAAGCACTCATTCCTAATTTAAAAAAAAAACAAAAAACAACAACAACCTTGTAAACAAAAAACTAAAGCCAGTAAAATCCAATGATAGTAAAAGGCTTAACCCTTTTTTACTAAGATAATTGTTTCTTTTAATAGGAAAATTACCTCAAAGAGCTTTGTTTAAAAAATTTGTAAGCTCACCCAATCTTTTATCAACTCACACATTTGTTTCTATGAAGCCATTGAGAACTCGTGTTATTTTGAAAGCACTAAGTTCCAAAAATTCTTGTGGAAACTCTTCTGTTCCACTCTCCCTCCAACGTGACCATGGACAGAAAGAAAGTAGGTGTGATGAAATATTAATGCATTGCTGGAATTTAAATTCAAGGGGGATGCCAGCGGAAAGAGACTGCAGAAATCAATTAGATCAGTGCTCTCAAATCTGGTTGCACAATGGAATCACTTATTCAATGTTACTCCAGCCTTTATTCAACTCAGCTTTCTCAAAATACATCCTTGCTTATTTCTTCTATTTCAAGTCATCTCATCTGCCCCTACCACCACGGCCTAATTCAGCCGTGGAATACCTATACTTCTTAGGATTGATTTTCAT
>NW_006293001.1:7988159-7988452 GCF_000327345.1 Myotis davidii
CCCATCCTACCACCACGGCCTAATTCAGCCGTGGGAATACCTATACTTCTTAGGATTGATTTTCATTTTCTACCCTGTTGGGGTCTGTCTCATCTTTTTATCTTTTTATATCTCCTACAGGGTTATCAAGGCCCTCCCCCACTTCATGGATTGGAATGCCATAGTATTTATTGCTTCTAATGCAGAATGCCAATAATAAAATTTGCATTTGTTTTATTGTATTTGTTTTATGTTTAAAGGTTAATATAGTTATAATTTAAAATATTAAATTTCGATAAATATAAAAAAGATAA
>NW_006293001.1:8000399-8002028 GCF_000327345.1 Myotis davidii
AAAAAAAAAACAAAAAACATCAACAACATTGTAAACAAAAAACTAAAGCCAGTAAAATCCAATGATAGTAAAAGGCTTAACCCTTTTTTACTAAGATAATTGTTTCTTTTAATAGGAAAATTACCTCAAAGAGCTTTGTTTAAAAAATTTGTAAGCTCACCCAATCTTTTATCAACTCACACATTTGTTTCTATGAAGCCAAAGCACTAAGTCCCAAAAATTCTTGTGGAAACTCTTCTGTTCCACTCTCCCTCCAACGTGACCATGGACAGAAAGAAAGTAGGTGTGATGAAATATTAATGCATTGCTGGAATTTAAATTCAAGGGGGATGCCAGCGGAAAGAGACTGCAGAAATCAATTAGATCAGTGCTCTCAAATCTGGTTGCACAATGGAATCACTTATTCAATGTTACTCCAGCCTTTATTCAACTCAGCTTTCTCAAAATACATCCTTGCTTATTTCTTCTATTTCAAGTCATCTCATCTGCCCCTCCCATCCTACCACCACGGCCTAATTCAGCCGTGGGAATACCTATACTTCTTAGGATTGATTTTCATTTTCTACCCTGTTGGGGTCTGTCTCATCTTTTTATCTTTTTATATCTCCTACAGGGTTATCAAGGCCCTCCCCCACTTCATGGATTGGAATGCCATAGTATTTATTGCTTCTAATGCAGAATGCCAATAATAAAATTTGCATTTGTTTTATTGTATTTGTTTTATGTTTAAAGGTTAATATAGTTATAATTTAAAATATTAAATTTTGATAAATATAAAAAAGATAAATAATACATAGAAGAGGAAATATGCTTAGCACACATGTAAGAAAATAGTCAAAGAAATGCAAAATCATTTAAATATTATTTACTTGTGTATCAAAGTAGCAAAGGCTCTAAAATGTGTAATGCCTTATGAAATGAAATACGTATTTTCAGGACTCTTGTGTAGAACTGTAGATTATAGCCATGCTTTGAAATATAATTTAACAAAATATTTCAAAGTCTTAAATATAGTCATTTCCAAAACCTAGCGCTCATTGCAAAGAAAAAAAAAAGTCAGTCACCTCAGTTTGCATCTCTGTCTTTCCTTTATGAATTTCTGTTCCTTTGTCAAAAGAACCATGATTTCGGGTATCCTATTAAAATTCCAATAAATGTTTCACGATTCTTTTTTAGTTCAGTATCACATCACTTTTGAAGGTATGCATTATCTTCTGAGTCTTTATGAAGGAAAAATCTTTATTGTCAGAGGCTGCAAAGTGAGGATCACAATAGTACCCACTTCACAGTATTATGTAAGTTAAAGGAATTTGTATGTGAAAGGCTGAGGTTGACTAGCTGGCTGGACGATTTCTATCACTTTGCTTAGTATCTGAAGCCCAAGTTCTTGATTGTCTGTGAGGCTGGTATGATGTAGCTAAAAATCTGTTCCCCACGTTTCCTTGCTGTAGAAAATAATCATGGGCAAGTCACGTTCCGAGCGTGTGCTGCTGCTGGGAGCCTGGTGGAGACCTTCTAGAGAAGAAGGGAAGGAGAAGGCCACAAAAGCTAAGGCTTTAAGAGGAGACATTTCCTTGTTTTTGCTGGGAGATGCTAGCATCAAAGGCAGGGAGCAACTAATTGTTGCTG
>NW_006293001.1:8002044-8017048 GCF_000327345.1 Myotis davidii
CATAGATGGTCCCAGTTTTTCAGCCCTATTTGCCCTACTTCCTAGGTTCTTTCTAGCCCTCTGGTTAGGGCAGGTTTGTCTCATCACAGGGGGCCTAGAAAGTTCTATTGCTCCTTTCATCTCCCCCAAGTCAGCCCCTTTTAGCTTAATTCACTTAGCATGGGTTGGAATTTCTCAAAAGAAACTTGACTTGGCAACTAGAAGAAAAGAAAACTAATAAAACAAAAGCACTCAGAATGAACTAGTTTATAGAGTTTAAGATTTCCCCTCCCTCCTTTCTTTCTTCCTTTCCTTCCCTTACTTTTTTTTCTTTTTATTTTTTTGTTTAATAAACGTGTTGAGTACCACTATGCTAGTCAGCGGGAAGTCAAGGATGAATACGAACGAGTTTGACTCTTCCCCTATATAGCTCCAGCTGAGCCGAGCAGTGGCTTGATGCTATAGCTCATAGCACAACAAACCCTAGAGCCACTTTCCAGCTTTAATCCTAAGTATGCCAGGTGTCTTTCCAGCTCACTTAAGTCTAAACCCTTCTTTGGGGTTCTCAGGTCCATTCCACCTCGCTTCTTTTTCTGACATAGGAGCCACTCAGCAATGTACTTGCATTACTCTAAACTGCCACCAGGGAGTGCCTAATGCTGGATCCCACAGTTTATACATACTATTTTAAATAAATTTATGGTGAAGTCAATTCTGCTGTCACTATACAACATGTACCTTTAAAAGAGAATATGAAGTGTTCAGCCATTCATTAGCCACTAGATTTTACATAATCACAAGAACATGTGTATCCTGCTTTATCATTGACAAGGTGTGCTCACATTAATTACTTTTTCCCCACATTAATTACTTTTTAAAAAATGTTTCCAATAGCTCCTTGAAGTCAGTACGGTAGGTGTTTTATTCGCCACACTTTACAGATGACATAAAGAATAAGTTATTTGTCCAAGGTCACACAACTATCGCTATACAGCGGAAGAAAGTCAAGCCTCTAACTTATCCTCAACAGTAGGATAGGGATGTAAGGTCTAGTCCTCTGATATTCTATTCAAGAAACTTGTTTTAACCTGTGCTATGATGACCCGGATAGAGAAAAACACCAGGGTCAGGTCCATGGACATTGAATGAAAGCCCCAGCATTCTGCTTCTCTACTCAATTCTCATCCTCCTTATTGCATTTATCATCATCCTGACCAAACTAGAACAGATACTCCAAATGTTCTGGGTAGAACATTCACATTTCCATGCATCTATGGCTGAGACCCACATAGCATTCACCTATCTACTTTGCAGTTTTATATAAAGTGTTAATTGCCACTGTAACCTCCAGTTTCTCTCTGAGAGAGGTTCAATGCAATTTCTTTTTTGTCTTATTTTGTATGAGGGACTGCTCCCCCTTGTTTTATTTCCTTGAACAACAGGATCCTGAAACGTGCACACATATAAAATATGTTAACACATAATTGTTTTTTCCTCAATAAAAAATATTTCCCTAGTAACCAAGTTGCTACGTTCTCTTAGGAAGCTTAGCTATTGTCACTGAATGCGCAAATCTATCTTTTTCTTAAAAAAAAAAAAAAAGGAATACATTTTTTTCCCTTATGGGCAATTTTAGAGTGATTTTTAAATGATTTTAAAAAGTAGTTAACATGTGATTTCCTTATGACCATCCACTCATGGACTAACTCATGGCAAGCCAGTGAAGTTATAAGTGTATTTAGAAAAAAAAAAATAGTAGAGATAGCAATTTATGCTTATTGAGCACTCACTGGTGACAGATGTTCTCTTAACCGTTTTAAATCTCTTACAGCTCATTTCACTTTTACAAGAACTTTCTACAGTAGATGCTTTTATTATCTGCATTTTCTAGGTAAAGAAAACAAAGCTTAGATAATTTAAGGAGCCCAAGACCAGTGTAAGCAATGGAGCTGGGATTTAAACCTGGATCTGCTAGAACTCAGGTCTAGGCTCACCTGACTTTATGCTCATCTTCAGGTTTCCTAGGCTTGAGGATAAGTCAACCCAATTCCTTTCCTTTTTATTTATTTTTTATTTTTTAAAATATATTTTATTGATTTTTTACAGAGAGGAAGGGAGAAAGATAGTTAGAAACATTGATGGGAGAGAAACATCAATCAGCTGCCTCCTGCACACCTCCTACTGGGACTGTTCCCGCAACCAAGGTACATGCCCTTGACTGGAATCGAACTTGGGACCTTTCAACCTGCAGACCGACGCTCTATCCACTGAGCCAAACCGGTCAGGGTCCAATTTCTTTTCTTCTAGCTAATTAATAAGCATCTCTAGCATAGTCCTCCCCCCCCCCCCCAATCATCACCATTTCACCTCTGGATGCTACTGTAGTGCATGGAAAATGTGTGTAAGACAATTCAGGGGAAATGGATTCATGCTGATGACTTCCTTTGTAACCCTGGGATTTCAGGAGGGCTTTAGGATAGGGCTGTTTGATATCAAGAATTATCCGTCATATTTCCACTAGAGGCCTGATGCATGAAATTCGTGCAAGGGGCTCGGCCCTCGCAGCTTTGTCCGGAAGGATGTCCAGAAGGTCATTCAGCTATCCAGTCTAATTAGCATATTATGCTTTTATTTTTATAGATAATTTTAGGATGTGGGTGAGAAAGACATCTCATGAAAGAAACCCTAGGCCCATTATTTGTCTTGGGGAGTCAGTTTCATCAGATACCACACTGGTCAAGGAGTGAATGGGAGGTGAGAGAGTACAGACAATAGAAGTCTTACCCTTTCAACAAGTCTGTGCAAAGGGAACAAGAAGTAAACTGACAGTGTGTGGGATGTGGGAGAAAGGACCTTTTGTGTGTGTGTTTGTCTTTAAGATACGGTGCCCTTGAGTATGTTTGCGGGCTGAGAGACTTGGGAAATGAAAGTAAAGGTCACTAGCTGACCAAGTCACAGAAGAATGTAGGTGGGACTGGGGTTAGGAGTATAGGAGGAAAGTTAGCTTTGAAAGTAGGAGGCACACTTTTCTAAACAGAGGAAGGTTTGCAGGGTAAGGGGAAAGGAAGGACTTTCAGACCAATGTCTCTTTATTTCTCAAATATGAGACAAAGTGAGCTGCAGCTTGAGGGAGTCTGGGGAGTGAGGCTGTGAGGTGGGTGGTGAATATGACACCTACTGCACTACCCAGTTCACCAAAAGCAGCAAAGTCAAGCTTGAAACCACACATCGCTGATTTTTCCATTTTCCTCCCATTGCCTGATTTTTCTTGTAGGGGGTGGGCATTTTAATGCTTGTTGGTCTTTCTCCCAAAGAGGAAATCAAACGTCATAGATCACACCTTAAAATTTCTGCTCAAGCTTTGTTGGGGGTGGAGGATGGGTGGGGATAAGAATAGGCTGTTAGATTATCATTGGACTTCCATTATCCATGCTTCTCCATCATAATCCCTAATGCATGGATTTGGGTTTTTCTTACTACTCTCTAGAAGAACTTGAAGCCCTGTGTTCAGGGGATCAAACAAGTCCGGTTCACGATGCTCTCAGGTATAACTTTATCTATCATGCAAGGTGCACCAGGTTGGCTATTGGGCAAACTACTTATTCTCTCAGATCCTATTTCTTCATAAATAAAAGAGTTTGAAGATTAAACTAAATATGTGGATGAAAGCATTAAAAGGTAAGCTTGGTACATGTTAGCTGTGCAGCTAGTGTTAGAAAAGTGGATTATGATACCTAGTTTGTTTAAAAGCTGAAGATGGGGTCACTCTTAGAATCATCTAAAAGATACTTGTGACATTCCTCTGTGGTTATCATGTAATACAAATTCAAAGTAGAAAGGAATTAGCCTCTTTATCAGAAAGAAATAAACAGAAGCAACAACAAAAATCACAAATAACAAATAAACTGAGGAAGAGAGTGAAGAAATAAAATGGAGTCACTACAGTCGGTTACTAAGTTACTAAAATCAAGTAGGTTGAGGCATGAGGAAATGATTCTATTCTTGTTTAACTGGCCTTAAAACAGGAGTAGAGAGAACATACACTTTTAAACTTCCCAGTCCTGTGCCAATGCCTGGATATACATCTATTAGTTTTGTTTCAATACCCGGACATTCACCAAACCTCCAGCTAGTCCTCTGATTGTCCACGAAAGGACTACATATCCGGATCACCGGACATCCACCTAATGTCCACGATACACATCAATGTGATAGTATAAAGCATAGTATACAACAGGAAGTCATTCAGAGCTTCTGGTACCCACCATCCAGACCCCTGGCATCTGACTGATAACCATCCTGAACCAATCCCAGGGCTACGACAGCAGGACTGATTATTCTCAAGGATGTACCTTTTACTGTAAGAACTCTTAACTTTTCTTTCTTCTTTGTAACATTTCTGGGTTTTTAATTTGGCCGTGTTTCCACTTTGAAAACTCTAAGACCCTTAAGCAAATCTTTGACATTTATTTCTAGCAAAACCTCCAGACTCTGAGTTTGTTCAACAGAACAAACCTACAGGTTCCTGACAATTCATAAAAATAGGTCTGTTCTCCTAAAGATGAAGACTGGGATTCAAACTGACAAACCAATGAAAGTAAATACAAAAAAATATGCAACTCCCCTCCCTTCCACACGCCCCCCCCCCCCCCCCCCCCCGCACTGAATACCACTTTGATTACATAAAACAACTGTCAACAAATCCTCCGGACTCTTCAATGCCATTCCTGTCCTTTCTAATGATTCCCACCAAACTCAGCTCTGGTGAACTTGGCTTCCTCGCCCTGCACTTGTTTTCCCAGTTCTGCTTTCTCACTGATGCCATCTCTCTACATGTCCTTCTTCCATCCCTAAGCACAACCCTACCAATGTTTTCATCCTTCAAGAATTGATTGGCTCTCTCCTCCTGTGTAAAGCCTTCCATGACCATACCTCCTCAGGGATCACTCTCTGCTCCCAATCCTATGGTACTTGCCTTCTATACCAGGTAGGACTAATTTGGCAGCTAGAGCAGGCATTTGTCATTCTTGCAGGCAGCTCAACCTCTGAACCCTTTTCCTATGTTTGGAGAAAACAGGGCCTGCCTCTCACTGTAGGAACTAAAGATGCTTATAGTCTTTCCAAGCCTCCCCTTCAGCTAAGACAAGGACACGTGACACAGGCTGAGCCAATCAGATGCACTCGCTGCACTTTGAAGTAGCAGCCAGTGGAGTGCAGAAGCGGTTCCCATGCAGTCCTCAAGCAGGAGAGGGTGATGCCTGTGAAGCCAACTTCAATCTGCTTCCCAGGTCAGCAGTGGAAGCGATTCTAGCAGTGGTGGCAGCTGCACCTGCCCTTGTGTCTGTGCCCTGTGGTGGCAGTGGTGGGGTCTTCACCAAACCAGCACCATGGCATGACTGAGGGCATTATTCATGGCTAACCATCTCTAAGCCTGACTTTCCAGCTTTGTTGGGGGTTAGGCCTAAGAGAGGAAATTTCAGCATAGTATAAAACAGTAAATAGCTTAAAATGGAATGAAAGGCTTCTCTGAGAATTGCTCGCTGCTTGTCATTCTCCTTAGAAATCTTGCCATGAGCCATGTTCATAGGCCTTCTTTCTCCTTAGTTCTTTGTCCACAGAGGGATTTGACATTACATTTTTGGAAATTGCAATGTTTAGGGGGGAATGCTGAAATTTGGGAGGGGGCAGAGATGCTAAAATAGTCCCATCCAATGCAGAATTGTCTGGCATCTCATGCCACTTTCAAGTGTCCCCTGGCGTTTATGTGGGTAAAAATAAACCCTGTTTATAGTTATCTGCACCTAAAATATGACTGTTTCATATATAAAACAAAACATTTGGGGCTCTTTGAGGGAAAGATTGCATTAGGTTTGGAACTTCCCCAAAAGTAGTTCACTGTGTAGGGATGTCCCATCAGGGATGACAACGGTGTTCTATGCCACAGACAAAAGTCCAGAATGTAGCTATTGCTGCTGCATTTGCCAGATCCTACGATTGGCACAGCATCTGACTCCCTCATTATACATTCTAGTGTCCTCACACCAAGCATCTGCATACGGAATACATATTTTTGTGTATTTCACAAATTACTTCCTTTTTATTTCTCCTTTATCCCACAGTAAGGGAAGTACTAGTATATGAAATTTTTAGAAAAGATTAATTGAATTTCATTTCAGGACAGTCAAGTTGGCTGTCTAAATTACTTATCATTATAATGGGGTGTTTGATGTAATAGAGTTGCAAGTCCTCTTTTATTTTCCCACAATCTCTGGCCTATCCCCTCCCACCTGTTTGGTAGAGAATTTAGAATGCTTTTCAGTTTTTTAAAAAACATATTGTTTTTCCTGTTATAAACATAAACACCTTTAAAAAATGGCTCTATTCTTGCTAAGCTACACCCATACAGCTTGGGCTGATCCTGACTGGAGATCTCGTGGTCCATTTCAAATGCTGATACAAGGGGGTGGGATGGGCTGTAAAAGGAGCAGGCTCCTTGGAACTCAGCTCTGTGGAAACTTCACTGGATACAAAGGACATATAGAGACCCAACCCACACTCTACTCTCAATGTCCACATGAGGGAACAAACCTTCGCTTCAACCCTGGATGCTTAAAAGAATTTGAATATAAATTAACATGGGACTTGAAAAGAGAAAAAGAATTACGTTATGTCTTATTTTTGTGTTCCCAACCATCAAATTTCCCTGGTGAATTTCTGAACAGAATGGGCTACTTAGTCACCTCATGGCAAGGCCACAGAGCAACTCCTCAGGACAAGGTGTCCCCAGCTGGATTTCAAGGGAAGCCCTGCTCCAGCCAGCAGTGCCCAGAGGCGCCTCACCTGGTTCAGGCCCCCTCCTGAATGACCAAACTCGGGGTGATATTCCAGGGAAACTGTTTCTTGACATTAAAACAACAACAACAACAACACCCCAACCATCGGGGTCTCACCCTGTTTTACTAGGGGCCTCTCCACTGGTGATGATCTTAGTCCTCCTTGTTTTGGCTGGAAACCAAAAGGCATCAGTAAGATGTCTTTTCAAAGACTGATCATCACAGCCCGCAGAGGCAGCATCAACCTGGAGGTACTGCGGATCTGTGTGTGCTTACGAGGGGGGCTATGGTTTTAAGGAAGACTGAGGTTCGATCACATGGAAACTGTAGAATTAACATGATGTCCCAAACCAACAGCCTAGGACTCGGATTTTATTGCTCAGGAAGGTCCATGGGAGTGACACAAAATGTCCTAGAGATTTTTAATCAAAAGGAGATAATACATATGAAAGTGAACTATAAAGTCCTACAAAAATGAAAAGTGTTTTAGGACATGCTACTAATGATCACAACCACCTAGGAAATAAAGAATCATTTAATACAAATACATAAACTCTATAATAAATATACTGTGAAGCTATACTCTCATACTGTAACAGCTACTCATTGAAAAAAGGAAAAACTGAAAAAACTGGGAACTTTCTTAGGACAGTAATTAATAACTGATTTTTAAAATGGATTTCACTTGCTTAATTTTGAGTCAATCAGATATAACCTGAGTGGTAAAACACACACCCCCCAAAAAACAAAAAATACCCAGGCTTATTTTTTTCAAATACGCCACCTTTAGACGCAGGAAATATTTGGTCAGGATGTGTCTCCGGTGTGCAAGCCACACTGCAGAACTTTAAAGAATCCTTCCACACTCAAGTGCCAATAATTGCTCTGTTATTTTCTGATGGTTGAGTCACTTGGTACTCTGTCATCATCATCTGTTCATCTCGTTTTCCTTTTTCAAATGCTAGCCAGAAAGTGCCCCGCTGCTCTGTCTGTCTTCCTGTTTTCATGGCCCCTGTATTAATTCTCTTTCTTTTTCTTCCTTGTCAGTTTCATAATTTTGACTTCAAGGCTGTTTTTCAGCTCTCTGAGCACCCTGCAGTTCCCGAGACTCTGCTGTGCTAACATGACTGTTGCTTTGTGAAAACTACGATGCCTGGATGTGGTGCAGATACTTCCCTTTCAGGAATTTAAAGGCAGGATAACTTTTCTTGACTCACACATTGACTCAAACATTTCTTATGCATGATATTCTGGGGATGTTGGGAAATACACAGATGAGTCTGCCTCATTTCCTGACCTCAAGGAACTTACATTCCACAAAGTAAGATGGAAACAACATGTGCTAAATGCTACAGAACGGCCCAAACCAATGAAATAGTCACTGATTATTGAGCATCTGAAATGTGGCTGGTTCAAACTGAGATGTACTGGTGAGTATACATAGAAGACGTCACCAGATGTAGTACAAAAAATGCAAAGCCCCTCATTAATACTTTTGATATCAACTACATGTTGATATGATAATATTTTAGATATATTAGGTCAAATAAAATCGATGGTTCATTTCACACGTGTTTGTACTTTTTCATGTGGCTACTACAACATTTAAAAGTACGTGTGGCGCCCTAACCGGTTTGGCTCAGTGGATAGAGCGTCGGCCTGCAGACTGAAGGGTCCCAGGTTCTATTCCGGTCAAGGGCATGTACCTGGGTTGCGGGCACATCCCCAGTGGGGAGTGTGCAGGAGGCAGCTGAATCGATGTTTCTCTCTCATCGATGTTTCTAACTCTCTATCCCTCTCCCTTTCTCTCTGTAAAAAAATCAATAAAATATATTTTTAAAAAAAGAAAATAAAAGTACGTGTGGCTCACATTAATTCTATTGGACAGTATTGCTAAGGAAATTCAGAGAGGAGTGGGAGAGTACTTCCTGTGAATTTGGGAGTAACATACAGAAGAGGAGATGCTGAGCAGGGAACTGCCCAAGAGGAGGTGACACTTGAGTTGTGTCTTGAAGTAGCCTCTACACATGCAGAGTGGAGACGGGCCCTCGGCCAACAAACCGTACAGGCAATGCCTTGTGATGGGCCAGACATGAACTCCGGCTCACATCTTCGTGCCCCTTCTTCGAAGCTCTTTGGCCTAACTCTCCATTTCCATGAAAAAAATTGGGACTAGTGATGCCTGTCATTAATAAGATTTGGTTGTGATGGGGCTGATAATGAAGTAATGCATACAAAGAGATTACGATGGTGCTTACACCAAGAAAAGGCACTCAATAAATGGTGTCTACATTTACTAGAATGTAGACAATCAGCTGGGTTGAAAGATGATTTAAAGGGTGTTAAAGTAACATTTAACCTAAAAGCCATTTTCTCAGCTACTATGCCAGAGATATCTCCATTAAAGTCTTGTCACTCTTCTTTAATCATTGCTTATAAAATAACTAGAGGCCCAATGCACAAAATTCGTGTAAGGGGCTCAGCCCTCAAAGCCGTGGCTGCTTGCCTTGGCCCTCACACCCCCAGCTTCGTCCGGAAGGTTGTTTGGCTATCCAGTCTAATTAGCATAGTATGCTTTTATTATTATAGATTGCTTATGATCTGATTGAATCCCAAATTCTATACAACATATATTCAGAAACAGAGAAAAAAATACATTTTCCTGTTGATTTTCACATTCATGATTCCACTATTGACTGTATAATATTTTATGACCTTTGGGGCGGCGGGGGGTGGAGGGGAGGTTGGAGTTTAAACGGGCCACTGTCTTTTTATTCTTAGTGATATCATTGGTCACTGGAAGCCCTAAGAAAATATTCAATGGCCCACATCTATCTTCATCAAAATTATGGATGGACACTAGAGCAAATGGCATTGCAATTACCTCAGTGATGCAGGAGAATCTTGGCATATCCCCAAGTTTCCATTAAAGCATCCTTAAGGGCCTCCTGACAGTTTGATACCTTACCAAAATATTCCGAGAAACTGATATCAGATCACCACGTGACAGGCTCCTCCGAGGGTGACTGACTGGAGAGGTCCTTGTAATTCCACACCGAAGCTGGCTTCTCCTATGGAGGGCCAACCACTGTGAGGCCCCAGTACAGCAGTGTTCCTGACAAATACATTCATTCCCTCTCCCACCCTGAGGTTCTGGCTCCAGGAATTTTAAGAGGACTAAAAACAAAGTTTACACATGATTTGATTCAATTCAAATCTCATAGACCTCTTGCTTCTCAACTGGGCTCTTTGTACATTTTAACTTTCCCCCTCCCCCCTAGGACATCACTGAGCACTCACTGCTGTGTCAAGCATTGTACTTTTTTTTTAATGCTTGTAACACCACCATGGAATACATACCATCACCCTTTATTTTAGTTATCTATTATATAACAAATTACCACAAAATTTAGGGGCTTAAAACAACAATAGTCATTTATAGTCATTTATTATCTCTTACGATGTGTGTGTGTGTGTGTGTGTGTGTGAAAGGAGAGAGAGAGAGAGAGAGAGAGAGAGAATGCACGTGCCAGTCAGAAGCCTAGCACTATTGTGACTTAGCCAGAAACCACATGGCTTCTGACACAATTTTTTGGTAGAGGCAGTTTCAAAGTTCAGCCCAGACTCCAGGGAAGGGAATACAGATCCCATCTCTCTCTAGTTTTTCTTTAACTAGAAAAGTAATTTCTATTTAGGCATCTGATAGTAATATTTATATTGTGTTCTGTAATATCAATAAAATCATCTAAGGGTTATCTGAACACTGATTATAAAAGTTGAAAGGCCATAAACAGTATTTACATTATTATATCTATGTGAGTATTGTTTGTTGCAGAGCCAAGTAGAGATCAATGATAACTGCTCTTTCTCTATGAGCTCAATGTTTTAACCTTATCGTTACTCAAAGTAAATATTAAATCTCATTTATTATATTTCATCGTTTAAAATCATGTAATGCTTAAATTTGCCCTATTTTGGGACAATTATTTTTCTTGTACATTTTGTTTGATAGTTCTTGAAATAACTCATAGCCTTTCTCTATTTCTTTGGGTGAGAAAAATATAAGCCATCTATAATATCGTTTAGCCTATCGTATGGTCTTCTCTTGAAGGTACACTTCTTAACAAGCACTGATTTCCTTTTCCATGTGTACAATTGGTATTTTCTGTTATTTGGGTCTTGGATTATTATTAGCATTTCTTATGTCCCATGCCTTCCTACTTTTTCATTTTCATCCTTATTTTGCTGGAATTTATCCTCAAGAAATGGCCTCAGGAAAGGTTCATTGGAAGTAAAAAAAAAGAAAAAAAGTACTTATACAAGTAGAAATCATTGTTTTCTCCCCAAATCCCTCTGACATGACTGACTACATAGAGAATTCTTGATCAAAATTGAATTTCCCTCAGAAATTATAAAGGCCTGGCTTGATCTGCCTGCTGGCATTTGTTTCAGTGATAAAAAGTCTGATGCCAGGCTGATTCCCCCCCTGTGGTTGCAACCTTGTCTGTTTCCTCTTTGGGGTCATTTTCCCCCAGGTATTAATAAAATGTCCTCATTATTTCTTAGATGTTGGTCTTTCTTATTTCAACCTGCTTATTATTCAATGAGTCCTTTCACTTATATACTTATATCTCTCTTTATTCCAGTTATTCTTGCTCTTATTTCTTTGTTAATTTCCTCTTCGCAGTTTCTATGATTTCTCTTTGTGGAATTCTGATTTGAAGATGTTTGCTATCCTGAATTGATTCTCTTACCTTTATTCTATTTTTGTTTGTTTGTGACTTTTTAAAATGGAGACATACTTTTAATTTTATATTCCCATCTCCATTCCCTTTGAGGGTATTTCTTTGATATGTGTCCAAAATATAAATATTTGTGTCATTATATTTTTTTTCTGAATTGAATTTCAACAATCATAATTTTGAGCTCTTTGTTATTTTTTAAAGTATAATTTTTATACCAACCATTCTTTTCTTATACATGTCATATGCTCTCTAATATCTCTGATAATAGTAATTAAAGGGAATTTTGTTTTTGTTTTTTAAATTTCTTTTTGTTACTTGATATATCTGTCCCCGTTGAGTTTAGTTTTCCAGTTTGTTTAATCCTTCATTTGGCTGGCTGTCCTCATTTTATGTTCTTTGGTAGGAGAGCTCACTTGGAGCTCAGTGTACTTCAGTATACGCAGACAAACAGCCTCCCTTTACAAGGTCCCTCCCCTGCTTCACTCGCAATGCCGAAACGGAAAGGCTTTTATTATTGAGCGCAGACATCCACATAGATGGACTAGAAGTCCGCAGATATTTCCTTTATTTATTTTGAGAAGAATTGCCCATATCCCCCCTTGGAGTATATACAGGGCATCCCCAAAAATGTATACACACTTTGAATAATTATAAAGGCAGTGTTTATTAAAATACATTTCATTTTCACAATGTAATATAATCTACAGACATAGTCTGTATGCATTTTTTTGGGACACCTTGAATATCCATAAATCCTTCCCTTAACTGAATGGAAAGGAAGTTACGAAGTGTTAAGATTGGAGGGAGGAGTAGGGTAAGTCTTCTTTAAAATAACCTTCAATTGACGTCTCTCCTTTTGTTCCACTTTTCAAAGTGGGTCTTCCTTAGACATGCTAGCTCTGAGTCCAGGGCTCTCTGGGGTCTGAGACTGGAGGGGAGATTAGTTTTCTTATCTGCTCACCTCCTCCATGCAAGGATCTCATCTCTTGATGAAGGAATGTGAACGTCACTGCATGAGAACAGAGTGTGGAGTGGAATATGGATTAGTGAGCTATCTTTGGAGAACTTTTGAAAAATACAATCTGCCACACAGCTGTATTTTATAGATGAAAAAACAAAGGCTTAAAGAGGGTAAGCAAATTGCTTGTGATCACACAAGTAGTAAAAAGAAATGCAATATAGAAATCTGATGGTTTCCAGTATCCAAAATCATTATGCTATTCTATCCTAAATTCTTTCCTAAATTTTCTAATCATTATGCTATTCCACCCTAAATTCTTTCCAGCTCTAAGTTAAAAATTTTTAAATATATATTTCAAATACATAAACATTTATTTAAAAAGTGTGCCACGTATTTCATAAATCTGGAGCACGGGATGATAATATGAGGTCACAATATATTTAAAGTCCAAGTTATAAAAGTCCAAGTTATCAAGCCTCTAATAATTCAAGTCCTTGGCTTCATTCTTTTACCAAGAATGTTACCCTTTCTTTTCCACTATTTCTATGGCTCCTAGAGATGTCCACCAGTAACCCATCTGCCTTCCAGGCCACTATCTAACAGTTCCTGTGGTTTTTTGTTTCCTTGCCCACCAAGACATCTGGATTTGTCCTATAGACAAGAAGAGCCATGCAGAGCCTTTTGTAGGGAGGAGAGGCCGAACTGTATGAGTGGTTCAGATACCAGGTGGCTCCCACAGGAGCCCATCCTCTATGGATGAGTGAGTCTGCTGGGTCCACCTGGCATGCTGCCAAGCTGGTTGGAGCTGCCCAACGGGAAGGCCACGTGCATTGGGTGGAAAACCATAGAAACCTTGTCTCTCATCGCCAGGGTTCAATTTTATTTCCTTGAGTTACATTTCCTTGAGTGGTTTTGTCTTACAAGGGATCTCATGCTACTGATATTTTCCAATGGTGCAAAAGAAAGGCTGAGTTTTGTGCCTAAATTCTCAGCCAGAGGCCAAATGTTGACCAGTGACAGTCATGCCAGAGGGGGCAAAGGTTTGCTGGGGGAAACAATGTGTGTGGGAGGAGAGCAAATTCACCCCTGCCTGAAGGTGACTTAGGGAGTGGGGAAAAAGGGAGTGATGGGGGAAGTGTTGCTTCACCTTTCTCTGGAACTTTTCAATAGTGTTTGTTCATCGTTTTATTTTTAGCCTTAAAGAACTGAACCTAATTCCTATTATTTGAAGCTCAAGATATAAAGTTTTACTAAATGATTGGTTATTCATTTTTGATACTAAGGAGAAAAGGTCTTCTTCACTGAGATCTATGAAGAGTTGAGTCCTGATTAATTAGCATTTCTGAGAAAGGTCTGGAGTCCAGAAAATCAATGCCTGCAATGACCACATTATCTCTTTATCTTGGATAATCTCGGAAAGCTTCAGCAAAGGACTTTATCTGTGTTTTCTTCCAGGTCAGTACAGGTGAAATCGGATCTTGTGAGGAGATAAAGCAGGCTTTTTGCTTCAATGAAATTTCTTTTTTCAAACTCTCTATAATTTACAAATGATCTAACTTCACATGAGCTGCGCTGTTTCCCTTTGAGTTGCCCTGGCGTGTAGCTTCCAAGTTAGACCATCAGCCTAAGGCAGTGGTTCTCAACCTTCTGGCCCTTTAAATACAGTTCCCCATGTTGTGACCCAACCATAAAATTATTTTCATTGCTACTTCATAACTGTAATGTTGCTACTGTTATGAATCGTAATGTAAATATCTGATATGCAGGATGGTCTTAGGCGACCCCTGTGAAAGGGTCGTTCGACCACCAAAGGGGTCGCGACCCACAGGTTGAGAACCGCTGGCCTAAGGAGCGATTCATTGGCTGGAAACTGAGTGAGGGCGGTATAGAAGGCACGGAAAACCACATCCATGTGTTTACCTAAGTTAAGATGTATGGAGAATAGAATACACACATGCACTCCTATGCAAACTGTTCAACAAGTCAGCAGGATAAACTCCTTGGTTCTGTGGCCCAAGCAAAGTTAAAAGGAGAGGAGTAGCAGAAGGACAGATGAACACTAGAAAATAAGTGGACACAGGGGCTAGGCCCTAGCCGCTAGGGCGTGGGAGCATGCTCAGGGCCTCAGGCCTAGACTTCCTAAATCCATAAAGTGCCTCAAATGGAGATCTCTGACCTTATCAGATGTATGCCTGGGGTCAGACATAGAGTTCTAGATTTTCACAGACAGATCCAGAGGGTGGAGATATTCCGTGTCGGCTGTCAGTGTAATGCAGGACTGTACCACCCATTATGCTCCATGAATTCATGGTTTTTAAAAACAGATTTTATAATTATCTTATGATGGCACAATTATATTGCATTGTGTTTATGTTAATAATGTTAATATGAAAAGTGTCTAAGATGACAATTTTGAAATTATGTAGTCATTTTAATATTGTTATTTATATTAGAGTTTCAAAGGCTGTGAGCAGAGCCTTATTTGA
>NW_006293001.1:8017073-8028533 GCF_000327345.1 Myotis davidii
TTTCCTCATTCCCAGCCACAGAAGAAAACACCTGCAGGGCTTGGTACACACAAATGTGGGTGTGTGTCAGCGCTCAGCCTGCCTGTTTTGGGTCTCACTGTTAGCACTGCGCTGCCCTTTTCCCTGAAGCACTTTGCAGCCTTTTCTTGTTTCCACAGCATTGAAGGGTTGATCTCTGAGCACTTGTTAAATGTGCCAAAAAATGAGCATCTATATGGTGTAGACAGCACAGGCGAGGACTGAACTGAGAACATCCCAGCCCAGGAGAGTAACACCACAGGCTCCCTCGTGCTCCACTTGGGCTCCATTTGTCTGATTCTCATCACCCACCTGAGCAGTCAATGCCGTGTGCAGGGGCCTCTGGACCCCCCACCATCACATGGACTCTGGGTGCTTACCCAGAACACCCAGCTCCTTTCCTAGCACCGGCTCTAGAAAAAACCTTTCTTTGATTGTTAGAAGTAAGTTTGACATTTATAAAGTAATCTGCACTTTACTCCTTCAACAATGATTTACTGAACAGCCACCATGTGCCAAGTGCCGCTCACGGCAGGGACTAGAGCCGCGGCTAAGACGGCCAGGGCCCTGCTCTCCCAGAGCCCACACGCTCGCGATGGAAGACAGGAACAAAGTAGGAAATAAATAAACCCGCAAGAAGACTGCAGAATGCCCTGAGCGATGCGGTAGAGTGACAGCAGGCAGCAACTCAGAGTTGGCTGCCAGAGAAAGTGACATTTGAGTTCAAGATATGTACCTACGTTTAGAGCTTTATGTTGAGTTTCATACTATTCCGAGCTATTTGATTCAAGAAGAATCCCAAGATCCTGGATAGCACTCCAGTCTATTGCTTAAGATAAACAGTCTTGTACGGTTATTATCTCCTAGTTCAGTCACTATCCCCCGAGGACATTTGATCATTACTTTTCTGGAAAGAGCAGGCTGCTGGTGGGGAAAGTGTCAGAGCTCAAGGCTTGCTCCTGGTGGCCAGATTTCAGCTAGAATCGCCTGGTGTTTATTTCAACCCTTTCTCCCTCTTCATTTTTTTTTTTTTTTACTCTAATAGCTTTTTTCTGGAAGGTTCTTTTTATGTGAGGGATGATGACATCAATGACACTGATTTTGCAAAACACCAGTGGAAATTTGTCCCGGTATTTTATTGTGACATCTGAAGTCCTCTCTCTTTGCCCACGGTGGTAGGTAATGAGTAGGAGAACTACTTTTAAAGTGAAAGTTGACTCTATCAATGAGTGGCCCGCTGCTATTTAAAGATGTGAGGATTTTCTGAGCTTTCTATAAGGGAGTAATTAAATCACTGCAGGTAACAAAGAATTAATTTTGAGGGATATTAAGCACCCTTAATTAGCACATTTGAGTTTCCTTTCTCCACAGGGAAAATATTCTCATGGCAACGTGCCACGTCAAAGCTTCTAAAACTTCTCCCTAAACTTAGCTGCATTTCCTTTTACAATGTAAATGAGGTCTGCAAAAATCTTTTAAGTCAAATCATTTGTAAGCATTTAGGAAGCCCCAGGGGCCCTGGGTTTTGTTAATAATTCTGTGGCAACCCCAGGGGAGACCTTCCAAAAAATATCTAGCCAATAAATTCACAGTACCTACATCTTCCAATAACATACATCTGTGCAGATTCTTGAAAGTTTGTTTTCTTCTAAATCCTGATTATGTTGTATTTTAATTGCATTTTAAAGTTAATTTAGAGATAATAAAAGTGCGAGACAAATAGAAACATCTCAGCCTAGACACATCCATCACATGGAGCTGACTGCTCACATCACATGCAATTCAGCGGTAGAAGGTATGACTGTTTATTGGCCTCAAACGCAATTAAATGAGATCAATTAATTCCTTGGAATATTTACGATACGATTCTCCTATCTAGGCACCTATGCTGCATTGCATTTAATTTAACAATGAAAGACGGCTGATCAGTTTGGTTATTATGTAGATTTACATATTTTTTTAATTTTAGGAGAAAGACTTTTAAAATTATGTGTACGTTCCAACTATAAGCATG
Organism: Myotis davidii; assembly: GCF_000327345.1. NCBI lineage: Eukaryota > Metazoa > Chordata > Mammalia > Chiroptera > Vespertilionidae > Myotis > Myotis davidii. Next base: position 8,019,106 of record NW_006293001.1, read on the forward strand.
TAGAATTTAATTGATGTTAATGATGGCTCGGTAATGATTATTTTAGACTTGGACATGAACATCTGCCTTAGATGCACTTCTGAAGGCAAAACTGAATGATGAACGATAGCAAGGGGATGTTACCTTTGAAACTCTAACCTCCTTCTTGAATCCATATCTATATCATAAAAGGCCTGTGGTCGGGATGCTGTCACAGCACCACGACCAACTACCAGACCCACCATTGGTGCATTGATGGGTCCTGCAGGGCTGCGGTGGGCGGGACTTCTGGAGTGTCTCAGGGCACCTGCACTGAGGAGCAAAGTGGGCCGCTGGCAGCATCCGCAGAGCTGATGGCAGGTTAGGCCTAGGGGACCCTACATGCACACGATTTAATTGTGCGCTGGGCCTCTAGTATGACAATAAACATGAACTCTATCAATTAATGAGGGGAAGAAAAAACACAATCATTTGAGGTAATATTGGTTCTCAAATAGAATAGGATAGAGTTATTTTTAATGTCTAATTTTCCACCATTAAAAACAGCCCAGAAAATGTGCAAAGTGCCAGGGCGGAAGCTGGTAACTAACAGGCACTGCCAACACAACATGTGGCCTCCGTCCTCCGACTCTGTTTGTGACGGGAACTGCAGGCAGCTAGCAATAGATTCCAATGTGTCGCTTTGGTCATTTCCGTGTATGTTATAGAGTGAAGCAAGAAGTGATTGGTTTCTCTGGATTTCAAATTTCTCTTTCTAACCTTTGAACATGCTTCTTTCTGACAATAATAACCTCCCGCTTTTCCTGCTTTATGTTTTCTCTTCCTTCCTTTTCCCCGCTACCCTCTAGGAGAGTAGAAATTTAGGAGTGAAGCTATCCCTGCCCTTCTGTCCATGGTGTGTTGCGTTAACTCTGAAGTACTAAGGGGAACTTAGAGGACATCAACTTCCAAGTCAGTTGCAGACAGGAATACCTTTTCTGACATTCTTACCAGGCAGGCCTCTGCCTGAACACTTCCCATGACAGGCAGTTCACTGAATTAATTGATCTGCTGGTTCCTTTTTGGTCAGCTTTACATTTGACTCAAATTCCAGTTTCTTGACCACCTGAGATTTAAAGTCCATTTCCATATTTTCTCAAATCTGCTTCAGCATCCGTATTCCAGCTTTCTTATTTGTATACTAGAGGTCCAGTGCACAAAATTCATGCACTTGGAGGTGGGGGAGGGGATCCCTCAGCCTGGCCTGCGCCCTCTTGCAGTCTGGGAGCCCTCGGGGGATGTCTGATTGACAGCTTAGGCCTGCTCCGAGCGGGCCTAAGCCATCAGTTGGATATCCTTAGTGCTGCTGTGGAGGCAGGAAAGGCTCCCACCACCACCGCTGCTCTCATCAGCCATGAGCCCAGCTTCTGGCTGAGTGGTGCTCCCTTGTGGGAGTACACTGACCACCAGGGGGCAGCTCCTGCATTGAGTGTCTGCCCCCTGGTGGTCAGTGCATATCATAATGACTGGTTGTTCTGCTGTCCATTTGCATATTAGCCTTTTATTATACAGGAAGCTGTTTGTATCAAGACCTAGTCTCTTTATGAGTTTTCACAATATGTCATTGGTTTTATTTAATTATTTAATCTTCATCCTAGGATATGCTTATTCATTTTAGAAAGAGGAAGGGAGGGAGGGAAGGAGTGAAGAGAGGGACAGCTAGAGATAGAGATAGAGAGATAGAGAGAGAGAGAGAGAGAGAGAGAGAAACATCAACTGGTTGCCTCTTGTATACTCCCTGACCAGGGATGGAACCCACAAACTAGGTATATGCTCTGGCTGTGAATCGAACCTGCAACCTTTGGTGCATGGGATGATGCTCCAACCAACTGGACAGCTGGTTAGGGCTATCACTGGTTTTAAGCAGTTTGTGACTAATATGTTTATGGCAGCTGAGCAGCAAAATCATGAGAAATCACACAGCAGGGTGCACGAGCTTCTGACATCTTCATCCATTCCTCTCTCTACCTTCCTCATATCATCCTCACTTTCTCTGCTGAGTGAAAGCTAATTCTACTAATCCCAGGATCAAAGGCCTACTCATTATCAGCTGTGAAAGGTTCAACCTGCCTAAAAGGTAAATTATCTCAACAGTCAGAATCTTCCTTCCCTAAAACAATGAAATTTTATATACCTTGTTATAACAGATCACAATATTAACTGCCTCCATTTAAACGTTATTGGCCAAATGTTTAAATGTGATTGGTCAAATACACAGTGCTGTGTTTTGTTCAAGGTGGTGTGACTGGGCATGAATATTGTCCTTGAGTGCTAAGTTCACCTGGTCAACATAAAAATATTATCCCTATTGTACAATGGAAAGCCTAAGGAGAATTTGCCAGGCCTCTGAAGACAATGTCATCATTAATACTCACAGGTGGGCCAAAATGAAACAGACCAATTCGTTAAGTAGTGAGCTACCTGTCATCAGACATGTTTAATAATAGTTTCAGTGGGCACAGAGAATGAATTGTACTCATTGGTATATGAGGTCACTTCCAGCCCTGATATTGTTTCTATATAAAAGCAATAATTTCAAGAAATACTTTAGGTTACTCACTCCTCCCACAAAATTAGCCAGAGGATTAGTTGAGTTCTCTGTTTCTTTTTGGTTATAAAAACCTTTAAATAGTGCAAAGTAGAACTCAGGCTTTCTGACTAATAATTCTGATGCTCTGCCCCCTAATGCTATTCATCTATATGTACACGTTTAAAAGTCAATCATGGTTGACTATATCCATTGAACATATCTGTGAATTTTTAGATGTATAACTAAGGTGAATGTAATCCCTAACTGGACAGCCCGCAGTTAGATAACCTGGTTGCTTCTCACTTTTCTTTGTTAGTTTTGCAACACATTTGGATGCTGAAAATTTTAGTGGGATGCTGACATAACATTAGTATGTTATAAGAAATTGCAAAGGGGGAAATTAACATTTAACTAGATTTTGATCATTTGAAAGAAGACAGAAACTCCAGCCAGTGATTCGGTTTAGCTGGGAATACAAGAGTAATTGATGGTTGCCAGTATTAGAAAAGATTTTCCAGAGAGAGGAACTGTCAAGGTAGAGGAGGGAGGAGAAAGATCTTTAGACTTCTAATACCTGGCATGGTTGCAAGAAAGACTCTGAGCATGAGAGTGAGCAGTCCTGATGGAGGACTTCCAGCAAATAATGTATATTCAGTTCCTGTCCAGGTTACACACTTGACTTAGCTTAACTTCAATGCCATAAGTTAAACACTCATATCCTTTTCTTGTGATGGCAGGAGATGCTGAGTTTTCTGTGGTGCTATGAGTGGTTCCCATACCGTGCTAATAAAACTTGCCTAGTTCTTGCTCTACTCCCGCCCTACATCCTGTATCAATGAAAAGCCGAGACCACCCGGACATCGAAAAACAAGAGAATATTCAAGATAGTTTTGCCACAGTAAGACAGTTCATAAGAAATGACGGCAGCCCTAACCAGTTTGGCTCAGTGGATAGAGCGTTGGCCTGCGGACTCTAGGGTCCCAGGTTCGATTCCTGTCAAGGGCATGTACCTTGGTTGTGGGCACATCCCCAGTTAGGGGGTGTGCAGGAGGCAGCTGATCGATGTTTCTCTCTCATCGATGTTTCTAACTCTCTATTCCTCTCCCTTCCTCTCTGTAAAAAATCAATAAAATATGTGCTCAATTGAGCACTGTCCTGTGTTTCAAACAGTAACTACATTTATTTGTATATTTTTAAAAACCAAGAATAATTGAGCATGTATTGTGTACCAGACATTGTGCTATAGAATCACTTATATGCTATTATCATAAATAAAATACTATTCTCACTAAAATAAGTAGGAGTATTCCTTTGCTTCATAGTAAAAGCCCTTTGTAATCTGGCTTCTCAATGGCCATTTGTTTATTGCCCCTCAATTTTTCCTTTGCTCATGCCTTTTCAAAATATACTCATTCTTCCAGGTCTGGTTTCATTTCTGCCTGTTCCTCTTCAACACAGAATGTCTCCTCCTCCTTTGAGCAGGAAACCCTTGTTATCTGTAATACTCGGGCACTCATCATATATTGTCCAGTGTCGTCTTGGCTGGTTCTGGTGTATTGATATCTGGCTTTTCCCATGAGCACATCCTACTTCCCAGATAGATTTTGTGTTCTTTCTATAAACAAGCACAATATGTTTGGGTTATGCAATTCATAGTGGAAGTTCAACTGAACTTCTGGCTGTTCTCTTGCATCTGAAAAGTAGACTCAACGATATGTAGAAGGACTAAGAACTGGGTATGCACCTTAAGAATAAGAAGTGCCCTAGCCGGGTTGGCTCAGTGGATAGAGTGTCGGCCTGTGGACTGAAGGGTCCTGGGTTCGATACTGGTCAAGGGCACATGCCTGGGTTGTGGGCTCGATCCCCGCTAGGGGGCGTGCAGGAGGCAGCCAATCAATAACTTCCATCATTGATGTTTCTATCTCTCCCTCTCCCTTCTTCTCTGAAATCAATAAAAATATATTAAACAACAACAGAACAGAATGAGAAGTAATGCTCAGCTTTGTTGCCAGGAAAAAAGAGGGTGTATTCTCGTATAATGTTTTATATGCAGGACCCAACACATGCTTTCTTCTTATGAAGTGCAGGCAGTATCACCCCGCACCCCCACAAAACCTTTTCTTCACCTTTTTACTCTCCTTATATCTTCTATTCATAGGTCAGTTATTGGCTTCTTATGGAGCTACAAACACGCCTGATGAATAAGTTGTAGTTTGGTCTCCCAGGTCAACAACTAGAAGTCTTTTCTGCGCAGGTATAAAGTGGTCTCCTAGGGAAGTGTGCTGTGCTCGTCTTTCTTGTGAGTAACCCTCCCCGGATCCTGATCTGAAGTTTTAAAGATGTGGACTCTAAGAGTAATGTCTTATACTGGGACTCCTTTGGGTTGAAATAACAGAAACCCAATTTAAAAAGGGGAATTTTTGTGTGAGGATACAAGACTGTTTCTTGGATGAGAAAGCAGTTGGCTCCCAGGTACCATGTGGAAATGTATCTCTTACCTTTACTTGATTCTACAGGTCTGCTTTATTCTTCTCCCTTGTTGCACATTAGCTCCCGCCTTTCCTACCCACATGATGAAATTTGGGGCTAACAGTTTCTGAGTTTGAAATCCTAGAGTCCAAGTGTACAGAGAAAGATTGCCTTGACCCATGCCCCAATCAATACCTACAGACAAACTTCAATTGCTCTCTCGGGCCAAGGGCCCACCCTGGAGCCAATAAAATGTGGTCAGACATGGACTATCTCATTCTATTGTATTTATGGGGTAATCCTTTGGATGGAGGGTGGTAGGAAAGGGCTGTTGCCTGGAGAAGATATGCTGGACCGATCAAAGAGTAGAAGTTTGCTACAATGTACATATGTATAGAGGTGAAGGGTTTACAACCCCTTCCCATATCTGCTATCTCAGTGGGAGCCTCATGATGTTGAGAAACATAGGCAAGACAGGAACTATTGGTGCACAACTTACATTGAAGGTCATAAAAACGCTCTTAGAAATTAAGTGCAAATCCCACAGAAGGGTAGAAAATTATCATTCCACTCTCCAACAAAACCCATCTTTCACAATGTTCCTGAAATCCCACCACCTTCTCAGAGTCGATGAACAGGTAAGGAATACTATTTTAACTTGTGTTCTCCAGAAAAAAAAAATAGCAATTCCAGGGAAGTGTCATTTCAGAGAAGCAGGGATGAGGAAAAAGGAGAGTGAGGCAGAGAGAGAGAGAGGGAATATAAGGGAGTGAGCTACTGGGGCCACAATTTTGGAATAAGCTGATTGATTTTTATCATATGATTTTTTCAGAGAGGCTGTTTGAAGCTCCTGTGTGTGGCCCAATGGGCAGGCGAGGGAAAGGGATAAGCATTTACCCACTGGCTTTCATTGCCCTTGACCAAAGATCAGCCTCCAGGGCATTAACTCACCAACACTTCCTGTTGCACGTGCTTGGAAGACACAGCAGGACCTGCTGGACAGCAGAGAGGTCCTAGGGTAGAAGACAAGATACTGTCAGGTCCTACATGAGAGTGACACGAGGGAGCGGGAGGTAGCCATGGAGAGAGTCTGGCTGGCCCAGAAGGCCAGGATCTATCATGACATGACCTCCTACCACAAAGGTGGCAAGAGACCTCAACAAACCTCCTTTCGATGGCCTATAAGACTGTAGTTGATGCCAAGGCAATTTCCTGGAGGGTCATCAGTAACACTGAACAGCTGGCTGCATGGTCTAAAGTGGGGATGGTGACACTTCTCCTATTCCACCTCTGAAGTGACCCATTCCTTCTTTATGCCCACACTATTCTCCACACAAGTATATACGCATTTAACACAATTACTTATTCAGATTTTTTTCCTCTCCTAGAGAAGATTACTGTGAGGTTGGAGTAATGGTGATTCAGTGAGTCAATAGTTTATTGAGATACATCTACACAATGGAATATTATGCTACTGTAAAAAAGAAGGAACACTTACCATTATGCTAAGCAAAATAAGCCAGTCGGAGAAAGATAAATATCACATGATCTCATTCATTTGTGGAAAATAATGAACAATATAAACTGATGAACAAAAATAGACCCAGAGACATAGAAGCATCAAACAGACTGTCCAACCTCAGAGGGAAGGCAGGGGAGGGGTGGAGTAAGAGAGCAACCAAAGAACTTGTATGCATGCATATAAGCATAACCCATGGACACAGACAGTAGGGGGGTGAGGGCATGTGTTGGAGGGTGGGAACGGCCGGGGAGAAGAATGGGGGGAAAAGGAGACATATTTAATACTTTAAATAATAATTAAAAAAAAACATTCAAAGTAATTCATACAACAGAGAAAATAAATAAAAAGCATTTTATCATGGAAAAAAAGTTTATTGAGTACCTACTATGGGCTGGGCACTATTTTAAGTGCTAAGAACAGATTAGTGACAAACATAAATCTTTAACTTTTTGAAGCTGACATTTTAGTTTGTGTGTGGAGAGACCAATCAAGAAATAAGTAAAAAATATATTGTGTGAGATGGTGATACATGCTTTGAAGGAAAACAAAGCAGGAGAGTTGGATGGGAAGAGTAGGGTGGGGAGTGAAGGTTGTAGACTAACTAGGGTGGCTAGTTGAGTGAGATTCTAGAAAGAGCAGACATGGACTGTTAGGGGAAAAAAGTTACCGGGATAGAGGAAAGCAAGTTCAAAGGCCTTAAGGCATGCTGGGTGTTCTACAGGAAGGACAAGGAAGCTAATGTGACCAAAGAAGAGTAAGAGAGTAGATGTGGTCAGAGAATTAATATGAAGTCAAATATCTTAGAACACGAAAATGATTTTGGCTTCCACTAGGGGATGGATGGTGAGGCAAGTAGGTCTTTGAAGCACAACAGTGATCTGACTTACATTAGGGCTGGGTGGAGGTGGACAAAGTGGGGGAGGATGGGGACACCTGTAATAGTGTCAACAATAAAAATGAGCCCTAGCTGGCCTGGCTCAGTGGATAGAGCATTAGACTTCGGACTGGAAGGTCCTGGGTTCGATTCCAGTCAGGGGCACATGCTCAGCTTGTGAGCTCGATTCCCAGTGGGGGAGTGGGGGGCGTGCAGGAGGCAGCTGATCAATGATTCTCTCTCATCATTGATGTTTCTATCTCTCTCTCCCTCTTCCTTCCTCTCTAAAATCAACAAAAATATATTTTAAAAAATGAATTAAAAATAATGAAGTGTTTGTTGTTTTTTGACCAAGGTGGTAGCAGAAGAGGTGGTGAGAGGTGGTGTGATTCTGGTTTAAAGATGGAGCAGATAGGATTTGTGATGGATTAGAAAGGAGATTTGAGAAAGTAAAGCAAAGATTACTCCAAGTGTTTGGCCTGAGCCAAAACAGAAGGGAAAATTTTAGGGGGAAGATTAGACAGGAAATGGCTCTTAGACATCAACATGGGATTGTTAAATCAACAGCGGATTTTGAAGTGTGAAGTTCAAGGAAAAATTTGTGGCTAGAGATATATATTTGGGAGCCATCCATATGAACTTGAAAGCCATGGTACTGAATTAGATCACAAAGTGAATGAATGTAGGTAAAAAGTAAAGAGGACAAAAGACTGACTCCTAAGCCACTCCAACTCTAAGCGGCTAGAAAGGCCAGGAGTAGCCAGCAAGGAGACTTGGTAAAAAGTGGCCATGAGGTAGGAGAAAAACAGAAAAGTGTTTTCCGGAAGCCAAGATGAGAAAGTGTTTCAGGAGTTGGGGACTGAAGAACTTGGCCAAATGCTACTGGTATAGAAGCTGAGAACTGACCCTGGGGCGTAGCCGCATGGGCATCACTGGTGGCTTTGAGCAATTCCGTGTAGTAAAGAGGGAAAATGCCCCAAAGGAAATTCAAATGAGAATGGAGGGAAGAGAAACTGAAAGCAATAAATGTAAGTAGTTCTCTAGAGCGTCACTTTAAAGGGAAGGCAAGGAAGGAGGGTGGTTGCTGGGGAGAAGGAGTAAAGAAGTGTGAATGGGGGCCTGTTTATATGCCTCTTGGAAAGGTCTGGAGGAACTTACTGGCAGAACCAGGCAGAAAAATGAGTGACTATGAGAAAAAGGAACAAAATATCTGCATGGGCCACTGAACGGAACCACCTATAATTCCTGAATCGATGAGGAAATATATTGTGGGAGAGAAGGAGCCTGGATCAGGCCTAATGCCTTAAAGGTTTCGGATTTGAAAGGCATTCATAAGGAGCCTGCCAAATAGCAAAGTTCTCTCCTAATCGGTGAAGCTAAAATGTGGTCTGATGGCATTTTCTGAGAGGTTCCTTTAGAGGGGCAGTTTATAGAACCTGCAGCTACTGTCATCACCTTCATCATCAAATAGCAATTAAGTGCCTAATTTCTCCTACCTCCTCCTAAATTACAGTCGGAGGGCCTTGTTCCCTGGGGGAACTGGTTGTGGTAACCAGCAGTACTTTCAGGAGGCCAGAAGGTCAGAGATGCGGGGGTGCGGGAGGGGGGGAGAAGATGGGCATGGGGTAGATAGAGATGCCAAACCATTCTTGCCACCAGTTCCTGATTTTCACCCGGCCTCTCCAAGAGCCCCAGTGGATAACTCCTTCCCTGTTACTTCTTCCTCCTTCGCTCTTCGCGGCCCCTACTTCTCCTTTTGCCATTTTCTCCCAGTCCAGGGGCGGTTCTGAAGATAGCCCGACCGCTACTTGCCTCTTCACTGCCTGCGGGCGCACGGGAGGCGGATCGAGACCCCTGAAACTCCAGTGGGGCAGGGGCCGGCGTTCTGAGCATGTGCGAGCAAGACTCGGGACTGGGGCGAAGGAGGGAGGCCGGCCCCGAGTCGCTGTCCTAAACGCAGAGCAAGGCTAGGGCCGGCGGCACTCTCCGGAGCGGAGCCCGGGCGCCCGGGGCGC
>NW_006293001.1:8028797-8029122 GCF_000327345.1 Myotis davidii
GGAGCCGGGACAGGAGCGGACAAAGCAAGATGGCAGGGATCTTAGCCTGGTTCTGGAACGAGAGGTTTTGGCTTCCGCACAATGTCACCTGGGCGGACTTGAAGAACACGGAGGAAGCCAACTTCCCGCAGGCTGAGGACCTCTATCTCGCCTTCCCCCTGGCCTTCTGCATCTTCATGGTGCGGCTCCTCTTCGAGAGGTAAGAAGGGCTGGAGCGCTCCTCCCCTCCCCCTAACACACACGCGCGCACACACACACTCGCACACCCTCGCGCGCACACGCACCCCGGCGTGCTCTGTGGCTCCTGCCCCCGCGCCCCCAGCGC
>NW_006293001.1:8029457-8036930 GCF_000327345.1 Myotis davidii
AACGTTCCGGACACGCAGCCGGGAGGGCGGAGGAACCGCACAGACTTCCAATGGGTTCACCCCAATCGGCACACGGATTTGCCGGGGACTCCGCGGCTTCTGGCCACTATTTGATTTCCTCCGGTGATACTGAGTATCAGGCCCACGGTCCTGGGAAACGGGCGACAATAGTTTGTAGGTTTCCAGCACTCCAGGCCATTAGCTGTTTCTGTACAAGAGAAGAGGACAGGATGGGCGCACAGCCTGCAATGGGTGACATTAAATTGATAGATGTTTCCTGTGAATAACCATACTTTTATTTTGGTAGCAGAACGCACTTAACATTTTTTTAAAAAAAGAATGAACATATTATTGCTTATATAAATCTCGGATTCGGTTGGGTAGCTGCACTGTATCATGAACAAACTTGTGCTACTTTCACTGAATCAGACTTAGTCACTAAACTGGCTTTTGCCTGCCCTGGCTCTCCCGGTCTTATTGAAACGGGACCGGGATAGCAGCACACTTCTTTTTCTCAACTGAAAATCACCCCTAACGCTTCTCTTCTAGTCCCGCCATCAGGAAAGGCTGAATTTCTTAGATCACAGAGTAAAGACCAGTTCTCACTTCCACTCCGCCTCTCGTCCCCTGCGCCCAGCTCACCTTGGTGTTGTTTCTTCAGCTTTTGCTCTGTTCTTCTGTTTGCTGTTTCTGTTTGTCTAACACCGCTATTGAGGGTGTTAAATTTGTTGCTGTAAATGGCAACAGACAAAGCTTCATGGGAACAACAAGTATATTTTGTTTACAAAAGGGACATTTTTCCAAGGGCGGTATTGTTGCTTAAGAACTAAGTGAGCTGTCCACATGCAGAGATGGAGTGTACAAGGGAACAGATGTAAAGACCTATTTTTAAATGATTGGAATCCAGCACGGATACCTCATTGATCCTGTCTAGCACTGAGACTTGCTGTGAAAAAGTGGGTGTGTCTGCAGGTTTAAAGTTGCTTCTAGAGCCAATGTTTACTTACAGAAAATAGGAATTTATATTTAACCTTGCTATCTCTCAAAAATAAAAAGCCTCCCAGGAACAAAAGATTGCTCTGTATTGACACATAGTAGGGGCTCCACACAGTTGCCAAATGATATCTAATTGATTCTGATTGATGAATCCTGGCTGGGATCACTTTTAGCTAGCGAACGCATTTGAAAGAGATGTGGAGTCTTATGTTTTGGACAACAAAAGCATGTCGGCCGATGACCTGTTTGCAGAAAGCTGACTCCAGGCTGTTCATTAGGTCGGAGGAAAAGAAAATTAGAGAATGCAGACAGCTTTCTACTTAGACTTTCTCTGCCTTAAAAAAATACAAGTAATAATTGAAAACGGGACGTTCATATTTCCTCTTCCTGAACATTTTTCTCTTCCTTTGCACAATCCTGTGACTTAAGAGTTGGCACAAAGGGATCAGCTTCTTTCAAGTGTCAGCCCCAGCAAATGTCCTCATATTGATATGGAGAGAGTTGGTCATTGATCAATGGTCATTCAGGCCATTGATTCAAGGATAAGGGATTTCATGGCTTGTATGGAAAGTGAAAGTTTATGACTAATGTTCAGAGTAATACTTCAGTATGGCCCACATACCACAAGATGCTACTGACTTTTGGAAGGGTGTCTATTTTGTTTCTTGTTAAAGCTGTGACAAGTCTGCCTTTAACCATTCAGACCACCTCGGTTCTCTAAAAATATCCGCGTGTATAGTTGTATCCAGAATTACGAGTTCGGCACGTTTCTCCTCTTCTCAAACCTGAGCAACACATTCTGGCATTTACCCTGTGCCCTTCATCTCAGTATCCATCAAGGGCCAGAATCAACATAACTGAACCAGGCGATATTATCACTGGGATGACTCACTTTTAGTGCCCTTCTAATATGTTGTGCATGCATTTTTTCCCTTTGCCATATTCTGTAATGTATAACATGATTTAAAGGAGCCTGTTGTGTATCGCTTTGCGAAATCAAATGCTTTTATAATAGGAATAATTCCCTCGGGTATTCTATTTGTTTTCTTCTAATGTCATTGATTTCAAAGCTGAGAACATATCTATGAAATACTTGATTATCCAGGATCCTTATTTCCATTAAATGGGGTCTGTAACGTCCTTGTTGCAGCTAAAATTGTGAATTTGAATACCTTCTCCTCCGTTTTGTGTATTTCTCTCTGTGAAGAATTGACCGAATTGGACCTGTGCCCAGCTGAACAGTTCTGTCTTTTCCTATCCACTCTCACTGTTGGGGTGATGACAGGGAGGCATTGGTGGCCAGAACAATGTCATCTTATAGCACCATATGGGCAATAATATGGATGTCCAACATGGTTGATTAAAAGCAGAACAGCTTCAGTTCAGTGACTTTCGGCCGAGTCTGTGAATAGCCCAAAGCTTGGTGGTTTTAAGTATAGCCTTTATACTATACTTAGCTCTGGGTAGGGATGGGAAGGGCCACTATAGATATGTCTTGATTGACAGTAAAATATCTGATGTGAAAAGAAAACTGAATGCTTTCTCCTAGAATGAAAATGGCAGTGTATACTATTGTATTATGTTGTTAGCTTGATGACAGGGAGCAAAATCTTATTTAATAATGTGGCCTTATCATCTATTTGATGAATTTTCTTGATTCAGTGCTTGTTTAGGTTAGTAATCCATTCTCTGGAATTACTGTATACTAAATGCTTCTTCCAAATTTTTTTTGTATGTGTGTTCCTATGGCATTCATAAATGTGGGATTATACTTCTGCTGAACTTCTGTTGGGGAATAAAAAATTATTTGAGCTATTGTTATGAAAGATAATGTTGATGCATTTTCTTCCTTGCGGGTTTAGGAGAGAGATGCAGAAAGTATCAACTGAGAATCAGAACATTCAAGTTCTAGTCAAACTTACCTCAAACTAGTGCAGGCACCTAATTTTTCTCTGTCTTATTTTCTCATCTGTGAAGCGAAGCAGCTGGCGTTGGTAAGGCAAGGCTGCTTTCGGCCTCCCGATTATCTGATTTCTGTGGCTTACTAATTGTTTTCTCATCAAACTTTGAAGCAGGCTAAACGTCATTTTTTTTTTTTTCCCTAAAGGTAGATATAAGTCATCTAAGAATACAGAGATTTTTTCATACAAATATTCTAGCCAATGGTTTTGCTTCTTGTATTTTTCAGTTATGATTGAGTTGAAAGAATCATTTGGGCTATTATCATTTGTGTTCCCAAAAGTATTTCAGAATAACTAACAAAGAAGATTCTACAGAAAAAGCAATTGCTCTTTCCTCGTATCTCTTATAGATGGACCCAGCATACACCCAGCACTCCATGTGGTGGCTGGAGAAGCAATGAGAAGCCCATTCCTGCCACCTTGGCTCTCAGAGTGGCAAGCTCTGTGAGAACTGTCATTCTTGAGGAGGCCCATCGATGTTGCTTTGGCTCATTCAAACAGTAAACAGTAGTGTCTTAGCGGTGTCGGAGGGACTGCCTGGCCAGCGGGCTCTTCTTATGGGCATACTTAATATATTTGCCTCGCCATCAGCCCTGACTGAAGTCCTGGAGGAGAGGAGACAAAGGGAGAGAATGAGTGAGAATGTATTCCTGATGGTTAGAAGGGAGAGGACAGATAGGAGTGAATGACTGCCAGGAAAAGTGGGGGGTCAGGTGAGTTTCGTTACTGAACTTTCTATAAATATCTTGTAATGAAGAGACTGACAATCATCAGATATGTTTTAAAAGAGTATGCAATGGCATGAAAGTTTATTTTTCCTCAAAATCCATCAATTGCAATCCTAACCACCAAGGTGAGGGCATTAGGAGGTAAGGATTTTGAGATGATTAAGTAATGAGGGTGGAACCTTCCTGAATGGGATTAGTGCCCTTATATTAAAAAAAGAAAAAAGGCCCCAGAAAGCTGGCCCTTTCACCACATAAGCACACAGTAAAAAGATTTTTTGTGAACCAGATACGAGATGTACTGGTGCCTTAATCTTGGAGTCCCCAGTCTCCAGAACTGTGAAAAATAAATTGCTGTTATTTATAAGCCATTAAGCCTGTGGTATTTTGTTATAGCAGTTTGAATGGACTAACACAGTATTTGAGAATAATTTGTATATAAATTCAGTTTTTCTCATGCAGTGAGTTCTGGATATTTAACTCCATAAATATACCTTTTCACTTGTTAAATGATGGCATGATTCAGATTAAAGTGTGGATACCTGCTTAGCCAGGCTGGGGAAAGAGGAAAGAGTTGAGGGTCAGACACATAGGTTACCTCCTACTACAATTTCTGACATGCAAAACTGAATTACAATGGATGTTTTGTTGGAAAACAAACTAAAATAAAAAGGATAGTATTTTTTTTCTAGAAATACTATCTCATCTTGCAAAAGAAAAGGTTTGCCTTTTCAGTGTGCAAAAATTGAGCTGTTTATAATAGGTTGATTTATGGATAAAAGGTATAATGTTACTCTTAATGGGAAATGTCTTAGAATGGTGGGGAGGGCAGGTGAGATAACTTTAAATGACCACAAATGATTTAATGTCATCCAGGAGTGATGAAATGAACACCCTGAGTTCACTTGTGACTCTTCTGTTGGAAGTATCTGACTTCCCGCTGGACAGGGTTAGATTTTTTTCCTCCTGGATTCCAGTTTATAAGATATTTCAGAAGTGGTTTTTTTTTTTTGTGATGGGGAAGGGCAGGTGGCAGTAGAAAGAAAATGGAGTCCCAGGTGAGCTTCCATCATCACAACAGTGCGTAGCTTCGGAAGGGATCACTGCATCTGCCTCAGGCTTTCTTCACCTGTTTTACTACTTGATAATACTTTGTTGGTGAGCACTACAACCTAGGTTCGTGTTGCCCATGTTATTCCGTGTGCACTAACAGTGCACGGCCATTTCTTCTCTCATCGCCAGATTTTCTAAAGCCATGGGTCATCTATTTCTTACAAAGCCATAATTCTCAAAATTGTATTGTTTTCCCCCTAACATGAGTTGATTACTTTCTGTGGTTTACTTTGTCTACCAAGCTCTGTGAGGTAGATGTGAAATTTCCCAATATTTTACAGAAGACACTGAGGATTGAGAGTTTAGGAAATGGAACTAATGTTACGCAGCTTAAAATAGTGAGGTAGGCATTTGGAACTAGGCTTCTTGAGCCCCTAATAATTTTGGCGATCTCATATTTTAAAGCCAATATCATGAGATCATACTGTATATATAAATGATCTCATACTGTGTGTGTGTGTGTATTTATATATATATAGTTTTATATGCAGCTTTTTGCCATTTAATGACATAACCTGAACATTTTCCATGTAATAATTTATTAACAAATATTTTCAATGACTGTACATTATTCTACACTATGGATATACCATAGTTCATTTAACCAGTCCCTGTATTGTTGTTGGGCATATAGGTTGTTTCCAGTTTGTGTATATAAATCTTTCAGTTCCTGATTATTTCCTAAGTAATGTCCCCTAGAAATGGCATTTTCAAGCCCAAAAGGATAAGATTTTAGTGTTCTTGATATAAGTTTGCAGATTGGTGTCCAGAGAGATTATGTCCATTTGCACTTATTGGTGTTCAGATTATTGCCATTTGAGGACATTTTTTTGCTTTGAATGTTGGAAAAATGTTACTGCTATAATGCCTTTTTATGTTACTCATGATGAACTTATTTCAAATATTTATTAATCATTTTTATTTCATTTTCTGTGAATTTGTGTGTATTTTCCTACTGGGATGAGCTTTCCAATTTTTTGGATAGGAAAGTGGAGGACTTTGGATTTTTTTTTTTTTAATGTAGAATGGTCTTGTCTTGGTATGTTTCTCTGGTCACGTGTTTACACTTTTTTTTATTTCTTTCCTCCTCTTGCCTCTGCCCCACAATCTAAGTTATTATCATTAAGGAGAAAGCTTCGACATAGTGGAAGAGATGCATTCAAGAGGATGAAATAGATAATATCCTGACTTTATTATGGGGAATGAGGCAGAGATAAAGAGCTCAGAGGAAGTTTGAGCAATTAAGAATGAGTGAGTTTTTATGAAGGAAAACTTACAGATAGAGCCTAAACTCATTTATATTTTGTCTATGGATATTTGGTTAAAAGTGACTTATATGTGGAACCTCAAAAGACCCCAATAGCCACAGAAATATTGAGAAACAAGAGCAAAGTTGGAGGTACTACAAGGCTACACTATTTGAAACTGCATGGTACTGGCATAAAAATACATATAGGTCAATGGAACAGAATAGAGAGCCCAGTAATAAACCCATGCCTATATGGTCAATTGATCTGTGACGAAGGAGGCAAGATTATACAAAGGGGTAACATAGTCTCTTCAATAAATGGTGTTGGGAAAATTGGACAGATACATGGAAAAAAAAAAGAAAAGAAACTAGACTGCTTTCTTATGCCACAGACAAGAATAAACTAAAAATGGGTTAAAGATTTAAATATAAGACTTTAAACCATAAAATCCCTAGAAAAACACATAGGCAGTAAGCCCTTTGACATTACTCTTAGTATTTTTTTGTATATGTCTCCTTGGGAGAAAAAAGAAAAAAAAAACAAATGAAACTACATCGAACTAAAAGTTTTTGCACAACGAAGGAATCCATCAGCAACAACAAAAAAAGACAAGCTACTGAATGGGAGAACATATTCACCAATGATAAATCTAATAAGGATTTAATGTTAAAACTTTAGAAAGAGCTCATACAACTCAACACCAAAAAACCCCCAAACAATCCTATTAAAAAATGAGTAGAGGACCTGAATAGACACTTCTCCAAAGAGGACATAGAGATGGCCAATAGACATACGAAAAGATGCTCAATGCCACAGAAATGCAAATTAAAACCACAATGAGATATCACCTCACACCAGTAAGAATGGCTGTCATTAACAAACCACAAGTGTTGGTGAGGATGTGGAGAGAAGGGAACCCTTGTGCACTGTTGGTAGGATTGCAAATTCTTGCAACCCCTATGGAAAACAGTATGGAGGATCCTCAAAAAATTAAAAATAGAATTACTGTGATTCAATCATTCTACTTCCAGTATATGCCCCAAATAATTGGAAACATGATCGCAAATAGACACAGTTGAGCCTTGTACAGCATGGATTTGAACTATGTGGATCCAGTTATACTGTATGCAGACTTTGTCTTAGTAAATACCTGCACTGTTTTCAGTCCACAGTTGGAAATTCGAGGATGCAGAGGAGTGCAGTTAGCATTGATCTCCACCATCCTATATAATAAAGAGGTGATATGCAAATTAACCCTCATACCCTCAAAGATGGCTGCCTACAATCAGGCCAGCAGGGGGGTTAGTGAGGGAGACTAAATGACTGAACAGCAGGCTGTGTGGGGTGACCAGGCTGGTGGGGGGGCCGTGAGGGGCAACCAAGCTGGCGGTGGGGGGGAGGTTGGGGGTGACCTGGCTGGCAGGCAGG
>NW_006293001.1:8036993-8041179 GCF_000327345.1 Myotis davidii
AGCTGGCGGTGGGGGGGAAGTTGGGGGTGACCTGGCTGGCAAGCAGGTGAGTGATTAGGAGCCCGCAGTCTAGGATTGTGAGAAGGTTGTCTGACTGCCGGTTTAGGCCCGATTCCCCAGGCTCAGATCTAAACCAGCAGTCGGACATCCCCCAAGGGGTCCCGGATTGGAGAGGGTGCAGGCTGGGCTGAGGGGACCCCTCCCCTCCCATGCACGAATTCATGCACTGGGCCTCTAGTTTTATAGAAGGGACTTGAGCATCCGTGGATTCTTGAATCCACTGTGGGTCTTGAAACCAATCCACCACGGATACCTAGAGACAACTGTGGAATAAATTTTTGAAAAGTTAAATATTATCTGAAGATTTTTGACTGGGGGAGGTGAGGAGGGTCAGGGCCCCTACTTCCCCTTGATCAAGTGCATTTGTACACTTCCGTTCATAGTAGTATTTCACAATAGCCAAAAGGTGGAAGCAGCCCAAGTGTCCCACGGATGAATGGACAAACAAAATGTGGTATACACATACAACAGGATAATATTCAGCCTTAAAAAGGAAAAAAACAACAACTCTCTCTAACATAACATGCAGGAACCTTGAAGACATGCTAAGTAAAATAAGCCAGTCACAAAAAGACAAACACTGTGTGATGGTACTTATATGAGGTACCTAGAATAGTCAATTCATAGAGACAGAAAGTAGAAGGCGGTTGCCAGGGACTGGAGAGAGAAAGAAATGGGGAGTTGCTTCATGGGTGTAGATTTGTGAGGTGCAGGAGTTGTAGAGATAAAGGGTTGTGATAGCTGCCCAGTGTGAGTGTACTTAGCGCCCCTGAGCTGTACAGTTAAAAATGGTTAAGTTGGTAAATTGTATGTTATGTATATTTTACCACAACTAAAAATGATAATAAAAAAAAACAAAGAAGATTTGCCAAGTAAAGACAAAGTTACCTACTAGAAATAACTGGTTCTATGTTCTGGGTTTGACGGTTTTCTCACTAAGAACACACATTCCAGCCTCTTGAGTCCACCAAGCACTGTTTATTTTTGTTTGTTTTTTTTAAATGGATAATTCCCTTGGGATCTAGGAGAGCCCCTTTTCTTTCCAGAATCATCTGGCAAAGGTGGGTGGAGGGTGAGGGGTGATGGAAGGAAGGTTGAAGTCCCGAGAGCACTGCAGCTCCCTGGGCCTTTTTGGCAGGCACTTTGACTCAACACTGTCCTTCCGTCATTTGTTAATATGAAAATTTAATAATAGTCGATTAGCATGGATAGCAAAGGAGAGCCATGTGTCTCTGAAAAAACACACTGTACAGTTTCAGAGGCTCCCTAGGATTAAAGTAAAGGCACCCTAGTGCGTTCCCAGTCCACTCAAAGCAAACCAGGCTGATGGGATCAGGTTCGAGTGTGGCCTCGGCCACAGAGCCTGTGGAAGCTTGCTCTGGAGCAGTGGTTCTCAACCTTCCTAATGCCGCGACCCTTTAATACAGTTCCTCATGTTGTGGTGACCCCCAATTTCATTGTTACAAATTGAACATAAAGCATAGTGATTAATCACAAAAACAATATGTAATTATATATGTGTTTTCCGATGGTCTTAGGCGACCCCTGTGAAAGGGTCATTCGACCTCCAAAGGGGTCGCGACCCACAGGTTGAGATCCACTGCGGAAGGTCAGATCCCACCCTCCTCCTGTCTTTCAGTTTAATTTCACACCCACTTTATACACAAGTGATTTAAACACTTGAAAATTTGAATGTGATTTTACCTAAATGCTGCTTACTATAAGGCAATTGATTGCAAGCATTGGCGGGTACCTATTATTGAAAAATAGTTTTTCAATTTTATACTAATGTTTGCTCATTGCACAAAACTCTGCTTTCCGTAATTAATCTGTGATAATATTTGGGCTAGTTTCTTTTCTTTTCTTTTCTCTTCTCTTCTTTTCTTTTCTTTTCTTTTCTTTTCTTTTCTTTCCCTTCCTTCCTTCCTTCCTTCCTTCCTTCCTTCCTTCCTTCCTTCCTTCCTTCCTTCCTTCCGCACTTTCTTTTCCTCTCTACTAGCCTTCCAAATGGACTTCTCTCATACCCCTCCTGCTTCCTATTCCTACTTTTGCTTTTATTGCCTCAGAATTGGTTTGTGGGGTTGTTTTGGCAGGAGTTGGGGTGGAGATAACACAAATGGCGTTTCATTGCAGGGAGGCCGTGTTGCTTTACTGGGTAACCCCTTTCACACAGTGACCTAGGAATTTGTGACTTGCCAGTGTCTACATAAATGTCACATCTTATCTCTGAGGTTTTCAGGTTACAAAGCTGCTGTTGCTGTCCTGAAGCTGTGACTGTGTTTGTCTCTTTCCTTTCTTTCTCTCTTTGTCCCCCGACCCTGTCTCTTTCTCTCTTTGCCCCTTCCTCTCTAATCTCCTTCTCTCCCTTCCTTCCTTCTTCTTATCATTGGTGCAGATCCTTTAAAAACACAGGGGCATTTTGGGAGCAGAGCAGCAGCACAGAGTTAAGAGTTGGGGAGGGGATAGAGAAAACCATCTAAAATTTTGTCCAGGGACACAGTCTGGCAGGTATCAGGGGAAAGGCTGCCAGCTAGTCTAAGTGGCTCTGTAGATCTTGTCTTAATAGATCACCATTTCAAAGCAGAATAAAGTGACTTGGTGTTTTAAGCAGAGTGGCAGTTTTAGACACAATAGCTTGAGTGGAGGAAAATTGAGAACCAAGTAATCAGTCACTTAGGCATTATGGAGATTAAGAGACTATCAGGGCTTTGTGCGTCAGTGGGTGAGTGTATCTTTGAGTGTGGGGGTAGATTGCAGGGTGACTGCATTTAAATTGTGTTACTGTTTTCTACATTTATTGTAATTAATTAGAAATGTATATTCCTAACAAGTTAAAAGGAAAGTGGATGGAATATCAGAAAGACTATGGGACTTGGGTTTAAATCCAAAATAGTGTCCTTTATCGACTATGCAATAGTACATAGCATACTTTCTGAAATTTGGTCTCCTCGCTTATAAAATGGGGAATATGCCTACTTTGTGATATTGGAGGACTATCTGCAAAAAAATAATGTATTTAAAGGGGACTCTGTAAAACTGGTTCCTAAAAACACACATTGTGTAAAAATAATTGGCACCTTAGAACATGATTTAGCACCTGCTTGAGAACCAACGTTCTGTACGGTGATTGAATGTGTTGGGTGTGTGTGGGGGCAGAGGGGTGGGGAGAGGGTGCAGCTTGTGGAGGCAGTAGAACCTGTTTATATATTTGATCCTGGAACTAGAGGATTTACTTCTTCTGTTGAAGAGAAAATATTTAGAGGTTTAGACAGGCACCGGAGCCCCAATCTCTTCAGCACTGTGCCTATTTAGGGAGGGAAATGTTGCTTAGTAGTGATGTGGATTGTAGGCCAGAGACTTGCTTCTATTTTGTGGCAGAAAACTATTCCCAAAGGTGGGATTTTAAACAAGCGATGGGCAGCTGTGTACCACGTAGAGCCTGAAGCTATCTCAGGGTGAGAAGACGGCTCAGGAAGAGGGCTTTTCCCTGGGCGAGTTTTCTCCGTAAGCCCCCTTTCAGTGGAGAAATACCTCATCCAGATATCCCCGTCTGTCCCACTGCCCCATCTGGCCCTGATGGTCCTGTTTTATTGCATGTAGTCTCAAGGGAAAACTGACTGGGTGAGTGTTCAACCACCAGGAATGGCAAACGTCAGATTTGCCATTTATATTGACCCAAGACCTGGGCTGAATTTGGCCATGCCACTCAACTAGCTGCAGATCTAGGAGCAAATTACCCAGTTGCTCCCTGCTCAGGTTCCACCCGGCACTTACAGAACTATTGTGAGGATTAAGTGAAATGCCCCTTGCATTGTGTTTAGGGCAGTGCTTAGGGCATGGAAGCGGTCATTACTTGCTCTTTAGGTTTATTAAAGGCACACACACAAATGCTTTCTGAGTGTTTATTGGAACCCTGATTTCCAGGAGTGAGACTTTATACCATTAGATTTCTGGGACCTTTCACTGGCTTTTCCTTTGAACGTATATGATGGACCCCACTCCTGCTTTCACCTCTTGGGGTTGTCAGTAACCATTGAGTTTTACTTTCCCTATTGCCTTTCTCCTCTCCTTCTCCTCTCTCTTTCCCCCCCCATCCCTCTTCCACCCACCCTTTCTTTCTCTTCCC
>NW_006293001.1:8041224-8042248 GCF_000327345.1 Myotis davidii
ATTCTGATTCTTCCAATTGAGGTCAGCATTAAATAACCCTAGTTTAGTGAAGAACTGGACCTTAATCTACAGCCCCCAAATTTGAACTCCCATTGGTGTGAGTATGGCTGACCTAACCAAACTAGTTTAGAAGGGATCTGACCTGGCTTCCCACTAGGAGCACTTTTCCAGCTCTGCCCAGCTTCAGTATAATTTGTAAGTAGTTTGCCGTGTAAATAATTTAATGAGCCTGTTAAATTTTTTAGGCATTGGTAGAAGACATCTGAAGATCAAATGTGACATTTGTGGTGGGTTGTCTTTTAAAGGAGGAAGTAAGGCAAAGATGAAACCACATGCTGTTGAATGACAAATTACCCAAAACTGCCTCTACTTAATTTAGTAATAGTTTAACAGTTTCAGACTTTCTACTTAGGAAGTTGAACACTCATTCATTTAAAAATATATGAGTCCATCATATGTCAGACACCAGAGGTGAGCCCGGGTACATGCAGTAAGGGAGGATTATCTGTAGATTAAAAAACAACAACAGTAAAATTGACTAAAAGTTGGCTTACTTTTTATTAGCATCACTGAAGCCAATTCTAAACATAGAATTGTTGCCCTAGAATTGCAGCTAGGGCCTAGCTGGGGCTCAGCTGGTTAGAGCATTATTCCGAGACAGCAAGGTTGCAGGTTTGCTCCCTGCTCAGGGCACATACAAGATCAACCAGTGGGAGAAACCAAGATGGCGGCATAGGTAAACACCGGAGTTTGCTGCCTTGAACAACCACTTCAAAAATACAACTAAAAGACGAAACGGACATCATCCAGAACCACAGGAAAGCTGGCTGAGTGGAAATTCTACAACTAGGAGGAAAGAGAAAAACACTGAGACTCAGAGGAGGAGCAGTGCGGAAGTGAGATACTAAGGTGCGGAGTACATGCGGGCTGGCGGCTGAGGGGGGGGTTGTTGTTCTCAATCGGGAGGGAGTCTCAGCTTCTTGCTGGCAAAGGATTGGAAATCAGGCCCAGGAATGCAGCCTGA
>NW_006293001.1:8043666-8051348 GCF_000327345.1 Myotis davidii
AAGAGACTGGACAAAAATCAAGCACCTATGGATGAGGACAGTGGGTGGGGAGTGAGGGCGGAGGGTGGGGTGGGAACTGGGTGGAGCAGAGTTATGTTGGGGAAAAAGAGTAACTAATGTAATAATCTGAACAATAAAGATTTAATTAAAAAAAATCAACCAGTGAATGCATAAATAAGTGGAAGAGCAAATTGATGTGTGTTTTTTCTCTCTCTTTCTCTTCCTCTCTCTCTCTCTCCCCCCTCTTCCTTTAAAATCCATATAAAAAAGTAAATATGGAATTGATAGAGTGAAAAAATATCCCTCCTCCCCCAGCCAGTGTGGCTCAGCTAGCCAGTGTGGCTCAGTGGTTGAGTGTCGACCTATGCACCAAGAGGTCCCCGGTTCGATTCCTGGTCAGGGCACATGCCCGGGTTGCCAGGGTTGCGGGCTCAGTCCCTGGTAAGGGGTGTGCAGGAGGCAGCCAATCGACGTTCTCTCTAATTGATGTTTCTATCTCTCCCATTCCCTTCCTCTTTATCTAACAACAACAACAACAAGAAGTCCTAGCTGGTTTGGCTTAGTGGATAGAGTATCAGTCTGGGTCCCAGGTTCAATTCCAGCCAAGGGCACATGCCTGGGTTGCAGGCTCGATCCCCAGTAGGGGGCATGCAGGAGGCAGCTGATAAATGATTCTCATTTCTATCTCTCCCTCTTCCTTCCTCTCTGAAATCAATAAAAAATACATTTTAAAAAATCAATAAAAATATATGCCCTAGATAAAGTTTATATTTTAGAAAATATATAAATAAATGAAAATGTAAATATGTTTTTATTAAAAAAAAAATACCACTCCTCACCAGGGCACACTACTCCTATCACCCCTTTCTCCCCACCCCTTGGAACACCACACTACCAGATGCTGATTTAGGGCACAGGTGTTCTGAAATACTGGCAAAGCTAACAATGTCCACCTCCCATTTTACATATCAGGACACAGGAACCTGTAGAGATGAACCGACTTGCCCTGTGCCAGTCACCCAGGTCCTGGCAGAGCCCGGCTGCTGGGCACCCCCATGGTGCTATTGTAGAGTGACCAGCTGCTCCTGGTTTGTCTGGAACTGTCCTAGAAACACTTCAGAACAACTGCAGCAGCAGGTCACCCCACCGGATGGTTAAGCCCATGCTGGTCTGGTCCCCAGCCGGGCTGTTTTCACAAAGAGAGTGGCCCCCTGCTTCTCCCTGAGGTGAGGGAGGAGGTGTGGGGAGGAGCTTCCCTGGTGATAGAGCTGTGGCTCCTGCCCCACTGTCTGTGCACCCTGTGCCACGGCTTTTAGAAAGGGTGTGGCAGGGCTCCTTGTGAGTATCGGTTGGCCCTCCTGAGAGCGTAACTCACGGTGCACGTGCCCAGGGCTGCTGTCGGTGTGCTGTTCCTCCCGGGCGTGCTGTCTGGCCTTGCTGACACCACACCGTGGTTGTGTTTCCCTCCCACTTTCATCCCGGGGTGTGTAAGCACCCACACTTTATTTTTTTTAAACGGTTATTACATTTTTTTAATCTTTAAATTCTTTATTAGTTAAGGTATTACAAATGTGTCCTCATCCCCTCCATTAACCCCCATCATCCCCTTGCCCCCCACTCATGCTCTCATCCCCCTGTTGTCCATGTCCATTGGTTTGGCTTATATGCGTGCATACAAGTCCTTTGGTTGATCTCTTCCCCTTATCCCCTCCCTCCCCTACCTTCCCTTGGTTATTACATTTTATTTAAAAGTTTTAGAGGAAGAGTAGCAGAACTCACAAAAGTTACCTACATCATTAAAAAAAAACCCCACAAAGTTGGAGAACTTAAAAAAAAAAAAAAGCAAAGACCAAAATATCATTTAGAAAGATGATACCCTTTTAATCTCTTAAGTTGTCACAGAGAGCAGAGAGAAGGCTGAAGACCTGCAGGATAAGAGCTGCATTTATCAACTTGCTGAAGCATACACTGAGACAAAAGGGACGAGGGGATGTGGTGCTGTGTGCACCACACTTAGCGGCTGCGCGCAGAAGGGATGGGGGAAGAAAACAAAAATAGATGCAGTGCAGGTGGTGGCTGTTAACCAGCCCTTATTTCTACAGCGAGCTCAGGCAGTCAGGTGGTTTCTGTATAGGCTCTTTTATCGTTCATGGTTCTGCTGAGTTTCACCGTCTGTAAAACTGACTTTTGCTTGTGTTAGGTGCCTGTGGTTCATTGAAGAGTGCTGGGCTCCCGACGAAACGCTGCAGTGAACTGTGTTTGGAGTTGAACAGGGGAAATGTTAGGCAAGTCCAGTTCTGATCTCGCCTCTCTCAGAGGCAGGCTTTGCAGCCCTGTGTCTCGAAGCAGGCAGACCGGCTCGTCCATGTCAGTGCCTGTGCTGTGCCCTCTGTCCCCCGTCTGCCCACACCTTGGCACAAAGTCAAGCCATGTAAGATCAGGTAGAGGGCACCTAGATAGGACCATAGCTTATCACTCCTTTTAACTGTTGGCTCCTTTTTGCTTCGTGCTCCCAAGTATTGTATTCTGTTTTCCTCATCCTTGCTCAGACCCGACTCTGTCTTCAGATCCATGGTAGGCTGGGCCAGCGGGATCTGTTGATTGGTCGCCCCCTTATCTTTCAGTCCCGAGCCCTGGTAACCAGCTGTTCCGTTATTCCTCCCATTTCCTGGGGCAGGAGTGAGTTTAGGACAAATCCACTTAGAAAGATGGTTCATAAGAGCTGTCATCTCATACAGCTAATTTAATTTCTTAGTGTTTAAAAAATACTTTTATTGATTTCAGAGAGGAAGGGAGAGGGAGAGAGACCTTGGAATCGAACGGTGACCTCCCGGTTCATAGGTTGATGCTGAACCATGGAGCCATGCTGGCTGGGCTGATTTCTTAGTGTTTAGAAAATATCTAATAAGTAATATATAATACAAGTTCTTTCTGTTGTCAAAAATAAGTCTATAGTTTTAGATTTCTTTTTTCTGATTGAATTGGTTACTAAGTGCCACCAGTGTAAAACAACGATTTATTGTTTGGCAAGCAGTTTCCCCTTGTTCAGAGCTGAAGATGAGATAAAAGTCTTCCATTCAAAGCAGAACCAAACCTGGCTACCCTTTCTCTGTGTCAACCCTGATTCCATTTCCCAGCTAATGTCTCCGTCTTCACTCAGGGGTCAAATCTAAGGAGTTTCAGTCCTTTCAGATTGTCTAAAGCTTTTCTGAATTGGATGCACTTAGCTGCTAGAAACATCTTAGTGCCCTGTTTTGAAAGCCATCCTACAAGAGTCAGGCAGCTGCTCTGAATGGGAACTGTTAAGGTAAAGGGTGTATGATGATCATAGTTTGGAAGTTGACACAGATTATATTTCTCTTTGCAGCTGAAACTAAACGCAACCAGTGTCTCCATTTGTGGAGAGAATAAGAGCGAGGGTAAGAGAGTGGGGGAGAGAGTGACTGCCATGTGTATACAACAAAAGGGAGCAGAAAACCCTGACTTTGGCTGAAAATTCCATCTTTGTGGGACCCGAGGTTAGCCAATACTCGAATGGGTATTCGCTGTAAACCCAGCACTCAAATGTGCAACCATCACTTGCTTACAAACATTCTTAAGGAGTTGTTAGAATAGTACTTCCTCTTTTCTAACGTAAACTTTTAGTCTGTATGTATAATATACATAAGAAACACACGCAAAGAACACTTCAGTGTAGAGCTCATTGAATTATCACAACAAAGTGAATATAGCCATGTATTCACTAGTTAGGACCCAGCTCAAGAAACATTACTGGTAGCCCGGAAGCTTCCTCCTTATCAGTTTTACCCATTTTTATAAATTAAGGAGAAAGTATTTGAAATGTGTGGACGAAAGGCAACTTTAATTCCTAATCTATGCAGCAAAGCTGATTATCCCACTCACGGACTTTGGTTCCTTTTGGAGAAAAGCACAGGCTCTGGTACCTGCCGTCACATATGGGGCAGTCTCCTCGTTGTGCTGTCTGTGCACATGCTTGGATAAACAACAGCGGATTAGTATTTGGCTATAACATTTAATAAAGGGAAGGGGGTGTGAGAAAGTGAGTGAGAGAAAGAACCATAGTCAAAAACACCGATTTTCTTTCCCACTTTAGTGAAAATGTTTTATAAAGATAGGTATTAATAAAGGGTCAAAAATACAGTGTTTTAATGTCTTTTTAAAAAAACAAAACAAATTAAGGATGTTAAACAGGGGATTAAGTATGTAACTTTGTTGAAATGCTACGTATCCTGTTCCTTAAATGTAGAATGAGAAGATTTGCAGTTTGAGATGAGGGAAACAGAGCTGTCATATACTTGGAATTTGAAAAAGCCATGTATTTTGAATGCTGTTTTGTTTGCGATATAGAAATGCTGTATTTGTTTTGAAAATAATATTTGTAAGACTTGCTGTGCTTTATATTTTTATAATTATACTCACCTTAAAACATGTACCTTTTCATCTAATGTAATGTAATCTTTTAATTCTTCTGTAATACAAGTTTTCTCCTATTCCACCTTTAGCTATATCTTGTTCTCTTCTTCAGGAATACCAATTATACATATGTTTGAACTTTATAGTCTCCCTTTCTCACCCATCACCATCTCTATAATCATTTTGATATATTTTTCCAAGTGATTTTATTAATTTTCCTCAAGCCTACCTGCTAGGTGTCCTGTAAACTCATATTTATTCCGTTCCTCTTCATGTAGCTTTGATCTTTATTTTTTTAATCTTTCCTTTTCATTTTATTGCCATCTCTGCTTACAATTTTTTTTTTTCAGTTTTATAGTCACTTTTTGGAACACTAGTATCACATCTTTAACTTTTTTGTGGGTCTTTAACATTTTTTGAAAAGTGATCATGTAGCCTGCAATTTGTTTGAAGCCTTCCTGTGTTCCTGTGGATGACACTTTCTCATTAGCTTTCTGCTTCTTTTGATTTTGCAATTTTTTGCATAGGTTTTGTGGGTTACTACCCATGCCTTTTAGGCCCAAACTACTGCATTACTTTCTACTTATTTCTATAAAGAGGGTACCTTAAAATAAGTCTGTTAAAATCTTTTGTTTTTGGACTCTCATAGCATAAGAGAATGGTTTTCTTTAAAAATACCATGTTTCATTGGTAAAATCTTCAGTTTTTCTATTACTACCAAATGGCTATGACACTACAGTTGAGGTACAGATTTTTCAGAGCTCTTATGACAACTATAAGGGATGTGGTATAACAATATTCTTCCAAAACTAAGCATGCTAGAAATAATGGGGTTTTCACACTGGTTTTAAGTGGAACTGCTGAAGTTTTTACCCCAGTTTTTTTTTAAAAGTAATAACACAACATACAACAAATCTCTTGGTGTAATATTGTCTCAGCAGTTACCATTTGCTAATTTCTAGTGTATTAATTTTAACTTGTGTATTTTTAAATGTTTTGATGTCTACAGGATTCGCAATGCTACAAAACAACTAATATTCGAAACAGATTGAACATTTAAAATTATGCAACCACTTCTTCCATTTTTAAGATCATTTAAAAACATTACCTAGTGTTATATGTCTTTAATCTCATCTATACTAATAAAAGGGTAACATGCTAATTAGACTGGTCGTCTTCCAGACATCCATCTGGACATCCTTCTGGACAAAGCCATGGTGGCAGGGGCCAAGGCAGAGGCATTTAGGGGCGATCAGGCCGGCAGGGGAGGGCAGTTAGGGGAGACCAGGCCAGCAGGAGAGGGTAGTTAGGGGTGACCAGGCCAGCAGGGGAGGGCAGTTAGGGGTAACCAGGCCAGCAGGGGAGGGCAGTTAGGGGCGATCAGGCTGGGAGGGGGGCAGTTAGGGGCGATCAGGCTGGCAGTAGAGGGCAGTTAGGGGCGATCAGGCTGGCAGGGGAGGGTATATAGGGGTGACCGTGCCGGCAGGGGAACAGTTAGGGGAAGATCAGGCTGGCAGGCAGAGGCAGTTAGGGGTAATCAGGCTGTCAGGGGAGGGCAGTTAGGGCGATCAGGCTTGCAGGTGAGGGTAGTTGGGGTGACCCAGCCAGCAGGGGAGGGCAGCTAGGAGTAATCAGGCTGGGAGGGGAGCAGTTAGGGGCGATCAGGCAGGCAGGCAGGTGAGCAGTTAGGAGCCAGCAGTCCTGGATTGCGAGAGGTATGTCCAACTGCCGGTTTAGGCTCGATCCGGCAGCCGGACATCCCCCAAGGGGTCCTGGATTGGAGAGGGTACAGGCCAAGCTGAAGGGACACGAATTTTGTGCACAGGGCCTCTAGTCTATACTAATAAAAGGGTAATATGCTAATTAGACTGTACATCTTCTGAACATCCTTCTAGACAAAGCCACAGCTGTTGCAAGAGCCTGTGGCGCAGGAGAGGTGGTGACGCGGGCCAGTCCAGTGCCACGGCCCCTTTCACAGAGGCAGTGGGAGAAGGGGCTGCATGGTCCCAGTCCCAGTGCTGCCCCTTCTGCAGAGGCAACCACAGAGGCAGCAGCACCGGCCCGGTCCTGGTACCACACCTCTGCAGAGGCTTGACAGTGTGCGACCTGCTGTGCCTCAACCTCCCACAGCCCCTCCCCCAGGCTGCCTGGCCCCAGATTGCCCCCATCCACCAGTGGGCAGGGGTAGAGCCAGCACTAAGACGGCCAAGGGCTGGCAGCCACGGTGGCCTGCAGTGTGGGTGTTTTAAAGATTCACAGTTTTCCCTTCCAGAGTGCATTCCCTGAGCTAGTCAGTTCCATAGACAGCAACCCTCCTCCTACTTCCCTAATGGCTGTGAGCTGAGCTGCTAAATGGAGCTCAAGGTCCTATTTGGTTTGCAGATTTTCATTCAGTCCAGTGGTTTTCAACCAGTGTGCCACAAGAATCTTTAAAACATGCCATACTTGACTATTTAGTGAGGGCACTGACCTCTTTTCTTTTAGATTGTCAAATTAAAAAGTGACAACAGCCAACACAATAGCCGTCTGGGTTGAATGAATAAAAATTGTAACTTTTTTTTGTCAGATCATCAAAATATCTATCTATATATAAAAGGCTAATATGCAAAGTGTCCCCTCGGGAGTTTGACCGCTTGCTATGATGTGCGCTGACCACCAGGGGGTGATGCAGAAGGAAGGAAGGCCCTGATCGGCCCTGATCACCGGCCAGACCTAGGGACCCTACCGTGCATGAATTTTGTGCACCGAGCCTCTAGTATAATAAAATTTTTGGTGTGCCACAGAATTTTAGTAATTCGTTTATGTTTGCCATGAGATGAAAAGGTTGAAAATGGCTGACTTAGTCCCATATTTTGGTCACTGTACTCAATGTCCCAAATATCAGACCCTGGGTAACTTGGTTTCTTCAGGAGTTAAACCCCCTTCCTCTGCTGGCACTGGGGCAAGCAGTCACCTGGCTTCTAGCACCGAATCAGGAGGTCTGCCTGTTCCTTATACAGACTTTGGACCAGCCCTTTTGCTCCCCATCCTCCACATGTATCTGATTCTGATGGTTCATGAACGTTTCTGGCATTGTCTATTCCAAAGCCTCACTGCTCACCATGTGGTCAGTCCCCAGAGACCCGTAGCCTCTGCCCACATCACCAGGGAACTTGTTAGAAATGCACATTCAGTGCTCACCGCAGTCAAATTGCAGTCTTCATCGCAGTCCTCACCGCAGTCTTCATCGCAGTCCTCGCCCCAGACTG
>NW_006293001.1:8051366-8052242 GCF_000327345.1 Myotis davidii
TCAACACGCTCAGGACCGCCAGGTGGCTCTTGTACACGAAGAAGTGTGGGGCATCCTTCTCCGACTTCCACCGCTGGAAGGCAGTTGGGCTTTGGTGGCTCCTCTTGACGAGATCAGTTTTCCCAACACCTCCTCTGCTTTCCATCTTCCAAGATGTTGGGTGATTCCTCTTATCTGTTGTCATTGTCTTTTGTCCTTTTGGAAGTTTACCTCCTTTATCCTTCATAGGGATTTTACTGGAGTTTCAAGAGGGCCTGTAAACTCGTTAACTCTCCCCTAGTATTTTATGTGTGTTTTTTTTTATGTTTGAATTTTTGATTTATCTTGAATTAACTTTGGTGTCAGACATGAGAACTTCAACTGTAGTTATCCTCTTCTTCCCTCATTAACATGATTTATTAAATGATCTATATATTTCCCTCTCTAATTTGAAATACTACTTGTCATATACCGAATTTTCTTCGCATTTGGCTATTTTATTATTGCAGCTTTATAATATCTCTCATTATCTGCTAGTACTAATTCCTCTTCATTTTTAGAAGTCAGTTTTAAAACTCTTGAGTTAAAATTAATGATTTCTTTATTTTTCATTTATTTTAAACTTCATTTTTATTCATTCCATTTTTATTTACTTATTCAAAGTGATAGGGTCATCAACCTGTTTTTATTTATAACAGATTTTTTTAACTGTATGAAGTAGATATACCTTTTCTTCTTTTTTTTTTTCTTTGCTTATATGCATGCATACAAGTCCTTTGGTTGATCTCTTACCCCCCTACCTCCTGCCCCCCAACCCTCCCCGGCCTTCCCGCTGCAGTTTGACAATCTGTTTGAGGCAGCTCTGCCTCTGTATCTATTATTGTTCAAAAGTTTATA
>NW_006293001.1:8053015-8070349 GCF_000327345.1 Myotis davidii
TTGCTTTTAAGGTCTTGAATTTCATTTTGGTTTATAAAAGTTTTGCTATGAAGAGCATATGTGTGTTTGTATGTGTGCTTGTGTAACTGTGTGATACCTTTTCTATGTGTGTGTGTGTGTGTGTGTGTGTGTATATATATATATGTGTGTGTGTGTGTGTGTGTGTATTTTTTTTCTTATAGAATTTGAAGCCATCCCTAGGGAAATCAGTTTCCTCCCATCTTTCAAGAAGGGTACAGTATAAATAAAGCCTGTTAAATGCAATAGGAGGTTTTACTGCATGAATATTGTGTGATAGGCAGCTGTGTGTTATGATGACCTCTACCCGAGACAGGTATTAAATGCTTGCTCAGTTCCTCACCAGCAGGCCAGCCCAAAGCACAGCTCTTGCATTTGAATTCAACTACCACCACTTACTGGAGCTGTGACTCTGGGTAAGTTAAAAAATCCCCTAGATCCTGGGAGATGGAGATCATATTAACTTTTCAGATAATGAAGATTAGAGTTAATTGCAGTAAAGTGCTTAACTAAATCCCTGCCCCATAGCAGGTACTCAGCCAATGGGTTCTGTTTCTTTACACTGCTTCTTTACACGTTAATATAGATGTGTATTTCAGAGTGCTTTAATCAACAGGAACATTGAATTGCTTACTCAGACATGCTGTTAGAGTAGAAGTTTATATGAGAATCTTCCCCAGTGTTTTTGCCCTATAGTACATAATTGAATTTCAATTGTCCATACTAATAGAGAGGCGAGATGACATGAGAAAGTAACAGTAGGTAATATCTTAAGCTTGGGAATTCATTTAATAATTACCTTTGCAAAAAAGAGTAATAGAATTTTATAGCTGGGAGAAAACTTTGAGATTACAAAACCTCTTTAACTTTACAGTTGAGAAAACAGATCTTAGAGGGATAATGAGTCACCAGGATCACACATTGTTGTGAACTTAGTAGCTGAGTTACAGATATGTTAACTCCTACTCCCCTGTTCTTTATTTGCCTCTTCAAGATTACAGGGTGGGGCAAAAGTAGGTTTCCAGTAGTTCCTATGGAAAATAATACAATAATTAATAAATAACAATACAAGAATACACTGTGTTTTGTGTGCTTCCAACTGTAAACCCACTTTTGTCCCACCCTGTATATTTGCTTAGGTCCAAAGCCACCCATGTGCCTTGAGAACTGATACCTGGGAACTCAGCCAAGTGCAAGATGGAGGATGCATGAGCTTGAAGGAACTGAAACACCTTTGAGCTTTTGCTCTCTCGGAGCTTTTTCAGAGACAGATACTCTCCTGACTCAAAAACACAGCTTTAGCTGCGTGATGTTGGGTGCGGGCCAGTAAAATTAGGGTGAGAAGCTAACACTGGGTAGAGTCATTCTTAATAGAGTAGATATACATCTATTTAAGTCAGAATAAAAGGAAAAGTGGGAACCCTCAGATAAGACAGAGTTGTTCGGGCACATATATGCCTGTACTATTATAGAATTCTTGCAGAGGGTATGGATTCCATGTCAAAAGACAGTCAAGAAAAAGGACCACATATATATCATGAGCCAAAAGCAGCAGTTAGAAGGCCAGTTTCACAGGAAGCAAAAAGTATGTAGGAATGAAACATCACTTCAACAGAAGCTGAGCCCCTGAGCCCCACTCTGAGAGGTGCCTACAGTGGGGGCCCTGCCCTTGAGAGCTTAAGGTTTGAAAGAGGGGCAGTTACAAGCCATCAACAGGGAGCCAGCTTTGCCACTGACCAACTATTTTTTGCCTTTGCTCAGAAGTTTTTTTTGTTTCCTGGTCAAGTGGGATCAACTATAGCTGGTTGGGGTTTCTAGTTGTAAATGTTGAATAAAATAATTTCTTTTTTAAAAAAAATTTTTGTCAGTCTTTTAAAAAAATATATTTTATTGATTTTGTACAGAAAGGAAGGGAGAGGGATAGAGTGTTAGGAACATCGATGAGAGAGAAACATTGATCAGCTGCCTCCTGCACACCACTTACTGGGGATGTGCCCGCAACCAAGGTACATGCTCTTGACCGAAATTGAACCTGGGACCTTTGAGTCCGCAGGCTGACGCTCCATCCACTGAGCCAAACCGGTTAGGGCTGAATAAAATAATTTCTGAGTAATTCCTGACCCATCAACTTTAGCTCTAAGTTTGAAGCTGACCTTTACAATTTCAGACAGCTCTCCAACTTGCATTTGCTTTGCTTCATAATCCTTCACAAAAATTGCTTTTGAACTTAACGTAGAGAAATAAATGCTTAATCTGTTACATAAATTAGGTAGGAATAACATTGGAATCATGGCCAAGCTGAAAAACCAGTAGTTTCCCCCAAATATGGATTTACTTATTGAGCTAATTAAGGCATTAATATGTAAGTATGAAATATATTATCTTGGGTCTTGGTGAGTTTGATATAGTCCTAAGATGAATACATTTGATTTAGAAGTAGTTTCAGTGTAGAAGTTATTTCCCTATAGAAAATAATATGTTTAGGTAGAATTTTTGAATAAGTTTAGAAGAATCCTTAAAAACACTTTCAGAGGCACTCAAAAGTTCTGTTATACAGGCCTTCAAATTCCAATAAATACGAACAGTTTGGATTTGTATAATTCAAAGTTGGAGAATATAAACGCTGAAATAAATTATAACATTTAAACTTGAATCATTGTGCTTTAGGTACAAAATTAAATGAAGTTTTAAGTTTAGACTTGAATCGTTTGCTGGTTTTATGTTGACTTGATTGAAATGAATGAAAATGAATGTTAATTTCTCATTTGCTCGCTGGGTTTAAATAGTTAGTTATGGTGGATTAGGTCCGTGGACTTGGAAGTCGGTGGGTTAAAGCCACCAAAACACAAATGAGTGAGTCTGTGCCATTGTTGAAGTAATAAGCTGAGTAGGCTTTGTGGCTGCACCTTTCTATTTGAAGTAGCCCCTCACCATGGGCCTCTCACCTAATTCAGGAATGCTGGGTTCCCAGAAGATGCACAGTGCAAGTGCCTTCAGCTTCCAGCTTGCTTTTGTATGATGAGTCATAATCCGAGTGGTCTCTCTGTTCTGCTGTGGTGCATAATTCATGCAAAAAAGTCTGATTTCAGCTGTGTCGACTTCAAAGGGCTGCAATCAGGCATACATATCTGGAAGGATGTGCTCAGAGAAGAGTTTCTGTTTTTCATTTACACAACTGGAAATTCAGACTATCTTTGATCAATTTAGAGGCAAGGACCCGAAACCAGCTTTCCGATTTGCCAGCCTTATTGAGGCCTTTTGTTTTCCTTTGCATCTCGAGAAGCTCACAGGGATGAAGGCTGTGTACATGTGACATAATTATTTTGTTTATCTTTGTAAGAGCTGATCTTTAAATTGCAGTAGGAATAAAAGTGTCTGATGTTTGGAATAGCTGCTCACAAAAATATGAAGGGTTTTTTTTTTATAAATTCTATCATAACCCAATAAATGATGGGATCATGGCTATTGCATAAACACTCAACATAGGATGGTCTGGACAGTGTAAGAAGTTTGAAGGCAGGAGAAAAGGAAAACTGTAATAAGTTTAAAAATGCCCAGTTCTCTGGAGCAGTAGTAGTGACTGCATTGTTGTTAATAGCTGGAGTGGTGGTGGTGTCGGATCAGTAATTACAGCCAATACATTATGGTTAATATTTATTGTAAACGTGCTACATGCCAGGCACTGGGGTTTTTTGAGCCTTATGTGGATTATCTTATTTAATCCTCACATAAACTCTGTGAGGTAGGCACTACTTTTACTTCTGTTTTATGGATGCGGAAACGAGGCACATGCAGGTTCAACAGTTCACCCAAGACCACAGGGCTGTTTCTTTCATGTAGACCACTTGAGTATTGTGCTTGGTGTGAACAGTGGAGGCTCTGTACCTTCACGGGCTGGCTGATCTTAGGCTGGTAGCTGGTTACTGAGCGTTCTCTGAGCTCGAGCTGCCTTCTTTGCAAACTGTTAGGGCAGTGGTTTTCAACCTTCCTAATGCCGCGACCCTTTAATACAGTTCCTCATGTTGTGGTGATCCCAGCCATAAAATTATTTTCGTTGCTACTTCATAACTGTAACTTTGCTACTGTTATGAATTGTAATGTAAATATCTGATATGCAGGATGTATTTTCATTGTTATAAATTGAACATAATTAAAGCATAGTGATTAATCACAAAAACAATATGTAATTATATATATGTTTTCCAATGGTCTTAGGCGACCCCTGTAAAAAGGTCGTTCGACCCCCAAAGGGTCGCGACCCACAGGTTGAGAACCACTGTGTTAGGGGGAATACAGAATCTGCCTCATAGGGTTATTGTGGCAGCTAAATTATATATATCTGGAGGGGTCTTGTAAACTGAAAATTATGTTGGATAACCCACTATAAGTTGGAAGTATTATGATTATCAAGAAAGGCTACCCCTTTGGAGAGAGAGACCTTGACTTTCTTTCACTGAGAAGACAGACTTTTACATATGTTGGTTGAGAGTTGGCACTGGGTGTGCCTTCCTCCTGCCTTCGGGAACACATGAATGTCTTATCCTTGCCTGGCAGAAAGGCAGAGATCAAAAGATGAGGTTCTTACGCAGCCATTCTAGTGTTATGAGTATGAGGAGCGCCCTGAGCCAGGATTAACTAAATCATTGCTTCCAGACAACTTGGAGAAAAATGAAGGTCAGACTTGTGTCCATATTTAAAGACTTCTAGAATTAGGGCTTTCAAATTTCACGGGGCATCAGAGTCACCTGGAAGACTTGTGAGAACAAATTGACCTCCCACCGCCCCCTCCCCCGCCCCCCAAATTTCTGATTTAGTAGGTCTGGATTAGAATTATGTTTCTAACAAGTTCCCTGGTAATGCTGATGTTGCTGGTTCCAGTGACCACACTTTGAGAACCACTAGTCTAGAATATCTCTATTCAAAATATTGTATCACTACGTTCAAAGCAAAGAGGTATGAAAAGCACAATCAGGAGAAAAGTCTACATGTCATTTAACACAGCAGTAGTGCTGGTGGTTTTACTAGGTTTTGTACACACCTTAAGAAGCAGAGAAGAGCCCGGCCTGTATGGCTCAGTGGTTGAGCATCGACCTAAGAACTGGAAAGTCATGGTTCGATTTCCAGTCAGGGCACATGCCCAGGTTGTGGGCTTGATCCACAGTGTGAGACGTGCAGGAGGCAGCCGATCAATGATTCTCTCTCACTATTGATACTTCTCTCTCTCTCTCCCTTTCTCTTCCTCTCTGAAATCAATTAGAAAAAGAAGCAGAGGAGAGAACAACTCTCCACTTTAACCATACCAGTAAGGGGCTAGGTCCTTTTACAGACACATAATCCTAAATTTTCCTGAACTGAGCACTCCTCCTTGACAGCCAAAATGCTTAATTAACTTCTTGTTGGTCATGTTTTGGCAGAGAATGTATGCTCACCTACTTTTCAAGGTATGTGTATCTATTTTGTGTGTGTGTGTGTGTGTGTGTGTGTGTGTGTGTGTTTTCAGATAAGGAGAGTTACTGTCTTTCCATCCAGAATTTCTCTCTTTAAAGCCTGGTAAGTTGGCATTTCCAGCCATGTGGAGAGTTGTTGAAAGTCCTGGCCTCAACTTCAGGGGATTGTGAAAGAGGCTGTTTCCCACAGGCACTGCCTTGGGGGCTGAAATGCTGCTTCATGATTGCTCACAGCGGAATAGAATGCATTTTCTTTATGACGATAAACAAGTGAGCAACTAGGAATATTGGAAGCTTAATAAATTCCACACAGTCCACTTAATGATTTTTTTATGGTGGTTTCCAGAAATGAATTGCATCATAAAAGTGAGGGATGCCTATATAGGTAAGACATTTTTGTCTCATCTATTGCCTCATTTGTACAATAGAAATAATATTCCTCTTAGGGAGAGCTGAGTGTTTTGTTTTTCTTTAAGCAAATCACAGAATCTATGTGAAAACACGTGAGGTGGAAGATGGCAATGATCATCCACATGTACCACTGGGTTCAGATCTTCACTTTTTCTCTGTTGTCATCTTATGCTTGCTCCTAAAACAATCAATCTGTCCCCCTGGTTTTAATTATAACTGAAAATTTTGTATTGAAGACCCTGATCCATGTGCTTTGGACAATTGCTGAATTTCCACTGTGGAAGTTTTCACCCGCTTGCATAATTATCTCCTCCTCTTTGCCTTTCTCCCCCTCTCCCTCCTGTCCTCCCCCCTGTCTATCTGTCTCTCTCTCTCCTTTCCCTGCCACCTTAAAAAAGTGACTGGTGAAGAGGGGGTGGGGGTGCCCATAAGGCTATAATTTCTTTGTGAGAATGTTTAGATAAAAAATATTGATTAAAAGGACATCTATTATATGTAAACCCCAAAGCATTACTTCATCCTTATAGTGTTAAGATTCAGTGAGAGGCATGATCTGTTTAACACTGCTGTGAATCTTTATAAGCCTAATAAAATTCTAAGAGGTTTATCTACGTACTATTCAGCCTTATGCTTGCTTTAGGCATGCTTTCTCAAAACCTACATTTAGTTGCTTCTGAAAATACTTTTTTTCTCAAGCTTCTCATATGAATTCGCTCTTCTCCAACACTATTCTCTAAACCACCTAAACTGTAATTTTAGTGAGAATCCCATGCCATTCTTAAAGCCTATGAAATTGTCTCTGTACACAGGGAACTTAACATATTTTCCAAACATATATTTTAGATATGTTATATATAATGTATATTAATAAACTGTTGCATTAATGTTGTCTCTCTTAGATGGTAAGTTCATAAAAAGCAAGGAGAGATATGCTGATATGTTTTGTAAATCACCAGCAAATATAGATTAATACTCTGGAAATGATATTATGAGGAATGGGGAAATAGGCTGTGTAAGTACCCATGTTAATAGAGAGGGATTAAAGATTAGGACCGGCAAGAAAAAGAGATTGGTTGAAATTAAGATAGCCTTTCTGGCTTTATTTTGATGATTGTATGTATGACATACTTTTTCATCCTTTACTTTTAATCTATCTAGGTTTTTATATTTTAAAATGAGTTCCGGATAGGCAGCATTTAGTTAGTTCTTGTTATTTTGAAAAATTCTGATGTCTTTACATGGCTGAGTTAGATCATTTACATTTAGTATGATTATTGATATGATTGGATTTAGAAGGACCATTGTATTATTTGTTTTCTGTGTATCCTCTCTGCTGTTCGTTCCTGTCTTCTCTTCAATAATTTGAATCTAACTTTTTAGTATTTTATTTTCATTTTTCTATTAGCTTTTTGGCTCTGTCTCTTTGGGAAAATTTTTTCTGTTGGATGTTCAAGGGTGACAGTATACATATCTAAACTTTCATAGTCTATTTACTGTTTATATTATACAACTTAAATGTAGAAACCTTATCACCATATAGGTTCCTTTATTCTCTCCCATTCACCTTTATGTTTTACTTGTGATATGTATTATATCTACTTATATTGAAAATTTATCAAATAGTGGCATAATTCCTGCTTCCAACAATTATACACATTTTCAAAACCTTGGGGAAAATAAACTTTTATATTTACCCTGATAGTTACCATTTCTGTAAATGTGCTTTAATTGGTGAAAATACAAGTTTCTTTCTGGTATCATTTCCCTTCAGCCTGATGCACTTCCTTTAGCATTTCTTTTAGAGCAAGTCTGCTAAAAATGATTCTCTTCATTTTCCTTTGTCTAAAAGTGGCATTATTTAGCTTTCTTTCCTGATACATTTCTAGGTTAGTAATTTTTTTTCTTTTAGCACTTTGAAGATGTTTTTCCATTGTCTTCTGGCCTCTCTCATTTCTGATGAGAAACCTGCAGTCATTAAAATTATTATTCTCCTGTCTACAATGTGTAATTCTTTTCTATCTGCTGGGAATACTTTTATTTTTAACTTCGCTTTTAAGCAGTTGATTATGATGTTTCTAAGAGTGATTTTTTTTAGCTTATTCTATTTTAAGTTTATGAAACTCTTGCATTTATAAATTTATATCTTTTAATAATTGGGAAGTTTTTGGCCATTATTGCTTCAAATAGTTTCTCTACCAGTCTTTTTCTCCTCTTATTCTAGAACAACATTGACATGAATACTAGAAACTAGCTTTTTTATTGATTTTAGAGAGAGGAGAGAGGAATGGGGATGAGGAGGGTGAGGCAGGGTAGGGGGATGGAAAGGGGAAGAGAGAGAGAGAGAGAGAGAGAGAGAGAGAGAGAGACTTGTTGTTCCACTTATTTATGCATTCATTGGCTGATTCTTGTATGTGCCCTGACCAGGATTGAAACCACAACCTTGGCGTATTGGGACCACACTCTAACCAACTGAGCTACCTGGCCAGGGCTCTGCTTATTTTTTCTGAGAATCTTTTATCAGATTAGATAATTTACTGACTCTTCTAGCTCACTCTTTTGAAACTGTCATCTCTATTTTTCTATTGAGCCAGCCAGTTACAGTTTGCACTGGTTATTTTTCTAGTTTTTATTTCCCTGCTGAGAATTTCTGTCTTTCCATTCATTCTGTATTCTCATGGAGGATATTATAATGCATATCATCTGGGTTATCTCAGGGTTAGAATCTGATTTTTTTTTCTCTTGAGAACTGGTCATATTTTCCTAGTTCTTTGAATATTCAATTCTATTGGGTTGTGTTCTGGGAATTATTTATGTTATGCTATGTAGGTTGGGGGTTGTACAATGTTGTTTTTGTTTTTGCTGTTGGAGTCACACTGCATCTCCCTCTCACCTTCTGTGGGTGCTGGTTCTGATCTCAGATCAGTTTCCAAAGCCTTTGTTCTGCTACCTGGGGTCTGCCCCATGCTGGTGCCTCTCGAGGGTTAGTCAGACTTGGGTGCTCTGTTCAGTCCTTTCAGTTCTCAAAGCTCTTTGATATGGTGCTTTGAGTCTGTCCCATGAATGCACAGCTCAGAGTGGGGCTGGGCATTGTCCAGTTTCTGTATAGAATTAGGGGATTCCCTTCTCCGTCTTCTTTCTCTTCATGATTCCCCCCATACTCTGGTCTACAAGACCCTTTTTCAGGTTTGTCCAGAAGGACAGGGTGTCATTTGGAGATTGAGCTGTTCATGCTGCTGCACCACTGCTCTGTTACTGTCGGTGGAACTCTTTGCTGGGGTCCTGCCCCAGGACAAAGCTGCCAGAATAAAATAAATTAAAATTTAAAACTAGGTCCCTTTTGACTCTCCTTTACAATTCACCTTTTTAGTTCCCTTTTCAGAGTCCTCGGGTTGCTGCTTTTTGTGTTGTGTCCAGAGATTTTAGTTGTGAAAAGTAAGAGAGGCTGCAGTGTGCTCACTCCATCCCAGGAGCTGGAGCTCCCTGCTCTTCTTTGTTTCTACTTCACAAAGGATCTTGCACCTCAAAGGGGAGGATGCATGATGACAGTGAACAGGATGTCACTATATTTCCCACAGAGCTACAAAGAAGACCCACATTTTGCTAATAAAGGACACCAGGATGACTTAAAGCAGTAATTTCCTTCCTTTCACTGTTGTGTAAGATGCAGTTGTGTTAGTAATACTTGGTAGAGGCAGGTCACATTTTCTGAGAAGGAAAACTAAACTGCAGAAGGAATTGGGAGGTATAGAAGCAAACAGTGCTCAAGAGGTGAGGGAAGAGGCTTCTGGTCTGAGGGTAGTTGCTTATCACACTGAGGTGGGAGTCTGTGTTCTGGCACCAGCTAATTGCCACTATCACCTTCTTTGAAAGAAAATATGGTTAATATCTGTAGCAAAGAAGACTAGAGTAGGAAAAGAAACTTAGGTCGAAAGTATTTAAAATTAAGGCGTGATCTGCCTTCCTTGAAAGAGGACTTTAAGGCCATGTTTGGCTGCGTTTCAACAAGAAGAGGGTCTTTTAGTCTTTACTTTGGATTTATTCATCTTCGAATGACAATTTTGGCCTTTTAATATTTGACTTTAGGATGTGGCAAAAGCAACTCCTGTAATCCATCCTATCACTTATAGTAGCACATTTCCTTTATTCTACTTGATAAATGCTTATTGTAAATATTTTAAACATATAAGAAAGTTTACAGAGTAAAAAAGTGAAAACTGACCCTTTAGGGGTAACTATTCTTAATAGTGTTTCAGGAATTTTCTAGTTTCTCTTATTGGGAGGGGGACACAGTTGAAATTATTCTATATTTAAAAACTTTTGTCCTGTCATTTAAGATAACTTTACAACCTAAAAGAACTTTCACCATTTTACCCATCATTTAAAAACTTTTCCTAAAGGCAATTTTGTTTAAATTTTTAAAAATCAGGTATAGGAAACTAAGGAAGGATGTATAAAGAAGGTTAAAATTTCCTCTTATCCATCTTCTCATTTTCACTCCCTAGGGAGCCATTGGTAATATTACTCCTTTTTGTGTATTTCCAGAAATGTTTTATGTCTAAAAATAGATATATTATAGGGGGCTTATACTTTATCAGTTTTTATGCTCTTTTTTTCCTGAATATATAATTATTGCTAGAACATAAATATCCATTTGTTTAAAGTCTTTGTAAACATAATTCTTAATGACTACAAAATGTCTGTTCTCTTGAAATTGTGTGTTTTGGTTGCATTCCATTTTCCTTACAACGCTTTTAAAATGAGGGAAAGTTGTTTTTAAGTCAGTCCCAACAGGCTCTCAGATCTGTCTTATCTGAAACATCTGAGCTCTTCTAGCTATTTAAATAAGTTAGCTTGTCAAAAAACCTATCCTGGTCCTTAGAATGACGTCATTAGATATATGTTTATTCTTCTGCCTCCATTTCTTTAACCAACTCCTCAGCTACCAGGACAAGGCCGCTGCAGACCAACAATGATAGGAATCAGTTTTAGTGAACGCCATTAACCAGTATGCATCACAGTCTTATGGTGAGCAGAGTCCTTTGTATTAAATGACCATTGTCAAAGCGATAACATGTCTCCTCATTTGACAAGACACACATGATAAATTCTTCCACCACTCACAGTGTCATGTACAGAGGGAATTAACGTGATGTAATGCAAAAGGATTACAACACGTGGGAAGAATCTAGAAGAAAGTAAAGTAGTTTGTTATTTGAAACCAGACAGATGTCAGGGATGCTCAGACTAGGGATGAATGCTGCCCCTGGCCTTCACCTCTCCTCTGAGCCAGGACTGCCTCATCTTCACAATGATCGCATACCTTACTAGTTATTTATCAGGGTTTTGTGAGGAGTCAGTGATGGCTCAGGGAATATGTCCAGCATCCTTTATCCCTCCATGTTGTTGTGATATCCCATCACTTCTCCATTGTAGTATTTGGGCCTGTAAGTAAATTGTTTTCTATTGTCTGCTTTTTACCTATCCCTCCTGGCTAGAAGGTGAACTCCCCGGAGGGCGGAGAGAGACAGGTCAGTTTTGTTTCCCAGTAGATGCCTCATGATTCTCTTTGTTCCTTTTATAAAGCTCAGTGGTTAAGAGCCTGAACTCTGGCCTCAGACAGCCTCAGCTCCCGTATTACTTAGTTCTTTGACTCGGGGCTAACTGCTTACCCCACGGGTGGGCAAACTTTTTGACTGGAGGGCCACAATGGGTTCTTAAACTGGACCGGAGGGCTGGAACAAAAGCATGGATGGAGTGTTTGTGTGAACTAATATAAATTCAAAGTAAACATCATTACATAAAAGGGTACGGTCTTTTTTTTCAATAGTTTTATTCATTTCAAACGGGCCGGATCCGGCCTGCGGGCCGTAGTTTGCCCACGGCTGGGTCTTACCCACTCTGTGCTTGTTTCCTCACCTGTAAAATGAGGGGGAAAAGGGTGCTTATCTCTTTGGGTTATTATAAGGATTAGATAAGTTAATGCTTAAATTAGAACATGTGTCTGATATTATAAATGTGTGTTAAACAAAATAAGTAACAGTTGCTCAGTATCTGTTAAATGGAAGGATGGGCAGGTCTTTTCAACCATCTCGAGTGAGCTGGGTGGAAGATGAACTTGCAGATGCTGCTTCCCTGGAATGTTGTCATCCTTCGCTTCCATTCAGTCACCGCTGAACCTCATTTGGAACAAGCTAATCAAGAAACATACTTACTATAGTTTGAATCTCAGGTTTCTGAATTTTATTTAGTCAAAGCCAATTCTATTATTTTATTGATAAAACAGGAAACTGAATATAAAGATATTGTTATTTGTATAGCATTTAGTTATATCATGCTTTTATCTTGTTTCTAGTAGCAGCCCTAGATTTCAGAGGAATCCAGCATGATCAGAAAACATACATTTCACAAAGGAGTTTTCTAGATTAGCTTGAGGTCTTCACTGAAGCCATCCCTAAAAGGAAAACTTGATTTTCAGTTTCATGGCTACTAAGTGGAGTTTGATGGCCCAATCTAACTTTTTTTCTGACAATTTGCAATCATTATTAACATTATTAATGTGTTAAATAGTAACGTTTTAAACTATTAGGTGTTTTTTTTTCTGTACTAGGAATGTGTGTGTGTGTGTGTGTGTGTGTGTGTGTTGACCTTATTATTGCTCTTTGTAGTTTCCTTATTGCCTCTCCAGTTGAGA
Source organism: Myotis davidii (assembly GCF_000327345.1). Lineage (NCBI taxonomy): Eukaryota > Metazoa > Chordata > Mammalia > Chiroptera > Vespertilionidae > Myotis > Myotis davidii. The sequence goes on from NW_006293001.1 coordinate 8,065,583, forward strand.
GCTGTTAACTCGTGCCAGCAATGCACCTGCCTCTTCTATCCAATCTGTCATTTTTAATCCGGTGTAGACAGAGAAATCAGGCCTGGATGCTTCATCATTGCGTCTAAAGTGTAAGCCAACTTCTGTGAATCACTGGTTGAAGGGCGCATGGGAAGCCTGGGAAAGCTCCCTGTGGACAGAGCTGGTTAGAATACTTCTCTAGAGGAAGTGAAGTATGCTGGGCAGAGAGGATATTCTAAGGCTGAAGGTGGGGACTGAATAGGATGTTAGAAACACCTTGGTCTAGTTGTAGTTGAAGTCACTGACTGGGATTTAAAAATTCAACAAATACTGACTGAGCCACTTTTTTTGTGCCATAAGGCAGTTAGTAAACTGTGAACAAAGAAATGTTTCAGGTGCTGATAAGTACCATAAAAATAAATGAATAAGGAAGTAAAGAATGAAAGGAGAGGAGGTAAGAAAATAAGGAAAGATAGGTACATAAACACATACTGAGAGGAAGGGGAGTGCTGCCTGCAGGTGAGCTTTTATGTAGGTCATCAGAGAAGAACTCTCTAACAAGGTGACTTTTGAGCAGAGACCTGAAGGAGGTGGGGAGGTAAAAACAAGTGCAGTGTCCCTAAGGCAGTACCTGCCAGCGATGATCCATGCATAGTAGGGGGGTCAGGCTAGCTGCCCCCAGGTGACCTGTGTGGGGAGCAGAGGTGTGTGTGGTTGTGGGGCTGACCATGTTGGGCCTTGGAGATCCCAGGGGGGCCATTGGCTTTTGCTTTGAGGCACATGGGACGCCATTACTAGGTTTTGAGCAGGGGTGACAGGATTGGCTGTCGTATGGAGCTTGATGCAGCGAAACCCATTAGGAGATGCGGGTGAAATCCAGAGGACAGAGGATGGTGGCTTTGAAATGCCAGAATCTAAGGATGATTGGGTGAGTGGAGAAGGTCAGTGAGGAAGGCCCTTGTGAATAACGATGGAAAACTGCAACTGATTTTAAATGGAAGGCTTCTCATGCCATGATTCTGCAGACTTCCCAATAAGCTATCCTTACTTCCCTGGCAGCAGAAACCTCAAAGTAAAAAAAACATTTCATGTTTACTTGTTGACTTCAGTTTTGTAAACATCACAATTCTGAGAATAGCCACGTTGCTGAAAGATTTTCCAGCATTTAAACCCTGTTTCTAAGGTGATTAATAACCTCCTTGTCAAATTTAGTGGTATTTCCCCTTTCTGATCCCTTCCAGCTTTCCTCTTCAAAACGCCTCCTCGGGCTGCCACGATTCTGCACTTTTCATGCCACCCGAACGCTGTTTTCATTCTTTCTTTTCTTCCTGACCCTTGGTGGTGTGTGTGTCCACCAGCCATGCCCTAGCACCGTTGCTCTTCCTCTTTGTAGTACATGCTCCCTTGGTGCATTCATTCTTTCTTTAGTTTCAACTATCCCTGGGCAGGGGTCACAGATCCTCACCCCCAGTTCTGACATGTCAGCTCCATGCTGGGTATATTTTCTTAAAACCAGCTTCCTGTCCCCATTTCTCTCATGTGTGCTTCCATTCTTCTTGGCTCAAAATAGAGCCCATCCTGACACCTTGTTCTGCTCTGTTTTCAGATCTTACAGATCCTTTTTTGGAGTGTCTTTCAGGTTTATACTTTCTTCCCTCGTAATAGAAATGCCACAGCCCCAGCCTTACTGTCTGATTCTTGGATTCCGGCCACAGCCTCTGAGTGGCGAATTTGGCCTCCAGTGCCCTCCGCACTCGTCCTCAGGCACAGCAGTGACAGTTTATTGAGCTAGTCTTCACTGAGTGCTCCCATGTGCCCAGCACTGCTGTGGGCTCTGGGGCTGTAAAACAGGCAACAGTCATGCCCTCAGCAGCTTACGTTCCAGGAGCGGGAGCGGACAGCGAGCTAAGCAGAGGAATATGTGTGTTTGGTGGTGTTGGTGCTAAGAGGAGGGGAAAAGGCCGGGGAGAGGGTAAGGGATGCCAGATTGGGATGAGGTTTGCAGTTTCAAATGAGGTAGGGATAACAAGAGAAGGTGATTTTTTAAAATGCATTTCTTCTTATTGAGATAAAATGTGTTCAACATCAAATTTCATCCTTTCAACCATTTTTGAGTGTATGATTTAGTGGCATCGAGTCCATTCACTTTGTTGTGCGATTATCACCACAATCCGTCTCCAGAACTTTCCCAACATCCCAAACCGTAACTCTGTCCCATTAAACAACTCTCCATTCACTCCTCCTCCCCAGCCCCTGGTAACCACAGTTCTACTTTCTTATATATAAAATGGACTATTTTGAGTTCCTCATATAGGTGGAATCATACAATATTTGCTCCTCTGCGCCTGGCTTATTTCACTTAGCATTAGTTTTTAGCATTCATTCGTGCTGTAGTGTGTGCCACAATTTCATTTCGTTTTAAGGCTAAATAATATTCCATTGTATGGCACACGCCACAGTGTGTTTATCCATTTATCTGTGGATGGACATTTAGATTTCCTCCTTTGGACTCTTGTGACTAATGCTGCTGTGAACATGGGTGTACAGATCTCTCTTTCAGACCCTGCTTTCTGTTCTTTTGGGCATATAATTAGAGGTGTGCATGCTGGATCATGTGGCAATTGTATATTTAAATTTTTGAGGAACTGCCACATTACCTTTCACAGTGGCTGTGCTCTGTTACATTACCAAGAAGATGACTTCTGAGTGAAGACCTAACCACTGCAGGAAGTGAGGGAGTGAGCCAGGAGACTATCTGAGGGAGAATGTCTTGAGTGGAGGGAACTCCCTGTGCAAGGGCCCTAAGGTGGGAGCACAGCTGCCACGTGGGGTCAGGAGGCCAGTGTAACCGAATGGCGGGAAGGTGAGAGAAGTAGAAAGTGAGGCCAGAGGGAACAGGTGTCCAGATTATATAGGCCGCTGCAAGGACTTCGATGTTACTCTCAGTGATGTGGAGAGCCCGCAGAAATTACATTATATTGATCTTTCTTAAGTCCTACTATTGTCAGGTCAGGCCCCATCCTAAAAATCAGTAGATAGGTTGATTCTATATTTGTTGGTGAGCATGTTATGGTAGTTTATATAGGTCATAAAATTAAGTAACAGATCACGCGTGTTTCATTAGAGTATCCAATTAACATTTTAAAAGCTGGAATCTAAAGGGCTTTCTATTTTCTGTACAATATTTTTTTAATTAGCTTGCCATCATGGAAACTAAAGCATGCCAATTAAGCACTTATCCAATTATCAGGGCTTCAGAGAAAAGCAGTGGATCAGAAGTTCTTCATTTTAATTTTATGGGTTACTTTGAGAAAAATTAACAACAATTTGCAAAGTTTTAAAGCATTTAAGACATGTGCCTTCATTTAAAAGTCTCACATCAACCACTGCAGGAACTGAATTCTACTCAGTGTGAGGCATTTTCTAGCTCATGTCAGTCCATGCTTCTAACCATGCATCCAGGACTAACTATAGACCCTAGGTATATGCCATTACTTTGTGTTACATCATATGTCCGGCGAATGATTCAGTGGGTTGTTGGCCTGAGCAAGTCCTTCTGTATCAACATAATTAGGTCATCTTTTTTCATAAAAGAAACAGAATATCACAGACAAAATTCACTTGGTCCTTCATCTCCAGTCTCATTCCCCTGTCCCATTCCATAGTCAGCCAACATCATAAATGTAGTGCCTCTCTTTCTAGTCTGTTACTTATACTTTTGCACAGTTAGGTACACAGCCATGAATTAAATACAGCATTATTTTATTAGTATTTTAAACATTTACCTAAGTGTTGTTAAATTTATCTCCAGAGAAACAGAACCAATAGGAAGTGTAGGAAGGTAGGTAGGTAGATTTATTATAAGGAATTGGCTCATGTGATTATGGAGGCTGAGAAGTCCCAAGATCTGTAGTTGGCAAGCTGGAGACCCAGAAGCCATGATGGTGTAAGTTCCAGTCTGACTTTGAGTCCAAAGGTAGAAGATAGATGCCCCAGCTTAAAGACACACAGATGGAGAAAATGTACACAAGTGACATAGTTTTCATTGTATGACCTGCTTTTCTGAGGCACCCTTTGATGTAGATCTAAGTTATTTGTTTTAATTGCTATACAGGCTTTGCACAGTGGCAATGTCATAGCCAATGAGTTTTTATCTAAGGCATGATTATTGCTAATTGAAAATTTAACTTCTGTACAGTAATTCTGTTTTGTGAACATAGTGTTGTATGTATATATTTACTTATTGAGGAGTGAATGTGTTTGAACATGTGGTAGAGGCTCTATAAGGAATAGCCTGCTTTGGCAAGTTGCTGTTGGCCGCACATTATTTACAGGGTTCCTGCCAACTGAGTGAGACACATCAGGATGTTAGAGATAGGGATCTATTATTCCAGTCATTTCAGGTCTAATTGCTGCTTTTGAAAAGCTCTGAACCCAACTGATGAGTCAGATTCACCGGATTCATGGAAGAACCTTCATAAGGACTCTAGGATCATTTGCTCCCAATTTTGCTGCTTCTGATGCTGTTAACAACTGACTTTTTAAAAACTTGGTTCCAACTCCTCAAAAAAAGAGGGTCTGACTGGTAGGTCCAAAGTATAGTAACCTTCATAAGGAATAAAGCACTTGTTTCATGTAAAGCAGATTTGAGCCAATTAGAACGTGAAGGTTCCCTATTGTCAAGTTTCATTTCCATATTGACATCCTACTCTTCTATGTTATAATAATATATGTTTTCCCCAGGGGATTAATTTTTAAATAATTAAT
>NW_006293001.1:8071228-8086938 GCF_000327345.1 Myotis davidii
TATGTCAGAGTTTACTTCAGATGGCAATTAGGTGGTGATCTCACTTTCTTTATTGCCATTATTGTGTGCGAACATACTGACCACAGAATTTAGACCAACTCGCTCTTGGTAGTCTTTATTCTCTTTCATACCCTCAGTTGGGTATGTGTGACTTGACCAAATTCACACTTTTAATGAAAACAAATAAAAACATTTTAAACAGATTCACCACAAATGATATTCCTTAAGTTACTTTTTATAAAACAACAAAACCATGGAGAGCAACAACCCATATTTTCTCTTTTTATTGTAAAATGTCCTAAGCTAAAAATCACTTGTAATTCCATCCCAAGTCAACTAGTTTCATTTTTAAACATATTCATGTATTTATAGCACTTATTTTTCACTTATATTCTCCCACATATATTTCAGTATTCATATTGGAAAATAATGGGTCTATGAACCAGGTAACATTTAGAGAGAACAGTACTGACCAGATGGCCCAGCCTCTCTCATTAAGGAGCTCTGGTGCTGGCAGAAGCTCATGTTCTGGGCTTCAGGGTCTTCATCTACATTGGATGGTGGATGAAGGGTCTTCAGATACCATGTTGGATGAAATCATTTTTAGAGCTTCTGAGGCCTAATTATATTCTAACTGGTGGAGGAGACTATGATGATAGATGAATAACCTCCGTTTGTAGAGTACACAGCTGTGCTGATACACTTGAATGTAAAGACTGTTTTGAGGCCAGACCAGTCTTTCCTTCAGAGGACAACTGTGGTTAGGAGATTTGTGTTGTTTTAATTTCCATACTGTTTATCTCTTTTTTCCTCAAGTACAAAAATAGAGTAACAATAGCAACATGTTCCCAAAATACCACATGAAAAATTAAGAAAAGAATGTTTGGTTTAATTTATGAACATAGGTGCAATACTTGGTATTTTTTAATTATTGGTTAAAAAAAACAAAACACAACATAGCAATTATTTCTGTAAGTGAAAAGTTTATAACATGAATTATGTTTTATGAGTAATGGCGAATAGAAAAAAAAAAGGTAGTTATTTCACCAGCAGATATATTCCTGAGCAGATTCAAGTAATTTATGTAAACGTTTACTCTATTTTAGTGTTTACCAAATGCATTTAGAATTTTTTCTGTTCAAAATGTCTAGGACTCGTACACTATGGACCCACTCAAGATAAACCTTGAGTCTGATACTGTGTACTCAAACCAGCATTCTTTTCAGCCCTTCTTATGAATAAATTCTTAAGTGGTTGAGACAACAGTTTTAGTACTATATATTTTAATTAACAGAACACAAAAGCTCATTAGAGGATAATTTGCTGACAAAACAACATGAAGAAAATACAAAAATGGAAACTTAAGCTATTATGTAAATTTAAAAACTAGAGATGAGTGATACTGTAATAGTGCCTGTCCCTTAGTAGCTTGAGAGTTTGGGGGGTAATAGTAATAAGAACTTTTTTCTTTAAGTTATTTTTAAAATACTTTTTATATTTTTTCAAAGTAAAACGTGCATGGCTAAACAATTATAGTACAGAAGAGCTTATTATATAAAACAATATTTTCTAGTTTTTTATTTTAAAAATATATAGATAATTGAAAAAATAGTCTATAAACACCTATTCTTTTCACATACATTCAACAATTAATACATAACTAACATTTATATTTATTATATATAATATGTGATATATGTTAGATATGTAATATCTATTTATATATAAAAATGTGCATGCACATTTGCATGCTTATATGTTTTTCTTGAATTTTTTAAGTTTTCTTAATCTTGAAAATAACTTTCAGATATCATATTTCACTCCTGAATACTTCAACATGTATCACCTAAGAATAAAAATATTCTCCTCCTTCATAATCTCAATACCAGAAAACATATAAAATTAATAATTCTGTGATATCATCTTATAACCAGTCCATATTAAAATTACCCAAATTGTCTCCCAAAAGCCGTTTTCTTAAACCTGGATTCTGTAAAAATTCCCACTTGCTTTTGGTTGTTGTAAAAGTGACCACTTTAAATTCTTTCAATTGTTTCTTAGGCAAATTGCCTCCACATCACTAAATAATATGCTTATACAAGTATTTCTTAAATAATCAATTGATACTATGTTGACATTCTATTTTGATAGCTGAAGATTGAACTTTTTAATGATTTCTCAATATGCCCTTCCTACCTATGTGGTTTTTATTGTTATTTGTAGTTAAACCAATAATCAGTGTTTAGATTAACATCAATATGTAAGTATCTGGATATATAAAAGGCTAATATGCTAAGTGTCTGACTGTCCAACCGGTCACTATGACATGCACTGACCACCAGGGGGCAGACGCTCAATGCAGGAGCTGCCATGATGCGCACTGGCTGGCACCTTGGACCTGGTACCGACAAACCAACACTCAGCTTCCCCCAAGTGGGACACAGGCCCCACCACCACCCTGAGCGACACCCCACCAAATCACAGCCAACACTGCCGAGACCCCATGGTGCAAAATATGGCCCACAGACCAGCACAGCCTGGAAATGGTGGCTGTGCATGCCGAATAATGACGTCACATAGCAACACCCAGCTTCCTCTCCCTATAGACATATAGTCAAACACAGCTGTAGTTAAATATTTTAACCTTTGTTCTCCCTGTGTGATCTACAATAATAATCTTTTTCATGTTGCTATTTACTGCTCTTTTACTGAATTACCTGAAAGAGAAGTTGGGGTGCTTCACTGGGCTGGAAAAAGTTTAGCTAAATCAGAAAGCAGGTCTAATTAAGCAAGTTCATTCTACATATATAGAAGGCTAAATTGACTCATGCATGCACAATACATATAAAGCTCTTGTTGTTGCCAATTATATGTGTGTGTCTTGATCTGTCATTGTTGATGGTGAATTGGTTGACACTTCTATTATAGAGAAAGGGTGAGTAGCAATATTAAAATATTTCTTCTAATTAATTTCCTTTCAGTGTGCATGAATTCATGCACTGGGCCACTAGTTCTATAAAACCAAGAGCTATGATTACTTTTCCTTTCTTAGCTTTTTTCTTTTTCCTGAACTTTATGATTTTAAAATTTATATTGCTTAATTTTTCTACCATCAGCATGGTCAACCTTTATTAAGGGCTTACTGTGCCAAATAATTTCTAAGTGTTTTACATATATTGGTTAATTTAATCATCACAACAACCTATGATACAAGAATTATTACAGATGAGGAGAATGATGAATAGAATAAGCTAAGTAAATTGTCTAAGTTCATACAAGTGCTAAGTGGTGGGATAGGGCTTTAAACGTAGGTCACCTTTATATAGGGAACAACCTCACTGTTCTTTCCACAGATTCAGAGTATTACATTTCTCAGTTCTCCTTTCTTCTTCCTGCTTCATTTCTCAGTTCTCCTTTCTTCTTACTGCTTCCCTTGATCCTCCGGTCCCAATCTAGACTAATTGGTTTTCTAGGTCTGTTACAAAGCTCTTTTCTCTTTGTTCTTGATTCCTTGGGACCTTGGGTATGAGTGGCACCAGTGGTTACGGAGAGAGAGAGGCAACAGTTCAATCAGAGATCCTCTCGGACCAATACCCAGCTTTGCCTTCTCTTCCTCCCATCCCACTGCCCTCTACAAAGTGCTGAAACACCGGTGGAAGACAGTCTGTGCTTTGTGCTGCGTCAGTCATTCTCAAACTCAATTTCTAAGAATAATGGAAAAAAATAGCAACTTAGTGTTGTCATTTTCAGTTGTTAGACCATGTCCTTTGAGGAGTTTGGCAAAATTAAAATGTTTTTCTAAAAGCTTTTTGGCATTTCAGTTACTAACAGTCATAGTGTATCAGGCCAATTTTTAAAACCAATATTTGCTCTCTTTGGCTTTAAAAAATTCCCAGAGAAATGTGTCATCCAAGAACTCCTGAAAGATAGACCTGATTCCTCATAAATGGTGACTGCTTTCCTTTTTCCATCACTGCCAACTGTTATGAGATGCTCTTCACCTCTGATATGGCTTAGTTTTTTAGATTTAATTGGATCAAACCATTTATAATAACTCATTTATTGATTATATGAGATTCTGGGTTGAGCAAAGGAAAATGGCATAGGACAGATAGATACCCTTCAGTCCTGGGGACTACATAGATACATACACAGACATGGACACACAATACATAATTTTTCTTTTTTTTTAACCTGAAAATATGAGATACAGTTACAAATTGAAGTGGCTTTGGAAAAAAAATATATATATATATTTATTTATTTAGTAAGACTTGATTGCTTGCTAATGTGATCTTCAAAGGCACTGAAACAGGTGTTATAGAATAGAGGAGAAGAATGTACCGAAACAGTAAGTTGTGGAAAGTGAAAATAAGTCTGTTTTTAGTAGAAATCAATTTCTTTACTTAATGAGAAGAATGAGAGGAACTTCTAGAATGGTTATAGAACTAGAAGGGACCTCTGAGATCATCTAGTATGGTAGTTTCATAGTTGAAGGAATTGAATACAGTGAGGTAAATGGATTGGCTAAAATACCATGACCTACTTTGCAGATCTAGACCTAAGTGACCCTGAGTTCCAGATCTGAGCTCCCTCCACCACCATAAGTGAACACCAGTAATGTATGTGTGTCTGTTCACACTTGTCTGTTGGTGGAAAAAGAATTTAAACCTCTTTCCAATTGATCTCTGACACTGGAAGCTGGACAATAGGAATAAAATGGAAATTTAGTATTTTAGACTTAAAAAATAACTTTTATAATTATTATTGCCATAACATGAATTCATTTAATTATTTTACTGAATAGTTCAGTTGTCTATATGTAAGCATTACAGGAGCATAATTCCACAATTTAATAATGGAGAAGTGACAATTACATCTTTTTTGACATTTATATTTTCAGCACACGGAAACATAATTGCATTGCTTATGTTAATAATGTCTGTCCAAGCCGAGGATATGGATTATTTTCTTCTTAAGTGTTATTTTTTGATAATTGAACGATGCAGTCACTGTGGAGGAAAACTCATGACAGCGGTTCTCAACCCGTGGGTCGCGACCCGTTTGGCGGTCGAACGACCCTTTCACAGGGGTTGCTAAGACCATATTGCATATCAGATATTTACATCACGATTCATAACAGTAACAACATTACAGTTATGAAGTAGCAACGAAAATAATTTTATGGTTGGGTCACAGCATGAAGAACTGTATTTAAAGGGCCAGAAGGTTGAGAACCACTGCTTTATGATGTAAAAATTTCTTTTAAATTATAGATTGTCTTGCACTAACATCTTTTAAAGCATTAGAATTCTAATTACCACGGGAAGGGAGAATTGATGACAAAAGTAGGGACCCCTCTGAGTTCCTTGCTAATCATTCAATAATAGAATGATTCCCTCATTTTCCATGGTGCTGGTTCTCATGCCTGTGTCTGGGAGGAAAGTACTAATTGGCCCTGTTAGAAAGGCAGCTTGACAAGTAACTTTAAGAGACATACTTTGAGCATTACTAGCAACAGGAGGAATGCAGGATTTTAGAAGTCAGGATCAGTCGTGAAAACTTGCTGGTGAAAGCGGGCTACTATTTTTAAAAGTACAAGTTGTGCCAGGAAGAAAATCTGCAATGAGGCAATTTCGTTGGAGAAATTTGAACGTAGCTAACATTACTCTTTACCTTTCGGAGATCCTGTCTCTGGTGACTTTTTGGAGAACACCAACTCCTAGAGTTGTCTGTCTCTTGCAGTATAAAAACCACAGAAAAGAAATAAAGAACTCAAACTCTCTTTCCTGGACAGGCTCCAAGTGGAGCTGGAACTTCAGAATCCAGCACATTTTTGTATTGACAGCGTAAGCTGCATCTTGAAATTATAAACAATGGGTCAAGTCTCAATAGTTTGGTCTCCTTCTTGTAGGTGTAGTTTCCAGAATATTCAAAACCACCTACATTTTCATTGGGTAGAGGTTTGCCAGATGGTAGTGGGGTTGTGGGGCCTGGCCCATGGGAAGACTGTAGGTCTAACGTTCTTTGAACCAGACTGACCCGGCAACGAATAAAGTCATAGAATGGAAGAGAATTTTAGAGAACACTCGAGAGAGACATCCAGCTTTTGCACGAACATGTCTCATGTCAGGCAGCTGAATAATCACAATCGAACAGATTGTGAAACCTCAGAGGGAAGAAGGTAGGGGAGAGTAGAAGGGGTAAGAGATCAACCCAAGGACTTGCATCCATGCATATGAGCATGACCAATAGACACAGACAATAGGGGGGTGAGGGCATGTGCTGGGGTACGGGAGTAGACGGGGAGAGGTCAATGGCGGGAAAAGGAGACATGCAATACTTTCAACAATAAAGAATTTAAAAAATAAAATGATTGTATAGACCAGTGGTCTGCAAACTCATTAGTCAATAGAGCCAAATATCAACAGTACAACGATTGAAATTTCTTTTGAGAGCCAAATTTTTTAAACTTAAACTATATAGGTAGGTACATTGTTATTAACTTAATTAGGGTACTCCTAAGCTGGCCTTTGCTAAAAACGTCCTCAATCTGATTGAGGTACGTTCGCTGAGGTCGACCCCTTCCAACTCTCCCATCCACACTTGTCTTATATACTTGTTTCATCTATCAGGGGTCCTCAAACTTTTTAAACGGGGCCAGTTCACTTTCCCTCAGACTGTTGGAGGGCCAGACTATAGTTAAAAAAAAAAACTATGAACAAATTCCTATGCACACTGCACATATCTTATTGTGAAGTAAAAAAACAAAACGGGAACAAATACAATATTTGAGGGCCATAGTTTGAGGACCCCTGGAGACTATATGATATAGTAAACAATATTGTTATTTTCATGTCAATAATAATTAGCTGCAAGTGCTGTCATAATGAACTGTCAGTTCAAGTGCTGTGTACATTACTTCATTTAATCTCCTAATAGCCTTATAGAGCAACTGTATAGCAATTAAAGGCACAGACTCTGGAGCAAGACTATCTAAATCAGCTGTTCAACTTGTGGGTCCCTACCCCTTTGGCGGTCGAACGACCCTTTCACAGGGGTCACCCAAGACCATCCTGCATATCAGATATTTACATTACGATTCATAATAGTAGCAACATTACAGTTATACAATAGCAACAATAATAATTTTATGGTTGGGTCACAACATGAGGAACTGTATTTAAAGGGCCAGAAGGAGGAGAACCACTGGATACAACCCAAATTTGAAAGCTATGAGGAAACTTGTAACGACATAGCTTTTTTTCAAAGCTTGTTTCATGATTATTTTATTTTCCCAAAGCCCATAACTTGCTCTACTAACAAGACAAAAGATGTCCAAATGCCTAGCAACTCATTTTGCACTTTTATTTTATAAATAAAAGGTGCACCTTTTATTTAGTTTTTCATTGGTTGTTTTTTATTCCTTTCTCTTTTTTTTCATTAAATTTTATAGGCTGGGGGTCAAAGACAACTCTGCCAACCTATGAAGCCCATATCTGTTCTTTACCTTACGCATTCTGCTTCTCCTGTGTCATCACAGCCCATTTCATTTCGGAGGAAATCTTGATCAAGTGCCACTTCTCATTGAATTCTGGCTGCTTTTATCTTTGCACTCTTGATATCAGGTCTATCAAAATACAGTAATTTGTCCTCAAAGAGGAGGAAAAGAAAAAGTGCAAATTTGGGCTTTTTCTGCCTCTCTCATTACCGTTGGCTAATGAGCTTTCATGTTTGAGGGGGTTGTTTGGACTCTGGAAATCTTATGATTTGGAGAAAAGGAAGAAACTCCCAGTTTAGAAGTTTCTTAGAAAGTCCAAATGAATGAGAACTGGGATCCTTGTTTCGTCACTTTCTTTCCTAGTAAAGGCCCAGCTCAGGAGGATGCCAGCCAAGGTCAGGAGCATGCTTATCAGCACGAGTGGGTGGGAGTGGTGCTTGTGCAAGTAAAGCTCTAGCTACAGTTTAAAGGGGGATGTTGAGACCTTTACTACCTCTTGTTTCTGGCTTTTGAGGTAAAAATAGCCTCAAATGCCATGGAAAGGAACAGCCGTAGGCATCTTTTTTGCTGTTAAAGATCCTGCAAAAATTTTCCTTGGAATTGGGTTTAATTTCAAAAATCCATAGAGATTGTGGAATTTTAGAGGTTACTCCCTTCTTGAGTATCTGCTGGAAGATAACCTCTAAAATTTTGGGGGAAAAGTGTTCTTTCCACTTTTTATTTGGCTGGTATATACCAAACAGTGTAGGCATAAATGCCTTTGTAAAAAAAATATCTTTTTATTGATTTCAGAGAGGAAGGGAGAGGGAGAGAGAGATAGTAACATGGTGAGAATCATTGATCAGTTGCCTCCTGCACGCTGTCTACTGGGGATCGAGCCCACCACCTGGGCATGTGTTCTTAATAGGAATCGAACCCGGGACGCTTCAGTCTGCGGGCCGATGCTCTATCCACTGAGCCAAACCGGCTAGGGCATAAATGCCTTTTAGTCTGAAGAGAAAATTAAGGTGCATGTCTTTAATGAACTGAGGTAGCACTGTAGTGTGCTGTGACAATACAGCTGAGAGATTATTCTTATGAATAATCCTGCAGTTAATTATTATTATTATTATTATTATTTTTTTTGCTTTAAGAACACATAACCAGTTTAAAGGACATTAAAGGATGTGTCATAATTTAGTCATTGTTGTTCATGTTGTCATCATTCACTTATTCTCCATTGGGAATCTAGTTTAGGGCCCAGATAGGAAAGTTTAGCTGTATTTATCCTGCCCTGTGCTGCTCTGCACTATCACGTAATTAACTGTGTTATCTTTGGTTGTTTGGAGCTGCAGTACAATAAATTTCTGGAGGGTGGGGAATACTTCTTTGGTTCTCTTTCTTAATAACAGCGTAGGCCTCAATGTCATTGGAAATTACGATTGAAGTAATTTTAGAGCAAGATCATTATTAAAACACTTCCTCCAAGGATATGAAACAGCTTTGCCTACGTGTGAGAAATTATTCTTGAAACCTGTGGGATTTCTGTTTCATAGTGAATGCTTAAAATGACTTACTACGTACTTTGTTGGAAACTAATATGTTTATGTCTCTTTTTCTTCCTGCCTCTTACCCTTTCATGATGCAAACCTGGGTCCCCAGAGCTCTCCACGCTGTGTGATGCAGTCCCCGGTTTTACCCCATGCCCCTCTGCCCGATGTGCCTATGCCTGCATCTCTAAGGCCCTTGACCACTCAGTCTCTTTGTAGCCCCACAGTTCTAGCTGTTGCTAAGCACTGACATGTTAAAAAGAGATCAGTTTATCTCCCTGAAGAACTGATGTCTTTCTGAGTTTCTTTTTTTGGTCAGTGGAAGGGAGTGTCTTCTGATCCTGACTTCTTCTGAGACTGACTTCCCTCTCAAATGCCATTGTTCCCCATGCCTTCCCCACCCCAGTCGGTTTCCAACTCTGGTGGCATACTAGAATTCCCCAGGGAGCTGATGCCCAGCCCCAGTGCCACTGAGTCATCAGTCTGTTGTGAAAAGCTCCAGGGGGTTGTGATGGGATGCCGATGTTGGGACCATTACAGAAAATGTTCATAAATGTTCGTTAACTGATTAAACAGTGATTCTGTGTCCATCATAAGCATGGGATAAGGTTTTGGTGATGGTTGGTATTTACTGGATTGCTGACCTTAGTAGCATTTTTCAAATAGTCGTAGTGACCACACCTCATAAATCACAGAGTCTTGGCAATACCCTGCCACATGGAGAAAAATCTATTTGGAAATGGGAAGAAGTTTTCTTTTCAAATGGGATATGGTCTTAAAATTTTTTTTAATGAAAAACAGACATTTATTATCCACTTTTTAAATTATATACTGTGTAGATACATTTTGGAAAGATTTCCAAACTCTTTTTCTTCCTGCTGTATGAATACAATTTGTTTGCTCATGTTCATAAGAGCATTAAAATACTATTTCCTATAGATATATGATTTCTATTTTCATTTGATTACTAAATCAAGTTGGACAGAATTGGTTGGAGCTTAACTCTTCAAGGAAATAAATCCAATCTGGTAAACAAAATTTAAGAATAACAAGTCTATCCAATATTGGAAAGCAGCTGATGAAATCCTCATAGTTCCCCAAGCTGGGATTAGGGTACAGTCTAGATCAGGGGTGGGCAAACTTTTTGACTCGAGGGCCACAATGGGTTCTTAAACTGGACTGGATGGCTGGAACAAAAGCATGGATGGAGTGTTTGTGTGAACTAATATAAATTCAAAGTAAACATCATTACATAAAAGGGTACGGTCTTTTTTTTTTTTTTTTTGGTTTTATTCAGTTCAAACGAGCCGGATCTGGCCCGCGGGCCATAGTTTGCCCACGGCTGGCCTAGATGCTAATACAGCTCAATAGAGTGGTAGCATATAAGTAAATGTGCCAATCTAAATGTCAGTATGGGGCAGTAGGAAAACTGAAACCCTTATTTTATCCCCATTGATTTGGTGCAAAATGGAGCCATACTTTTCTCTAACCGAGAGAGATAATGACTATCTCATAGTCCTGATAGATTTGTCAAAAGGATCCAGAGAGATAAGGAGTGCAGTAGTGGCTTTGAAGACTGGCAAATGACAGCTGGTCGAAGAGGAGGAGGGAGGCGGAGGAGGAAGGGGAGGAGGGGATGATGGTAACAGAACTTGAAGGGGCAGTTCCAGAAAATTGCTAATGGGACTTCTTAGGTGCCCTGGAAATAAGGCACTTCCAGACAGCGTGACGTGGGTTCTTCTCACTGAGTCAGGGGTGAGAGATGAGATGTTGTCATGTTAAGCTAATAAATGACATTAGTGAGACCAGGATTTGAAAAGAATTGTGCTCGCAACTTGGGAGCTTTCCCGAGGAAGGCTTCCAAGCGCTGGGAGCCAAGACATCACCCATCTCTGCCAGGAACAATGGAAACATCTCAATTAAAAATGGAATAGCCTTCCGGAACCTTGGGACCTAAGGAGCTTCGCTGAGTGTAATTTTCTTTGAGGGGAAATAGAAGTTTATAATTTGGTAGAAGCAATTTTTCGAAAGTAAAAAAGTGAGGCATATAGAAGTTGTTCCTGCCTTCCCAGCTCCTTCTGGAAAAGTCAATTTGGGTAAGTGCATCTCTAAGTCACTGTGCTGGGCAGGGACTAATTTGAGAACACACTTGGAGAATTTATTGTGACAATGATTTTGTGTGTGAGATTCCCTGGTTTGGATTCTTGTCATCAAATTCAAAGTTTTGCAACTCTGTGTTCTAACTCTTGACTACTACAAAGGAGCCACAAACTCGTGGCAATGACCTCAGATCTTGAGATCTGTGTAATGAGCACAGGTGGCAGAGAGCTGGGTGCAGGAACAGGCTTTGGTGGGATTTCCGATATAGTCCAGCTACTTCATTTAGGGCAAAGGCTTTTTGACATTTATAAAGTATGTTGTAAAGCAGACGTTTAGAACTGCACATTAAAAATGTTTTCCTATTTGTTACTGTGAGTCTAATCTCTCCTGAACAAACATTTCCTTGTTATTTAAAAAATAACTTTATTAGTATGCTGAACATATTAGCATTCTGTGGCAGTTAGGAAGTGGTTCCCCCTGTGATGTAGGTGAAATTTTAAATAAAGTGGGAGAAATTGGTAGGAGTGAGATACCAAGAGCTGACTACCTGAATGAATGAATTACATACATCTTAATAACTATTCAAGTGTTTTTTTTTTAATATGCCAGGGATAATAGCAGCTATGTTAGTAATACTTTCGGGTATAAGGAACAATCCCTGATTGACATGGAACAGGTCAGTGGGCTGTAATTTGGATGCAGTAGCTTCACAAAGGCAGGAGAGACCCCAGCTGTTGCTGCCTTTCCACTGTGCCATTCTTGGCTTTGTTTTTCAGCTCAGCACCTCTTGATCCCAGAGTGGCTGCTACTGCTCCAAACAGTACTTTTTTACAACAAGGAAGGGAGAGGAAGAAAGAGGCTGAGTGAAAAATAAACAGTTCATGTATCAGGGAGGAAATTTTTTCTCAGTCACCTCCACACCCCCAGTAGCTGCTAGGGACATAGAGAAAGCAGATGTCCGGAGACTAAGAATCTGACTTTCATGATTGTCCCAAATCAATTATAGTTGATAAGTTGCCTTTTCAAATAAGTGAGGTATTTTGTTTGCAAGAAAGGAGGGGTAGGTGGGAGGCCAACATTGTATACCACGGTAGCACGCGCCAGGCTTTCGGAGAAGAGAGCGCGTGAGCCCTGGTCATCCAGGATCTCACTACCTCGTGGTGTGGAGAAGACAAGTGATCAAATGACCATTGTGATCTGTGGAGTAAGGACAGTGTCAGAGGTGCAAGTACAATACTATTACATCAGGATTTAGAGAGAAGCGGAGAGGATCAAGAAAATATTGAGAAAGATAACATTTGAGATGGACACTGAAGTTTTCAATAGGTGTTGCCAGTGGCCTTTAGACATCTGCAAAGTCAAAAGCCTTGGGTTTGTGTAACATGTGTCCCAGGAGAGCAGTCAGTGGTTAATAGTGGAAAGTGTTTGAAGCCCCAGTATGCCGTGGTGCATGCTGCATGACTGCATTAGACATCAGCAAATGAATGAAAGTGTGATTTAATGTGTTCCCAGTTGCCAAGTGCAGTGCAGTGCTGAGTGTTTCTCCAAACAGATGACCTTCATCGGTGACCACACTCAACGTTTCTGTCCTCAGAAACTCATTCAAGGGCCACCCTGGACTGTCTTTAAAATTGAACTTTGAACTCACTTGTGTTTCTAAGGTCTGTTGTTTGTAACATGTGGGTGCAGGTAGTATTTTTTAGGTAAAAGAAAGTGCTAAAGGACCTCAAGTCACAGGTCCAATTTTCTCCGTGTGATGTGATAATATGGTGCAGTTGAATGAACTGTGGTGGGCTTCTAATGCTGGTGGTTTACATTGCCTGCATTTTGAATGCTGTTTAATAAACCGTAGCAAGTTATTTTTGGCACGTTCGAGCAGTCAGTGAACTAATTGTCTGTATGGAAAGAAATTAATGAAATGAAGTGGTATTTGCGAAAGAAAGCTGTCTCCATCCAAATTGTCCAACACTGCTCCGTACTGTGGTCAAACAGAGGCAAGACTGGAGAGGTGGAGAAGGAACTGAGAGATCCAAGTGGCCTTTCAAAGACGTATTAGCAGAAGGAAAATACATCAGTCTATGTAAGAAAAATATTAAATATAATACTATTTTTTAATACTCAAGGGATTCATTCTCTTGACAATAAGCCCAGTGAATGAAGGGGCTGCCAAAAACTTAGTGTTAATGTAGCTCCTTATTGTTGAAGTTTGATTCTAGAATGAGAAAGATGATCGTTTTATGATTTTACTCTTTTCTGATTTAATGAGATTTTATGTATGTGTAATATGTATATAGTATATAACATATTTTATGCATTTCTCTGTGAAATAAATTTAATATAGTTACATTGCCTTTATCACAACCTACAGAATTAATATATGTTTTCATAGAATACTAACATATTTTACTGTATTATATGTATATTATGTATCTAAACTACATCTATGCTGTATCTGTCTGTGTCTTTATCTATGTAGACATTATCTGTAGAAAAGAGGATTTAGAACTTCTTAGCTGTTTTGAATGGCATAGGACTGTCATGTGGACGAACGGTTGTGATTTGTTATCTTTATTCCTCTTGGCAGGGAAGGCCCAGTTGGTAGAGTTATGGGGAAGCACTTGGGCTTTTTTCTAAGATATCATTTTCTGAAAGCGCTGCCCATAGGTACGGTAGGCTGCTGTGGGTGTAAGAGAATTCCTTGTTCATTCCTTTGAGACCAGGCTGTTCAAGTCTAGGCTAAGGCCCTGGTTCCTGTGCTTTAGGGGAGTCAGCATTGCCTGGAGGGCTTGTTCAAACCCAGACTGCTGTGTCCCACCCCCAGAACTGTTGATTTAGTAATGTTGGCATGGGGCTGGAGAAATTGCATTTCTAACAACTTCTCAGATGCTGCTGATGCTGCTGGTCGATTTCAGAAGCACTGAGCTAAAACGTGCTTATTAAACTAGAAATCATTTGTGCATAGGACTCATTTGGGAATTTTTGTTAAAGCACAAAAATGATTCAGTTGGTTCAGGACTTGAGAGTCTGCATGTTTGACGTCTCTCAGATGACACCGATGCTCCTGGTCCCTGGCGTGAGTAACAGGGCTAATGAACCCATCAGGGGTGGGGAGGCCCGAGGAAATGTAAGCATCCAGTGGGGAGTTAGACCAGAGGTCGCAATGCTGAGCTCCTGAAAAATCATTTTATTTTGTAAATCCCCAGAGGTGACAAAGAAAATGCTGACTTTTGCTTAAAAATTCTTTTTCATGGTAAAAACCTTTATCTTACAATGACCACTCCATAATTACTAACATTTTTCTTACCCTTCTCTGCGGGCCTTTAAAGAAGACCTCATTTAACTTATTCTATAAAGCTTTTGCCCATCTGGGAAATGCCTCACTGAATCCACTACAGAACATTGAATGGAAATGACCTATATGTTCTTTTATTTAATTGAGTTCTGATGTTTACTTGCAGATTTGGTTATTTCTCATAAATGCTCCATTGAAGAATTTTGAGGGTTTAATCCCATTATGTCCACACATTGTGCTTTCCAGTGATACCACTGGGGGTTGTGGCCATGGAAAGAGTACAGTAAATCAAGAGATTACTAATCTTTTTAAAAATAAAATGGTTCTTTCTGTATCTATTGCTTGGATAATGCAAAGTTGCATTAAAAAATGCATGTTTCCTATCAAGAGCCAAGTGCATATTTTATTCTGTTTTCTCCTATTTATTCCCTATGACTAAACTGTGTTTTTTTTCTTTGCTGCCTTCGGAGTTGTCTCTATACCTCTTATTTGAGCTTTGATTCTAATCTTGTGAGGTTGTATCACTTTTTAGGTTAGGTTTTTCTGTCATTAGGGGATATTCTCATAGAATCAAGAGCAGTTCTTAGACCAACTGGAAGTGCAAGATGAAGATCTCAAGAGAGAGAAGCTGATTATTAATAGCTCTTTAACCTTTGATTTGTTGTTTTTCTCGTACAAAGGGAAGGAAAGCAGAATTTGCCTGCCTATTTCCAGAGACTTTACATCAGTGTTTCATTCGATTCTCAAAAGCCATGTGGTCCCAGTGGTGTAATTGCATCACAGGAAAACTGACTCAGGATGGTGAAGCAATGAAGGTAATATCTCACATGCCCCCTACTGGGGATCGAGCCCACAATCCAGGCATATGCCCTGACTGGGAATCGAGCCATGACCTCCTGGTCCATAGGTTGATGCTCAACCACTGAGCCATGCAGGCCAGGCCCTCGTTAGCTTCTTATCCAGCAGCCACCAACAAACTATCAGCTGTACTACAGCAGCCAAACGAAGATAGACTCCCAGTTGGAAGAATCGTCCCCAGAGTGAAAATTAGAGAATGGGAGGAGTATTGTGCCGATCATTGAGCCATCAGCGCTCGGCTACAAATGCCCCCTTCTAATTTTGTTTGTGGCATTGGGACCCAGGTCCTAAAAACCACATTGCTCCTATGCCAGCACTTTCTCTATGGTGTCTGCCAATATGGGGTCCTATAGGGGGACTGCATGGCTGGAGGAGGAAGACCAGACACACTTTTCGTGTGTACCTCCTTTCCTGAAAGGGTCACCTCTAA
>NW_006293001.1:8086983-8092797 GCF_000327345.1 Myotis davidii
GCAGTTGATTCTGGTTTCTGACTGTCCCCAGCCTGGCCTCTCCTCCTTGCGGGTCTGGGTCCAGCCCTTTGGGGGCCCCTCCCCAACTTCTACTCTCTGTTCTCTCACCCCTACCTAGGACTTCCTCTCTGACATCTCAGGGTTGCCTTTGTGTCTTTCAGTACTCCTATACCAATTTAACCAGTTCCTTCTGTTGAATTCTCTCTGTTAAAAATGATTCCTGGTGCGTTTTCCTGGCGAGGCCCTTGTGGATCCACGGTGTCTTAGAGAAAACGTCGCAGCCGTGCTGCTGTGAAAGCCCAGCGCCCAACACACATGCTGCCCAAGACTCACACAGGGAGTTCGTTGGGCAGAAGTTGTGCAAGAACCTGAAGGACTTGCAAACGAATTCCTTTGCAAATTTGTTAGGTTCATATTTTCACCACACAAGTCAATCCTGGGATAGCTTGTCACATATGAGAGAAGAATAGGAAACAGCAACCAGCTGAGAGAAGCTATGTATTCGGGATCAACTTTGCCTCTAGGTTTGGGGGTGATATTCTCTCTGGGCCTCTGTTTCCTCCCTTTCTACGTGTTAGTTAATACTCATTATTAAGTCAAATGAAGTTAAGAGATTGAGTGCTTGTAAAAAGGATAAGGCCTTGAATTAAAGTAAATTGTTATGGTGGTCAAATAAATATCATAATGTTCTCATTAGACACAACCTCTATGTGAAGCAGTTTGTCTATGCTGAGACCTGAGGAATGTTCCAGTGATAATGGGGTGGGACTGTGAAGGGTGATGGAGGCCAGTCCCTGAGGTCCTGCTCTGTCCCGGCATTGTGCTCAGTGCATCATATGCATTCCTCCAACTTTTACATCTTATAGTCGAGAAACTGGTTCTGCTGATGCTGAGAGTCAGCTTTCCTAATTACGCTCTTTCCTGTCAGTGTGTAAAGGGCGCTTCCTTCATTCTGTTTCCTTCTGTCTTGTTTGGTGTTAAAATTGGTGCTAGGCTGTCAAATTTTTCGGGGGGGAATTTTTAGTATCTTGGCAGAACATAAGCTTAAATGAAAACCTTTATGAGTCTCTCCTTTATGAATTGCTGTCTTGAAATTCCATAAAGTCATCACGCATTGTTTGTGGTTTTGAGGCACCAGTGGACGATACTCCTGGTACTGAGATGTCCACAGGTCCATGAGCGTGTGCAGACAGTCAGAAATATTGGCAGAGTGAAGTTCTTGGCATAGAATAACAGGGTTATGAATATGTACCTGAATCCCTTCGTTTTTAGTTCAAGTCACTGAAACATTGAATGAACTATTTTCCTCTTTTGTAAAACAGTGATAATAAAGTCTGTTTGCTTATCCCTTGGGGACTTTTTGAAGATTGACTGAGATGAAGTGTGAAAGCGCTTGTGAATTGTAAGGCAGCTGGCAAATGTGATGGAATTAAAAGATTAATGGGCTACAGAAGGGCTTGAAATCTCCCAGACCTCACTTTTATCATCATAATGCAATGGGAAAAAAAAATCAGTTTACTCCTAGTGGTACTGTCTTAAAGACTTTCCTGACCGCCTGCTATAATTTCTCTTCTTAAAAATATCTTTAATGCCCTTTATATCTTATTTTATGCAACATACAGGGGGGCACATTTTTCATTGTTAGAATGAAGACACACTTTTTTAGAATTTCATGAGCTTTGTCTTTAACAACTAGATTCTGTTTCTCAAATAGTTGTAATAAACCCATGGTGAAATATCGCAAGTCTGGAGTTTGTTTATTCCCCCACCCCCCTCCGCCGAATCCTGGAAATGCATAGCAAGGAGACAGTGTTGATGTTCTCAGACCTGCCTGTGCTTTCCAAGGATCTTAGCATTGGTGGCTTCCCGTCTCCGATCTGGCCCTGCGATAAGGTTGAAGTAGACTAGACTGACAGGCCTCTTTACCAGCTATTTATGGTGTAGCTGTAATTATTAGAGAGCTGCTTGTGAATTTTTAACAACAAACAAACCACAACAAAGTTTCTGCCAATTATTATTTATTAACCAAATAGCTATTGTCTAAGGGTCTCTTCCATTTCCTTAAAGAATAAAGTTAGATTCAGAAAATGCTCCTTAAAATACTAAAAAGTAAACATTTAGTTAGAAAAGGAAAAGGTGGTGCAGAAAGGGTTATAGGATCCAGGCTGTTTATTCTTGAAGAGAGAAGAGTGCAGGTTGACTTAATCAGTGCTTTCAAATATTTGAGGAGGTTCCCGAGTGGACCATCTCTCCAGAGGGCCGAGGAAAGAGGAAATGGGTTTACATTTCAGCAAGAAAGGATAATGCAGGAAGAACATTTTGATTCAAGTGTGATAAAAAACTAAAATAAGATTCCAGGGGAAGATGTGGTTTTGTGTGTGTGTGTGTGTGTGTGTGTGTGTGTGTGTGTATGTTTGTTTACTTTTTTGAAATAATTATAGATTCACAAGAAATTGCAAAGAAATGTACATGGAGATTTCATGCCCAGAGGAAATTTTCGAATGATCTCTCAAAAGAATAATCTGGTTTGGAGGAAGGAGGCTGGACCAAGTGGCAAATAAGCTCTTGAGTTTCTGGCTCTTTGATTCGTTTTTTGCCAATCTTATGTTCTTCCCATAGGTGTTGGTGGAGAAACAGCACTGCGTTGTTAGATCAGTGGAGTCAGACCCAACCTTGGTTCAGTAACTCCGTACTTGAGTTCTGGCTAAGAAAAAATTCAGAGCCTAGATTCAAACTCTATGAGAAAGTTTATTTAGAAAGTCACAGAGGTAGAAGTGAGCTGTAAAGGACGTAAGCCAGTTGTGCATCGTGAGCTCAGGGAACAAGTTACAGAGGCAAAAATAGGGCCATTGGAGCTTGGGAGAAGGAGAAGAAGAGGGAGAGAGGGAGGAGAGGGAGGGGGAGGGAGAGAGGTAAGGAAGAAAGGGGTGAGGGAAAGCGAGAGTGTGCTCCATAAGGAGAGCCACACTGGGTCCTCCTTGAAGGTTTTTATCTGAAGGTCTCAGGAGAGGATCCCAATCGAATATTCATTAGCTTTCCAGGTGTGTCCTTTCAGGGTTGTGCTCTCTACTAATTAGCTGGCAACTGGGCAAAGGGGTCATTAGTCAATGCAGCTGGTCCTAATGTCAGCCATGTCGTTGCTTGTCTGGTTTTGCTGCTTTTCTGGGCCTGGAGCTGAAACATACCTAAGGCCTAGATGTATTTGATGTGTCAGAACCTCATTGTCCTGGGGGCTTAATGCTTAAAGGCTATTCTCCTGTCCTCTTGTTTGTTCCCCTGTAAGGGTGTCTAACCCAAGGACTAGGGGAGGAAAGGTGAGGGGAGGGTCTGACTCTCCAGACCAGTGACATGAAAGGTCAGGGGGTCTAGCCCGCATGGCCAGTGATATGCTAGGGGAGGAAAGGTTACCCTGGGGGCAAGGTCCTAGGGACTCTCCACCCAGTGACCGTCTGTACCCGGCCCATCGTCCTTGTTCTGCTCATCCCTGTTTCACTGCCTGTCACGTAACACACTTCCCTCTATGAGTTTATGACCAGCACAGACTAGAAGTCCTCCTAATGTGTAAAATGTATGCTTGTTGTTATAAAAATTTAGGAGTAGCCAGTACTTATGGAATACTTTCCAGATGTTGAGCACCATGGTGTGAGGTTTATATTCATTCTGTCAGTGCTCACACAACATTTACAAGGTAGGTTTTACTGTCTCCGTTTTATAATTGTGGTAACTAGGGTTCAGAAATATTCAGTAGCTTTCCAACACTGCCAGCTCAGAGCAGATTCACTAAAGGAGTTTTTCTCTCTACTATGTGATTCTACCTGGAAAACTTTCATATTTTGTCCCAGGGAAGAGTATTCTCTTCTGCCTGCACACCAGTCTGCATACCATCTCCCCCTGTTTTTATCCCTTTTCAATGGGTCTCAAGAGGCCAATGATTGAGAAACATTTTCCAACATAAGACAGAGTGTAATTATGATTTTCATTTTACAGATAAGGAAATAGAGAAGTTGTGTGGCGTCTCTCCAGGCACAGGCAGAAGCATTTTAAAATTCTCAAGCTATCTATTTAATGTCGGTTACATTTTTCTTGATGAAGTTTCATCATTGTTTCATACCTGTTGGTGCTCCCATTGACTTGAACTTCATCCTTTTCTTTACTTGACATGGCACTAAAATGGCATCTTGTTTTTGTTGCCTTTACTAATCCCTCCCTTGTCTCAGTCACAGTGAGATCTTTTACTGGAATTGCTCCCTGGAATTAGATGACATGCAGGTGTCTCGGAGCTTTTCGTGTTTGGTTTTTGTGACTTTTGAGGTTTTGAATTTTCCCTGGCATAGAGATCATCCTGTTCATCTCTATTTCTAAAGATATTTACTTTTGGTATTAAGAGCTTGCAGCTCATTTTAAGATGTTGAAAAATACAGAAAAGCATAAAAAAGAATGTTAAAGTAAGCCACAGCCCTATTACCTGGCAATAGGCATGGTTAGCCTTTTAGTATTTATGCTTAGCTTTTATGTGTCAGCTGTGTATAAATGAAATCCGGAGGCTTTGGTTAGAAATAAATGATAAAGACTTATTCAAGGTTCTTAGGGTTTGCAAACCAGAAACACAGCTAAGAAATACCCAGAGTATTCCAAAGAAGACAGAAAAGCTAAGAGTTCTCATAGCAAAATGTTCATTCCTGAGAAGAATCAGTTTCGCATTCTTCGTCTCTGGATTGGTCTGAGGTGGTGATCCCCTGAAAGACTCCTGGTCTGCAAACTGGATGGCAGGTGGTCTGGGTACATGAACTTTCTCTCCTTAGACCTTCAGGCATAGAGGCTTTCATGTACATCCAGGCACCGAGGTAGGACTTGAAAGATCAAAAGTTCAAGTTCCCAGACTAGTTAAAACAAGAATAGAATTGTTTCCTCACGTCTCAACCTACTTAATTTTAGTAATTTAGCAGCTTGACTAGAGTGACTCCATTTTATTTCTTTATTCCTCATATGTCAGAAATGTACATATAAGTGATCATCATATAAAGATTGCTTTACCTCTTGCTTCTGAGCATTTTTCCATGTCATTAAATATGCAATGAAAGTATTTAAATGTTTACCTTTAAATAAATATAAAGCATACAAATATACAAACTTAAAATAGCACAGAAAGGTATAAAATGTAAATTAATATATTTACTTAACCCCAAAAGGTTATCACCATTAACAGTTTTTTGCTACTCTTCCCAATAAAAGTGTTTGTAACTACACAAATGGGATATTACTCTTGTTCTGTATCTTGAATTTTATATTTATTGTTGTGTCTCGAAGCACAACAAATTTACCTAATTTTAACAACCTTATGGAATTCCATTGTATGGAGTACCATATTTCACATGTATTCTTCTGACAAACATTTGTTCCCTTTCTTTTTTTGTTTGTTATCTCAGGCAAAACAAGTAAACTTTATTTTTAAAAAATGCCCCAGTATATCTGAAGGGTATATTTCTAATCCTATCTAATAATAGACAAACATGGTAATTGACCATACCTCTGCTACGCTTCCCATTGGCTAATCAGCAGGATATGCAAATTAACTGCCAACAAAGATGGCGGCCTGCAGCACGTAGCTGAAGCGAACATGAGGCTTGCTTGCTCCAGTGATGGAGGAAGTCAAGGTTCCCCACCTGCCACCGCCCAGATCTGAGCTCTGAAAGCAACAATGTTGCAATTATAGAAGCTAAATAAACCCCAGGTACCTGCTTTCAGCCATCCGGGGCCTCAGAGCTTAGAGCGCCAGTGATGGCAACAGAGTTTCAATTATAGAAGCTAAACAAA
>NW_006293001.1:8092848-8104002 GCF_000327345.1 Myotis davidii
CGGGTTCCCTCGGCCTGTCCTTCACCCTCTTGCAATCCGGGACTCCTGGGAGGATGTCAGAGAGCTAGTTTAGCCCAATCCCACTCAACACAAGAGCTGCCCTGTGATGGTCAGTGTGCTCCCACAGGGGGAGTGCTGCTCAGCCAAAACCAGGCTTATGGCTGGTGAGCACAGCAGTGGTGGGGGGAGCCTCTCCGGCCTCCTCAGCAGTGCTAAGGATATCTGACTGCAGTTTAGGTCTGCTCTCCACTGGCAAGTGGACATCCCCTGATGGCTGCCGGGCTGCCAGAGGGATGTCTGATTGCCATCTTAGGCCCAATCCCCCGGGAGCAGGCCTAAGCCAGCAAGTGGTCACCCCCGAGGGGCCCCAGACTGTGAGAGGGCACAGGCGGGCTGAGGGACCCCCTACCCCCGAGTGCACAAATTTTTGTGCACTGGGTTTCTAGTAGGATATAAAACTAGTAACGCCTACAAGAGCTTAAGCATTTTAACACTTTGCTAAATACTGGTAAATTGCATTTTAAAGACTGATTATCTCTATTTAGGGACCCAGAAACAATTTACCACAGTAGCTGTTTCTCCTTACTCTTGTCAGCATTGGAATTTATCATTGGCCTTCTGGATGTACCATCAACATCTCAGTCATACTCCCTTCCTCAGGGCCTTCACCCTTGGCTGCTGTTTTTTTCCAGAATGTTCTTTCCCCAATTTTCTTTCTAGTTTATTTTCTTACCTCCTTCAGGAGTCTTCTCCCTTTCTCAATATCCTTCCCTGACCAGTCAGTTAAATATTAAAAACTGCAACCCCATCCTTCTTAGCAGGCTTAATTTTTCTCTATAGTATTTTTCATTATCTGGAAAAAACATACACCACTTTATTTTATTTTATTTTTTGTTAAATTTTTTTCTCAATTATAGCTGTCACTCAATATTATTTTATATTAGTTTCAGGTGCACAGCATAATGATTAGACATTTTTATAACTTACGAAGTGATCCCCCGATAATCCTAGTGTCCACCTGGCACCACACACAGTTATTACAATATTATGGGCTATATTCCTTGTTCTGTACTTTATATCCGTGACTGTTTTGTAACTGCTGATTGGCGTTTCGTGATCCCTTGACATTTTTCACCAGGACCCCCATTCCCCTCCCATCTGGCAGCCATCAGTGTGTTCTCTGCATCTCTGAGTCTGTTTATGTTCTGCTTGCTCATTTATTTTGTTGTTTAGATGCCACATGTAAGTGACATTATGTGGTGTTTGTCCTTCTCTGTCTGATTTATTTCGCTTAGCAAACTACCCTCTAGCTTCCAGCATAACACCACTTTATTTTTTATCTTCTTCCTGCTAAAGTGTGAGCTCCATAAAAGCAGGCATTTTGTCACTGCTGCCTCCCAACACTTGGAGCAGGGCTGAGGTATCACAGGTGCTCAGTGAGTCATTTGTTAGTGAACCATTAAGCTAGCTACCATTTTTCCCTATTAGAAATATCGGTGCATGAAAATCTTTACATTTATGGCTTTTTTTCTTTGACATGTTTCCTTAAATAACTTCATAAAAGTAGGAATACTCAGTGAAAGTGTATGACCATATCGCACATATTTTAACAATACTTCTTTCATCAACTTATCTTTTATTATTTTAGGGAAAGGGGAAATTATAGTTTTTATGAATAGGTTGTGTTAGGATTGACTGGGTCTACATCCTGTGTAAGTTATTTACTCTAAGTTTTAAGGCCTTGAGCAGATCCCTTAACTTCTTTGAAATTTAGTTTATATTTCTGTAAAATGGGACTTTTATTTACTTCAAAGAATTGTTGGGCTTTAGAAAAAGTTTGTTCTGCAAAGCACTTGACAATAGTAACCACTAACAAGTATCAGGTTTGCTATCTCCATCTGGGTTTCTTTCCACTATTTGTTTTCTTGAAACAGTTTAATCTTAGATAAGACTGTAGAACACACAGCCATGCACACATGCCTACTCACTCAGGCACATGTACACATGTGTATCTAAACATGCACCTACATATTAGCTTTCAAAATCCAATCTATACTTTTCTTGTAAGTCTAAAAATTTTAATATTTACTGTGACCCTGGCCATGGCACCCTATCACTGATGAATGTTGGAGTCTATGGAAGTGCTGGTAGTCAGGCAATGAATTGAATCAATCACTTCTCTCGATTCCTTCTTTCTTTAATGTTCACGTGTCCATACCACAGTCTTCCAATTATTTTTGAAAAATATAAGATATGCTAGAGTTAGAAAGGGCTAAAAATCTCTGACCAAGCTCCCCACTGAAGATTATTGCATAATATTAAGTCATTAGAACTGACAGATACCCTGTGAACATTAATTTTCTTATTAATCTCCTTTCCCATATTGTAAATGTGTTTGAGTGCAAGAACCACTTCCTGTTTTCTGTATACTTATAGCCACACCACAGCCCAGAGCTTACCTTCACACTGTGTCGAGATGCCCAATTCATGGTTAAAAATAGAAATCCATGCTGCTGAATAGAATTTAAAAGTAGGAATGTTTTAGGTGCTTTCTTTGCCTTTAAATTGAGACTAGTATTCCTCAAAGCTTGCATCCTTAGTGTATTTACTTTCAAATAGTATGTTATACTACATGAAAGTACTTTATAGATGTTTGATCTTTTGAAGATGGTATTGCTGCCTTTGATAAAAAAGTAATTGAGTGAGCATTTCCAGGTAGAGGTAATGTTCAAAGCTTGAAAATACATATTTTCTTTCAACTATTGTACTTGTAGGGACTCTAGCCCACCATCCAATTTCTCACTCTCTGTCTTTTAAGACAACCTTTGTGAAAGACAGCTCTTCTGAACTTACTTCTGTTTGAGCCAGCATTTCTCTAATGGGGGGGGGAAATATCCAGCTTTTCTCTAATGGACCATGACAATAGGTAGTTGTGTCTTGGGTTTTTTGTTTGTTTTTGGTATCTGATATGCTTTTTGAAAAGGAAAGTGCTAGTAGTGATTCACAAATTGTTTGGAGAATAAACACAAGTAAAATTTCTGTCTTTTCCTGTAATCTGGGTACTGTTAGGAAGATAAAAATTATATCCATTCTTTCCTCTCATATGGGATTTGAAATTAATGTTTTCTGCCTACCTTATGAAATTTTTTAAATCTTATAAATTGTTTGGCTGTCTGTACTAGGTAAGTTGAAAAGAAAATGCCTGGTGAGGTGTTGGTATAACACAAGTGCTTGTGGCAAGGCAGCCTTGACTTCAGAGAGTCATTTGGAATTTTAGAAATGGTTTCTAGTCCCAAATGACTACCGAATTAAAATGCACAGCCTCTACAGAAAAGATAGTAAGGGTACCTACCATTGAATTACTTGATTTGGTCATTCACTCATCCATCGAATATTTATTGGGTGCCCACAGTTTACTCCGCATGTACATAAAAATATTCTATAACATAGTAACTTCCTTCAAAGAATTCATGTGTTTTGATGTATTGTACATCCCTACCATGAGCCACTTAAACTGTAAAGTGCTTCAGTCTTTAAATTGATCCTGTTAAATTTGTCTTTCATTTCTCTACCATACCCCTCCCTGGTAATCCTCAGACTTGGGGACTTAGCCTGGCTAGTAAATCAAGCCAGGGAGTTGGTAATAACATTGACCTTCCTGAGAAAGAAATATGCCGTCCTCTGCCCACCCTATTCCTGAGGCAGAGGATCTCTCCAACCCTCTCTACAAAGTGGGGGTGATGATCATCCTGCCTCATCTGGCCAGGGGAGGGTTAAATGAGTTTGTGTTCTAGGCTCTGGAAATGTGGACTTTCACGGAGGCCCTCATGCCTTCCTGGAGGCCACACACACGGATGAGGTCTACACATGTTCATACCAACTATCCAGTGCTAAGGGTGGGCACAGTACCCTAGAGAGCCAGGGGGATGGATAGGGGAGCTGGGAGTTTTGGGTCCTGAGAGGCCAGGTATAGATGAGCAAGGACCCTGATAGCATGATGATGGTCATCGCTACCATTTACTGTCCACCTGAAGACACTTAAAACATTATTGTGGCAATATATCAAACAGGGATGCGTTTGCCAGTAAAGGTGGTGCCATTATTAACGATGCAAGGACAAGCAGACTGTGAGGGCAAACTGAGACAAGTGGTTACTCCCCATGATACCCTTGTCATTTTCAGTTGCCTGTCTTGGTTCCTGTTCTCTTCTCTTTTTGCTTGGTACTTTTAGAACTTGTTGGATGCACATGGCTTGGCATAGCTGAGCTGGAGCTCAGTGGGTTACGAGGCCCAGAAAAGCCCTGCTATGTAAATGCTATGCTATGAAAACATGCACATGGCTACCGGCAGTGATTTTAGACAAAGACACCGCCTGACATTATGTTTCAACGTATGTTACATGTTTAACATTATGTTTAAACATGTGTTTGTATACACATGCAATTTATATACATAGTAATTATCATAATTTTTTACATGTGAGGATTATAAGGCACGGAGAGATTAATTTCTGCAGCGAGGGCTCCGCAGCAGCTGGATAGTAGCAGAGATGATTCCCACTTAGCTTTTGGATACTGCTTAAAAAATCTGTTTACTGAGCATGATATTTATTCAGTAACTTTGATTATCCAAATGTAATGTTCGGTGATCAAGGAATGTGCTGCCTTCAAGATGCGGTGATTTCTCAAAATTTAGAGAAAAGCTTTTAAAAAGTAGCTTGAAGCTTAGAAATGATAGGAGAGATGTGTATAACATGGTATTGTGCAATAGATACTGAAAGAACCTTTTTGAACGCTTTTTAAGTTGCTGGAAGAGGATAGCAAAGGTGAGGAAGTTGCTTTTGAAGAGATTCTGTTGAGTGAATTTCTTGACTTAAATTTCTTTGTTTACTGTTCTATAATCTCATCAACATTTGTTAAAAAGATGCTTTATCTAGGATTTACTCATGATCTATTTTGTACATTTACCACTTGCCAACATTAAATGAGTCCTGGTGATACTTTCATATTATATTATTACTAGAGGCCCAGTGTACAAAATTCATGCACTTCGGAGGCAGGGGGTCCCTCAGCCTGGCCTGCACCCTCTCCCAGTCTGGGAGCCCTCAAGGGATGTCCTACTGCCCTGGAGGCAGGAGAGGCTCCCGTCACCGCCACTGCAATTGCCAACCATGAGCTCAGCTTCTGGCTGAGCGGTGCTCCCCCTGTGGGAGCACACTGACCACCAGGGGGCAGCTCCTGCATTGAGCATCTGCCCCTGGTGTAACCTACTGGTCAGAGTGTCTGCCCCCTGGTAGTCAGTGCACATCATAGCGACTGGTCGACCTGTCAACTGTCTGCCCCTTGGTGGTCAGTGCACATCATAGCAACTGGTCAACTGCCCCTTCGTGGTCAGTGCAGTCATAGCAAGCAGTTGAGGGGCCTTAGCATACTGTTAGCATATTACACTTTAATTGGTTGAATGTCAGACTGGACAACTGGACGTTTAGCATATTAGGCTTTTATTATATAGGATATTATTTTATACTAGGAGCGCAGAGAGTGATTCGAAATCGCGCAGCATCGCCCACCCTCTGGTCCAGCCCTGCCTCACTCTCTGGTCCTTGAAGCAGCTGCGGCCACTGCTGATCAGGCCCTCCCCCAGCGCAGGCAAGCAGAGGCCCCTGCTGCCCCGCCCCCGACGCTGCACGTGCAACCTCCTCCTGTCCAGTCCACCTGTTATGGTGTCCTGGTTAATTAGCATATTTCTCTATTATATATATATGTAGACTAGAGGCCTGTTGCACACAGAGATTCATGCAATAGGCCTTCCCTTCCCTTGGCTGCTGGCACCGGTTTGCCTCTGGCACCCGGGACCCAGGCCTTCGCTCTGTCCGGGTTCTAGCCGGAGCTGGCCCCGGAGCTTTTAGGCTTTGCTCTGCCGGCCCTGGGGCTGTCCGGCTTTGCTGCTCTGGCCCCAGAACCGTCTGGCTTCACTGCTCCTGCTCCAGAACTGTCCAGCTTCGTTCTGCCGCTTGGAGCCTACATATGCAAATTAACCACCATATTTGTTGGGTTAATTTGCATACTCTCCTGATTGGCTGGTTAACGTAGCGAAGGTATGGTCAATTTACATGTTTGTCTATTATTAGGTAAAATTAGTAGAAAATGTTAAATGCCACACTGAGCAGGAGCATTAACAGAGCCTTATTTCTTGATGTTTAATACAAAACAACTCTTAATGTTGTAAGTGCTTTTTCTTTTTAAAAATGTTTTAGACATTAGTCACTATATCTTTGGGGCCCTGTGCCCTCTGCCTGCACTCCTTCAATACCTCACTCACACATCAAGCATGGCCAGAACTGAAGCACTTCTTCCCATTCCTGACGTAGGCATTTGTTTAGGATACAAACAGTGCAGCTGAGGCTTGCAATCATTCAGACTTTTCAACTTGTCTGGAATATCATGCTGTTTGACATCTGCATCACTCCTTATGAGAAAGAAGCAAATAACCAAAACGCGAAAAATTTTAAGAAGCCATAAGGAATTGAGGCTGACTAGAGAACACTTTGATTATAGAAACAAAACCAGACAATTTTATGACTGGGACAATCAAAAGCACACTCTCTACATGTGTAATCAGATGCTCGATAAGCACTTTCTTATAGTAAAAATATGACTATTGCTAGTCAGGTATTAGTAAGAATGCTATAAATTATGTCATTCCAAAAATCATGGTTTGTTTTGTTTATGTATTTTACTTATACACTTATGTTTGTCATTTGATTGTCTTTCTATCTGTTTAGTCTCATTAGAACTTAAGGATCAAGAGGTTTAAATGTTTTATGGTATATTTACACAATGGAATACGCTGCAGCTATAAAAAAGAAGGATCTCTTACCCTTTGAGACAGCATAGAGGGACCTGGAGAGTATTATGCTAAACAAAATAAACCAGTCAGAGAAAGACAAGTATCTTGTGATCTCACTTATATGTGGAATCTAATGAACAAAATAAACTGACCAAAAAAATAGATTAATCCAGAGGCATGGAAGCATGGAACAGACTGGCAAATCTCAGAGGGAAAGGTGGGGGTAGGGAGGATATTAACCAAAGAACTTATATGTGTAACCCATGGACACAGACAATAGTGTGGCAAAGGCCTAGGGAGGCAGTGGGAGCGGGGCGAAGGGGATCATTGGTGGGGGAAATGGGAACATACTTTCAACAATAAAAGTAAATTTTAAAATGTAATAAAGTACAAAAAATAATTAAAGGATTTCTTTTTTTTTCTCTCTTTTTTTTTTTTACTGTTACTGCTGGGGGGACAAAAGAAGATAAAAACAGTTAAATCTGTTTTGTAGTTACCAACATTAGTGTTGGCAATATCCACCTACAAATTGCTATTTGGGACAAATGGAGTAATGTGTAACTCGTGACATTAAGGCCAGCTATAGAAAGAATGGCTTATGACTTTTTTTTTTTTTTTTTTTTTTTTTTTAAAAAAGTTTTTTTTAAAACCTGGAGCCAAACCGTGTGCGATAGCCCTCAACATTCAGGCCAGTGGACCCCAAGTTGCCCAGCCCAATGCCATTCTGGAGAAGGTCTTCACTGCAATCACAAAGGTATGGCTCTCCCTTCCTGGGATTGTCGTGACTGCAATTCTCAGGCTGAAATCAGCCAATCCCTTCTCTCCTGGGTTTGAGAACGGACTGTTGCCTGCCCTCATGCTGGAAGGGGTGCTCTTCGAAGGCACACAGGCACTGTGACTAGGCCGAAATGGGTAGATGCCGAATAAATGTGGGCATGTTTGAGACCTGTTTGTTTACTCTTGACTTCGGAAGCTTGTCTGGGAAGAACAGTGTCGATTAGATAGTGGTTAGGCTAACTCTGTGTCTCTTTCAATCTCACGTGACATGAAACAGTGTGTGTCACGGTTGCTTATAGCATTGTTCATATGTTCTAGCAGTCGTGGTACGTAGGCAAGCAATAAGTGGAGGCCAGAAGAGTTGTGACATGGATGAAGGGAGAACATGGGTTATAAGTTGGAGATTCACTGTGGAGAAGATAGAAGAGACAGTCATTCTGTTGAGAGTTCAAGTCCAACGTAGGAGTGGGAAGAGGAGAGCAAGAAGGAGAAGAGATGGGAAAGATTGCCTCCCCCTCCCCCAGCTGCTGTCTCCCTAAGAGCAAAGAAGGAGGGGAAAGAAGTGAAAAACCCTCCATCTAAAGCCATGAGAAATTAAGCAAACCACAGCATCAAAATATTTTGTTCTTACTCTTACATATCTCTCTTATCTTACTCTTACATGGACAAAAATAGAAAAAGCCAGAAGTATATCATTCTGTGAGAAGTATTGTGTGTTTGTATAAAATGGTTAATTTGTGTGTTTGTGTAATACATGGTTCCCTCATTCATTTTCCTGGGAGACTTACTCAGGCTTTTAAGATGTGATTTGACAGCGTTAAGCAAATTTTATTCCTTTTTTGGTATCTGTGTGGGTGACTATTTGTATCATTTGTTTCTTGTCTTAATACTGTTAATTCAAATACTCAAACATTTTTATTTATTTTATGGTCTTTGTTCCTGCCAAGATTCTCTAGGGTTTTTCTCTCTGTCCTTTTAAAAATGGTATTTTCCCTGGAAAAGTAGAAGAAGCACCAGGTGTTGTTTTTGCATCTCTGCTAGGAAAAAGAGAAGAATGAATGGAATTTTAGGAAAAGTTGTTTGGTAGTCTTAGGTTGCCAGGTTTTACCCTGAAAGTTTTTAAAGGAAGAAAATAATAAGAAAACACTTGCATTTTCACTTACCATAGCAGTTTACTGCAGTGAAATACCTTTTTGCCCCTAAAATTGCAGTTATGCAGGAAAGTATCAAGTTCACTTCTTAATGTGATTACAGCATATTTTTATTTTCCTTGTGAATTGCTCTAAATGCATAATAAAGTGAGTTTTCTTCCTAAATGCATGCCCCCCTTTAGAAATCCTGCCGTGGGCATTTTATTCCCTTGCCTTATGTTGTTTATGGTTACTGGGGAAATTTCCTCTGTAAAGGTAACAAAAGGAATTTGCAGTCGGTTCACTGCTCCGGAGAATATTTGTTTGGAGCTAATTTTAATGATCATATTCTCTTAGTTTCTAAGGTGATTCTTTTGGAAGTTTTTCCATGATTAAAGCAGAAGCCTCATATTTTAAATATAAATGCAGCAAAAGTTGTAACTGTATTCCCTTGAATTCTTTGTAGTTCTCCAGTGTTATTTGTGATGTGAGGAAGGAATAGGTTGAGCAGAATAGAAGTAGCGGGACTTGGAGAGTTGGAACTTGTATATGTGTTCGTGATCATCCAACATTCTGCCCTTGACAACATGGTTCCAGGTCAAAGATATCCTATATAATAAAAGCCTAATATGCTAAGTGTCCGGTCGTCCTGTCGTCCGGTCGGTCATTCAACCAATCAAAGCATAATATGCTAATGATATGTTAAGGCCACTCAACCGCTTGCTGTGATGTGCACTGACCACCAGAGGGCAGACGGTCCAACTCGTAGGTTAGCTTGCTGCTTGGGTCCAGCTGATTGGGACAGAGCAAGATGGGCTGGACATGCCCTGGAGCCTTCCCGCGGTCGCACCCTGGCTGGCCAACCTCCCGTGTCCCTCCTTGGCCCCAATCGTGCACCAGTGGGCTCCCTCGGACTGACCTTCACCCTCTCGCAATCCAGGCTGAGGGACCCCTCCGCCTGAGTGCATGAACTTCATGCACCAGGCCTCTAGTATACTATATACAAGGTGACCCCAAAAATGTATACAGACTTTAATAGCTGATAGCTCAATTGATGTTTCTTTCTTTTCAGATTAAACCCATCCTATATAATAAAAGGGTAATATGCAAATTGACCCTAATGGCAGAACTACTGGGAACGACTGGTTGCTATGACATGCACTGACCACTAGGGGACAGACACTCCACTCAGGAGCTGCCCCCTGGTGGTCAGTGCACTCCCACAGGGGAAGCGCTACTCAGCCACAAGCCAGCTGGCAGCGCTAAGCATGTCCGACTGCCAGCTTAGGCCCGCTCCCCATACTGCAAGAGGGTGCAAGTCACACTGAGGGACACCTGGAGTGCATGAATTTTTGTACACCAGGCCTCTAGTAAAGAAATAAAACCCAGTTAAAACCCCAGTTATACATACATGTATGTCAGGAAATTGGCTTTATTCATTGAAAGATTGACTCGGGTTTAAATCCAACACTGTCTCAAACATGGGATATGACAGAAATAGCAGTCAGAGGTAGCATGTCCTCCATTGTCAGGTAAGTGTAATAAGGTCACGGTTGTAATGATGTAGTCAAGGTAAACAAAGACCCATTGACAGACCTAGTTGTGAACTGTGCTGACTCCCTTTTGTGCTAGTTCATGTGGATA
Source organism: Myotis davidii (assembly GCF_000327345.1). NCBI lineage: Eukaryota > Metazoa > Chordata > Mammalia > Chiroptera > Vespertilionidae > Myotis > Myotis davidii. The sequence goes on from NW_006293001.1 coordinate 8,103,249, forward strand.
ACGCAATGCCCCGTTGGCATGCACTCACTCTGAGAAGCTCAGGTCAACAGTAAGTGTCCTGGGCACTGCTTCGAGCCCCTGGCAGCATCGCATCAGTTCCTTTGAAGCTTCTAAGGAAGCTGTTTTCCCAAATCCCTCCTCGGGGCATTTTTCTTCATGTTTAATGCTTCTCTCATCAACCTTTTAATTGTTTTTATGTCTTTAATCACTGCAGGCGAGTTTATACCGAGGTCAGACATCCCCCGAGGGCTGCCGGGCTGCCAGAGGGATGTCTGACTGCCACCAAAGGCTCAATACCCCGGGGAGCGGGCCTAAGCTGACAGGTGGACATCCCCCTAGGGGTCCCAGACTGCGAGAGGGTGCAGGCCAGGCTGAGGGAACCCCCCTGAGTGCACAAATTTTCATGCACCGGGCCTCTAGTTGGAATATATAATTATTCAAAGTGTGTGTATATATAAATATATTTTTTGAGGATTCTCCTTCTGTATTCCAGCAGCCTCACTTTTCTAATCAAATCAATTCTTGAACCATTGAGGGAAGAATATATATGTCAAATATGAAACCAGGTTTAATGATCCAGAGAAATTATATTACAACCCACTTTGGATATGTTATGCTGTTTTAAAATATACTAGGGTCCCAGTGCATGAATTCGTGCATCTTCAAAGGAACTGTGGGCCACAAGGCTGCGGTGGGCACAGGGGCGGGTCTCAGCCCATCCTCTGAGCCCCCACCCACCCCTTCCTGCCGCGGC
>NW_006293001.1:8104232-8123599 GCF_000327345.1 Myotis davidii
CTATTGGAGAGGGCACTGGGCATTGGAAGCAGGTGTGAGTGCCAGGCGGCACCATGGCCCACGTGGGAGAAGAATTTTCAGTAACCATCAGAGGCTCACCCCAATGACAGCGACCGACACCCCACCTTGGTCTGGCGCCCCACTCACCTGTTCCACCAGCCTGCTGTGGCCAATGCCCTCCATGTTCCGCGCTCTGCCACCTACTGCCAATGCCTGCCATGTTCCGTGAGCATCCCTTGGCGGTCAGTGCACGTCATAGCGACCAGTTGTTTGGTAGTTCCCAGCCCTGCTCACACCTGCTACTGGTGCCAGCCCCAATCATTCTGTGCTCTCAGTGGATACAAGTAGTGGCTGCTGCCCCAATCGCCCCTCAGGAACAGGGGGAGGTGGAGAAGCCCTCAGGGGCAGTCAGGGCTGGCAGCCGCCACTCACACCCGCTGACAGCGCCGAGCAGTCAGGGTTGGTGCTGGGTGCCAGCAGCGGGTGCAAGTGGGGCCAGTGCCAGCAGCAGGTGTGAGTGCCAGGCAAGACTGTGGCACGTGGGAGCAAAGAATTTTCAGTAACCATCAGAGGCTCACCCCAATGACAGCGACCGACACCCCACCTTGGTCTGGCGCCCCACTCACCTGTTCCACCAGCCTGCTGTGGCCAATGCCCTCCATGTTCCGCGCTCTGCCACCTACTGCCAATGCCTGCCATGTTCCGTGAGCACCCCTTGGTGGTCAGTGCACGTCATAGCGACCAGTTGTTTGGTTCAGTTGTTCCACCGTTCAGTCTATTTGCATATTAGGGTTTTATATATATAGATAGGCAAACTTCCTATAATTTGTTCTCTCTCATTTGCCTATTATACTTATCTACATTCTTTCCTTTTTACTTTGCTTTTCCCTCTCAGTACTGATTGTGATTACTAAAATTAATCTAGGTATTTCTGGTATAAAAATGTTTCTATAAGTCAGCAATTTTTATTTCTTTCTGTGAAGATATTTAAAAAGGGAAAAAAACCCACTATGAAGTACAATAAAAAACACAACACTAAAAATATACAGACACAAAAAAAGACAGAAAATCTCACATACTTTATTTTTGGCAAACTAGGAGATACATATCTTTAGATTTCAAAATATATATAAAAGCTAACAAACAACAGTTGGGGCTGAGCAGAAGCCAAGTAGCAGGAAGTGAAAAGCATGAAGTGTAGAAGATGGAGGGCCCAGTGGGGCTTGATTTTAGGAAAGCCAGCAAGAAAAACAGCTCTTGAAGGTAAGACAAAAGCTCTATTCACAGTGTTTGCAACACAAGGTACAGGAACTGGTGAGCAAGGCTGGCAGATGTCCTTCTGGACTCAGTTTAATTCAGAGAGGTAGAGGAAGTACACAGAAGACCACATGGAAGGCAATTTTTCAGGAGCCAGTCTATCTTGATGGCAGCTAAACTGCAAAAACACCCTCCTTGCTCCCCATACTATCAGGAGCTAGTCGCAAAAATCCAACTCCCTCAATGATGAGTAATAAAGAAGGAACACTGCCAGCACCAAAGACAACAAAAAGAATGTATAGTAACACTTACTAATAAATATTGTTATTAGAAAAATTAGGCCACAGGGCAAATGAACATTGTGATAAAATATTTCACGATAAATAATAATAATTAAAAAAGCAATAACTTTGGAGGGAGACACAAAAAAGAAATACAACATCAAAAGAAAAAAAATGGTTGATCAACGAAAGAGATGCAGTGTGAGCTGATAGGTTCAGGAAAAAAGTACTAAGACTATCCCAGAAATGAAGACAAAATTTGAAAGGAAACAGGAAATGCTAGACACTGTAGAAAACTCAACAAGAAACATGGGAGATAGAAATAATAAAATTGAATTAAGTAAAACAAAAAAGAGCTAAAAATAATTAGATACATAGACCAAGCAGATATAGCATCTGCATAATTGAAATCCCTTAAGGAAAAAGCAAAGTAGAATAAATATTGGAAGATGTAATTCAAGAAAATTATCTAAAAATAAATGGAGATTTATTTTAATATGTTAATGAAAATGTCACAAAAATTGACCCAGGAAGGTTAGCACCAAGACTTATATATTAAAAAATTGTTAGACTTGAAAAATAAAATGATAATTTGGGGGGGGTGCAGGTTGGAGAGGGTCAATGGTGGTGGTGGGGGACATCTATAATACTTTCAACAAATAAAGATAAATTTAAAAAATAAAGCCAATACTATTCACACAAGCCAAAAAAGAAAAGAAGAATTCTTTGATCAGCCAAACAAAAAATCACATCACTTATTTAGGGGAAAATATCAGCATTACTTTAATCCTCTCTATGGTAACATTCCACAGAACAGCATTTTCAGTATTTTCAAGGAAAATGTGAACTAAGAATTTTATAAATAATGCAAATTGTTTTTACTGTGTAAAGGCTCAAGACAGATTTGAAAATGCAAAAATTTGGGGAATTGTTCCCAAAAGTCCTTTTTGAAGAAGCTATCATAATCATTAATTTCAGCTGACCAATAGATAACTAGAAATGTTAGTGAGTTTTCAATACATTTAAACTTTAGAACTAAGAAAGAAATGTGAGGATTAGGATGACCGAACAGGCAAGACAGGGCATAAACATTATTTTCTCTCACAATGTAGAAATAATAATAGAGAGAGGAAAGGGAGAGATGGGTGGGAGACACAGTAAATTCACTAAATGCCTAATCTCTAGTAGCTGGGAGTCAAAGCATATTAGTTTAAGCATCCAAATCAAGTAATAGAAGTAGAAACATATTTAACAACTAGAGGCCGGGTGCATGAAATTTGTGCGGGGGGGCGAGGGGGGGGCGGGAATATGTGTCCCTCAACCCAGCCTTCACCCTCTTCAATCTGGGACCCCTCAAGGATGTCCGACTGCCGGTTTAGGTCCGAACCAGGCTCAGATGCTCTCAGAAAATTATAACACTCTCTCAAAGAGCAGAAAATTCCAATGCTATTTTAGACTATCCCAAAGCATAGAAAATTAAGAAAATCATCCAAATTCTTTTTATATAGCAATGAAACATTAATATCAAAGTCTCACAAAGATTTTATGAAAAAATAAGACTAAAGACCATTGTACTTATTAATATTGATGAAAAATCCAAAATAAAAATTAGCAGATAAACTTAACTGCACATTGAAAGAATTATTCATCGTTGTCCAGTAGGGTTGATGCAGTGGTTCTCAACCTTCCTAATGCTGCAACCCTTTAATACAAGGGTTCCTTATGTTGTGGTGACCCCAACCATAAAATTATTTTCGTTGCTACTTCATAACTGTAATTTTGCTACTGTTATGAATCATAATGTAAATATCTGATATGCAGGATGTATTTTCAGGGGTTGAGAACCACTGTTAGAGAGTGCAAGGCCTTCCTTCCCCAAATTCAGTATTAAAAATCTATTTAAATAATATATCATATTAATTGATCTAAGGAGAAAAAAATGCATGATCATCTCCATGGATCCTGAAACCTAATATCATTTTGATTAAAATAAAATTATCTAACTAGGGTGAGGTGGTTTCTTTAATACACCTGCATATCAGGCCCACAGGCCCAGATCTGGCCTCTTGCTTAATGAGAAACAGAAGGGTATTCCCACTAAAGTCTGGAACAGATAGGGGTGTTTATAACCACTGTTTTACATTGTGCTAGGTTTTATATTAATTAGCAAAATAGATAAGAAGAAAGAACATCAAGGCATAAAAATTCGAAAGGAGCCAATAAAGCTATGGCTATGAAAATGTTTATTCATTCATTCAAGAAGTATTGAGGCCCTACTATATTCTAGGTACTAGTGAAAAAACGATACTAAAAATGTCCTTTGTTTATAGAGGTATCATTCTAGTAATATGCTATTATATGACCATATATCAGGAAAATTAGCCACAAACAATATGAAATGTTAGCACAAAATTAGTAATCATATATACATGCAGACATTAAGCAGTCAGAAGATCTGAGAAAATTCCTTATTTATAATAGAAACCCAAAAAGATAACATCCCTAGGAATAAATGTAAGAAGGATTTACAAGGTACATGAGGAAATTTCAAACACTGTTGAAGGACACAAAAGACAAATTGAGTAAAGATGTCAATTCACTCTATGTTAATTTAAGAACTTGGTATAATCTCATTAAAAATACCAACCGGTTTTCTTGTTTGACCATTTGTTTATATTTTGAAACTGGACAAGCCATTTCTAAAGTTCTTATAGAAAAATAAAAGAAGATTTCTGAGTAACCTAACTTCATATCCTTGTATAAACATAATAGAAAAATGGAAGAATAGATTCATTTTCTCCTGGGAAAAATGTGAACAATGGTATTGGCCTATGTGGGTGGTCATTTGGAAAGAGAGTTAGATTCACACCTCCCACTGTATACTAGGATATGCATATTTCAAATATGCTAAAGATTGAATGTAAAAATCAAATCTATAGATGTATTAGAATCAAAACAATGTGGGAGAATTTCTTGGACATTTAGAATAGAAAAGTCTTTTCTAATTATGACCCAAATTCAGAGACTATAACAGAAACAATTGATAAATTCAGATACATTCAAAAAATAAACAAACTTCTGCAAGTAAAAAATACAAGCAAAAACCATACCATAAGTTAACTATAATGCACAAGTGACACATTGGAACAAAGTATGCAGCCAGCGGTTCACACAAAGGTTTAATGGAAGAAATTAAAGAATAATTGAAGAAATTCTACAAATAAAAATAAAACCTACAAATGAAGAAAAAATGGACAATAAATATGAAAAGACTGTTCAAAAAAATGAAATACAGATGGTTTTTAAAACACATGAAAAGATGCTTCTCTCAGAAAAAGAGGAAATCAAATTTTAAAATATACTGAGTTGCTACTTTTTATACATCAGACTGGAAAATAATTGAGTATGATAATATACTGTATTGATGAGGCTTTAGGAAATGAGCATGCCTGCTTGCGTGAGAGTATTGGTGAAATTATTAATGAAGGGGGTTTTTCAATATCTAAACACATTGCAAATGCATAGACCCTTTGATCGCAAACATTCACTTCCCGGAATTTATACTTATATATGAAATGGCCTGTAGAAAGTGACCCAGGACAAGGTTATTTATTGCAGCATTGTTTATGGTAGCGGAAGTTTGGAAGCTAACTAAATGGCCATTCATAGGGGAGGGTATAAGTAAATTATGGCATATTCTTAGTTCTACAAAGGAAGGAGGGTGGCCTTTATATTTTTACTAGAGGCCCTGTGCACGAAATTTTTGCACGGGGGCAGGGGTATGTGTCCCTCAACCCAGCCTGCACCTTCTCCAACCTGGGACCCCTCGGGGGATGTCCAACTGCCGTTTTAGGCCCGAACCCACAGGGACATCCCTCTTAATCCGGGACCTCTGGCTCCTAACCACTTGCCTGCGTTTTAGGCCCAAACCCGCAGGGACATCCCTCTTAATCTGGGACCTCTGGCTCCTAACCACTTTCCTGCCTGCTTGCCTGATTGCCCCTAACTGCTTCTGCCTGCCAGCCTGATCACTCCATAACTGCTCCCCTGCTGGCCTGATCACCCCCAGCTGCCCTCCCCTGCCAGCCTGATTGCCCACAACTGCCACCCCCCCTGCTGTGACCCGCTTCCTCCATTCAAGTTGGCGGAGATGCCGGGACGGCCTCCTCCACACTGTGCAGAGCCGCAGGACTCCCAGGCCTCACTGCGCGGAGCAGCCGCCAGGCCCTGCCTCTGTTGTGCACGCGGCCGTCTTGTGGCAATGTCTTGACACCACCTAGGCTTTTATTATATAGGATAATGGACATATTCCAAGACACATTGTAAAGTGAAAAACCCAAAGTCCAGAATGATGTGTGTAGGATGCAGCCATCTATGTGACTGGCAGGATGAGGGTAGGGGGTATGGGGAGCGGGTTATAAGAATGTATATTCAAATGTGCTTATATTTGCATAAAATAACACTGGAAAGAACCTGATTTAATGACTGGTTACCTGGTAAGAAGGGGAGGAGGAACTGAGGAGGAACAAAGTAAGAAGGTGAAACTTTGAATAATTTTAATTTGTGAACCATATGAGTGTTTTACCTAGTCAGTAAACTTAGAATGTAAGTTGAAATGAAAAATGAATTCTTCTAGGAAAATGGTCGGTCCAAGATATATTGTAGGCTGTAAATTTTTTCTCTCCCATACTTTTAAATTAAGCAAGACATAAGGGAGAGTGGAGATGGTGTCAGAACTACTAATAAAAATAGCTCAGCGTACATGCCTTCCTGAAAGTTCGCAAATAACTTTTACAGACACAAGCTCAGCACATTTTATAACTTCAATCATAACATTGAGGCCACTGGCTGTGTTTCCTGTGTGTCTGACACCTAGAATTGATTGAGATGCTTTAAAGAGTGTCATGTGAAAATTCAACCCTCATAACTAGAGAGCAGAAAGCTGGTCAGCCTGCCTTCCCCGTTTTCAGTTATTTCCCCTGATCATTAATGCCTCCTTACTATGAAAGCAAAGCTAGAATAAATAAGGAATAAAACTAAATTAGTTTAGTCGTGTTGTGTGGCAGGTCACTCTCCCATAATTTTTGGCAGGGTGCTCTCTAAGATGCCGAAGAGAGAGGAAGGAAAGGGGGAGAACTCACATGTGCTGAGTTTACATACATTTTTTTTACATTTGGTCCTCACCACCATCCCATTTAGGTGAATAAATAACCCTTTTATTAAATGGGTGAGTAAACCGAGGCTCAGAGGGGTAGGCCCTTGGAGGGAGGAATTGAACCTATTTCTGTCATCTCCTAATGTTCCAGAAATGTGTGAGACAATTATCGTCCTGTGGCAAGCATAAATAGCGTCTCTTTCCGCCTCACCACGTTTGTGTCTTCAGGTTGGACATAGTCCTTGTAAAAGTTTTGATGGGGACTGGTAAAAAGGAACGACCAGGAAAATGAATAGAAGAGGAACGTGTGAAGAACAGAGGAGGGGGAAGAGAGAAGAAAGAAAAAACATATTTTGTAGTGGAATTGGCCCCTTAGGCTAAAACCAGCTATTTGGGGATTATTCCAAGTTTTTTGTTATCCTGATATATGATAATTGGGTCTAGCTCCCCCCACCCCGCCCCCCAGAGAAGGAAATATTGAAATGATGCCTCTTTGCAAATTCACCTAATGTGGCCTTTACCTCTCTGCTTCAGAGGACTTTGTTGATAAACTTCGTTTTGAAACTCCTTTCCTTGAAGGCTGATGGAGCTGACTCAGCCAGGTGGCTATCCCATTGCATCTTCATTGCTGATAAGAAGTGCAAGCATTAGAGCCAGATTCATATTTTTCAATGCTGTTTCACAGTGAATAACAACTCTCTTGTCCTAAGTGGTTATTTACGTTCACACTGCTAATGGAAGGCCTACATCCTCAGTGGTAAATACGGAAATCTCAGTAGCAGATATATATATATGGGTTTTTTTTGGTTTTTTTTTTTTTAAAAAATCTCAACTGTAGACAAGGGCCTATCTCTTTTTGGTGAAGATGGAAATGATTTTCCTGGTACCTTGTTTCACAGCATCCTGATGAGAAGAGATTGGAAGGCCTCTCCAAGCAGCTGGACTGGGATGTTCGCAGCATTCAGCGCTGGTTTAGACAAAGACGCAACCAGGAGAAGCCAAGCACACTGACGAGGTTCTGTGAGAGCATGTAAGTTGCTGTTTTTCTTTTTGAAAGAAACACCTGCATAGTAACTCATACCACCCCTGAGGTGAAAAATAAAGGCTTGGTCCAGGCTCCAGCGGCCCCTAAAAAGCCATCTGGTGGGGAAAATAGTCCATGAAAACTGGGGGAATAGTTGGTACAAGTTTGTGGTTTCCACTTTGGATGTAATAAATGAAGTCGGCTTCTGCATGGAGTTCCTACAAAGTAGGCATATTAAAGAACCTACAATGGAATTTTCAGTCAGCCACTTGAAATATAGCACTAAAAGTCATTACATGTATAATTTGAATTTTCATAGAGTAGACTTTGTCATGATGTTCTTTCCACTGATAAAAGAAATTTAATGATAAAGCTGAGATACTAGGATATATTATCAGAGGGTCACACTGATGACCTATATTCCTGGAGATTTAAGAAATGACTGTATTATATTCTTGGATGAGTTTAATGAAGCATTGCTTGAAGGTGGGGCATGGAATGAAAGTCTCCTCTATTTCTGAAATGTGAAGGTTATGGTGTGTAAATTATATCTCAAGGAAGCTGTTAAAAATGATAGAAGACCCAGTGAGAACTCTTCTAGCACAGTGATATTTTGAAGTAGTGACACTCAATACACGTATCTATAGGAAAGTTAGAGAAAGGAATATAGAAGCTTTGAGCACATCCCGCACAAACGGAGGATTCTGCCTCATTGTTCTAGTTGATTTTCCTCCTCTGGGATATGTGGTACCTGTGTCTAACAGTCCTTTCCTTTCTTTGGGAGCTTTGTCCTGACAACTGGTCATTTAACAGAAGTGCTGTCAGTGTAGCTCCCTTCATTGCAGGCTCTTTCTAGTTGGGGTTAAAGTTACATTTTCAAGTCTGGCTTTCAATTATGCCGAAAAATTATTTTAGCAATTGTAATCTAAAGCTTAAAGGGAAACCTAATCTTCTAGAAGAATGAGTGAGAGGCAGAATAGTGTCATAAATCCTAGGGCTGGATAAACATGGGGTGCATAAGCAGGGTCTTCAGGAGGTCAGAATATTTATAAAACATGGAAAAACAGCCTCGTAGATACAATCTGCAAAGCCCTTCCTGTAATTGAAGTTAGTGGCAGATTGCGGAGGGAGGATTTATGCATCTGGGCTTCTGCTGAGAAGCTGGGATTGCTTCCTGTCCTGGTCCTGCCAGTACCCAAAGGGCCAGGGCTCCATCCTGGAGCTGCAGGCCTGAGAGGGGTGAAGTGGGGTCTCCGCACATGCCCACGCACTGAAGCTCAGGTGCCATCTGCTCCAGCTCCCACTGACTTTCTTGGTAACTCCGTGCCAGCCCTTTCTGCACTGTGCTGAGTCCTACATCCGTGTGTGCAGGAAGCAGTCACCGGGATCCTGTTAAAGTGCAGATTCCGATTCAGTCGTTCTGAGATGGCAGCTGAGATTGCATTGTTAGCAAGTTCCCAGGCCATGATGCTGGTCCATGGACCACTCTGACAGGCAAAGCTCAACGTTATACCAATGCCTGTGTCTTCCCCCTGAATTCAGCTGATTCTTACCTGCACACCACAATCACCAGGATGATTACTGTTACAATTAGTTAAAAGTATTTCAATTACTTAAAAATATTGTTATATTTAAAATTGTTTTTCTTGAAATATTGATGTTTATTGCATGTAAATGGCTAATTATTTTGTATCCACAATCTAGTAATAGATTTATTTTGTATATTGTAAAAAAAATAAAAATTTAATGTATCTGTTTTAAATTAAAAAAGAAAACATTATGCTACAGGAAAGAAACCAGTCACAAAAGGCCACATATTGTATGATTCCATTTATAGAAAATGTCTAGAACAGGCAAATCCCTAAGACAGAAATCATATCAGTGGTTGCCAGTGGCAAGGATGGAGGGTTGGAAAGCGACAGCTGACAAGGATGGGGTTTCTTTTTGGGGTGATAAAAATGTTCTGGAATTAGCCCAACTGGTGTGGCTCAGTGGTTGAGCATTGACCTATGAACCAAGAGGTCCCTGGTTCGATTCCTGGTCAGGGCACATGCCTGGAGTTGTAGGCTCAATCCCTAATGCAGGGTGTGAAGGAGGCAGCCAATGGATATGTGTCTCTCCTCAATGTTTCTATCTCTCTCTCCCTCTTTAAAATCAATAAAAACATATTTTTTAAAATGTTCTGGAATTTAAAAAATTTCTAAATGACTGCTAGAGGCATGGCAATGTGAAGGCACAATGTGGGGATTGGGAGTGCATAAAGGTATCAATTATGATCTTCCCTTGGGTAGCTTACTTATAATAGTGTCGTGTAAAATGTAATATCTGAATATGTGAGAGTCAAGACAGCTATTAAAAAATAACCAGATATGTGTGCTAAACAATTGGTATGCACAGTCAGTAGCTAAAGATTAAAGGATAAAGATCAGTTGTGGATAGAGCACACACATGGGCTGCTGGGACTAGAACTGAGTCATTACCAGTGGCCTTTGACCCTGTTGCAGATGACTGTTGAACTTTGTTTTGAGTCTGTTCTCCCTTGCCCTGTAGGTTGACAATAGATTCTCCTGCCTTTCTGAGGACTTTTGTGTGCATCATTTATTCTTTATTTTCCTTATGGTCTTTAATGGGCCACTTCTCCAGATTCAGTCTTCAGTCTCTTATTTCCCTCTTTCTACCTTCCATCCTCTGTGTAAAAGGAGTTCTTTTCTCTCACAACTTCTTCCAAAGTCATGTGTCCAGTGCAAATGTTTCTTCTGAGTCACCTCCAGCTGGCAACTCTGATGTGCTTCTACTCCTGACTTCTCTTTTTCTCCTATTCTTGTATGCTCCTATTCTGTTACAGGCTGTAAATAAACCAACCGGCCCCTGAGATCCATCAGTTCTTTGTAAAGCCACTACAATGGCCCCAGTCCTGATGGGTCTCGTAAGTCCCATTATTTATCCTGATACTCATAGATATTTTGTTTGCTACAAAAAAATTTTTACACTTTCTTAAAATATTGTTATCTCCATGGTCTGCTGCTTTTAACCCTTAATGATTTTCCTACAACTATAGGATCGATATCAGGGTCCTTAGCCTGATACAGTTTGGCCTCCATCTGTTGGATATTAGTTACCCAGATGACCCCTTTCTTCAGAGGGCTATGTTTCCACTGTCCATACTTTGTTCCTTCCTGCCTTGGTCTGTTCCATGCTCCTGATTGGGAATCTCTACATTCCTCTGCCCCACCCATTCACCCCATATCCATTCTTCAAACCCCAGGCCCTCTCGGAAATGTGTTGTGACTGTTGGGAAGAGCTAGACACTTAATACCGAGTCACGTGTTTACTTCTGTGGTTATTTATCTTTTCATAGCTTGTCTGTATAGTCTCACCCTAATTATATCATATGTGCTCCTTGAGGGCACAAGAACCACATCTTGTTTTTCTTGCATTCTTCTCTGCCTTTACCACAACATGTAGACGCTGCTGAATCAATATTTGTTGAATAACTCTATGTTCAGATGACATTGTTTTGGAAGAATTTGCTGATCTAAGTTGGCATAATGCCCCCCCCCACACACACACCCAATGAAGAGTGTCTAATATATACGGATTTTACCTAAAATTTATCTGGGGAGATTACTGAACTATGGACTACTCCAAGCCAATTTCAGAAGCAGAAACCAGGGGGAAAGAATGGGATAGCAAAGAAGTACATTTAGATAGCACCATGAAAAATAAAACAGAATTATATTGTTCTGTGCATGCACACATGTATGTCACAGTTATTTCCTCACCACTTTAAAAAATAATCTGGGAAAGCCATCTTAACCACGGATGCACTTCATAATCACCTGGTAAGCTTTCCAAAATATGTACACATGCCCAGGCCTCACACCAGCATGTCTGATTAAGTGTGGGGACTCGGGTGGGGTCTGGACATGCTTATCTCGGAAGAAATATCCTGAATACTGATGACACACATCCCTGGTTAAGAAGCACTAATCTCTGAGAAGAGATGACTACTGTTCAAATCTACTAAACAAGCAAGAGAACACAGCTTTGGAGCTTATAGATCTAGGGCCCCAATGGAAAGATTCTGTAGTTTTTCTGTTATGTAAGTACTGCGTTAGAAACCATAGCATCCCTCTAGGGGAATTATATTTCATCTGTCAGCAGTGTAGAATGCACCAAGATGCATGCCAAACAGTGCTTATAACCATCTGCTGGCATGTCCAATTTTGGGCACACCCATGTAATGCAGAAGGACTGAGTAGGAGAAGCTTTTCAGCAAGTAATGTGTTGAAACATTGACGTGGTATTTTTTTTTCTTCATGCTGATGTCAGTCATTTACAGCTGTGTTTGTTTTGATGAATATTTCTTCCAGAAGCATTTCAATCTTTATTGGAAATTGAAATAGAGATTTTCAGGAGGGAGTAAAGAATTTATAAAAATGAGATGTCATGTGAGACATTTTAGGAGAAACTGGCTCTGAATCGGAGCCATTTAACTGGGGGTTCAGGCTTTGAGGCTTCACCTTCCTTCTCTAACAATATCTGGATAACATAAAAGTAAATATCTGAAATGAAAATATCTGCAGGGTGACACAGGAAGGGGCAGAGATAAATTTTCAGAGTAAAAGGCTTTCCTTTCAATCTCTCCTTACCTATGCGCATTATGTTTTAATATTGTGCAGTAGGTTTAATAGCACACATCTGGGAGTAAATATTATGTGTGGCTTTCATTTCGCACTCTCTATTTGACTGGACAGATAAATCTCCCACATGATAACCTGGAAATGTAGGAGAAGGAATAGTCATGCTTCACAGGTTAGTGGTAATTTCTTTGGATTAAAGTTTGATCCGTATGGGGACTTGCTGTAAGACGAGGATCCAAGATTGCCTTTTGTTTAGGAATTCCATTTTAGACTTGATGCTGATTAAAATGATCCCCCAGTGCTTCTGTATCTGTATGCTTCTGTTAGTGGTAGTACAATGACCAAAATCTGGGAACCTTTTGAAATTGTGTCTTCATTTCTGCAAAGGACTGTGGTCTTCTTAATTTGTGATTCCATTGAACTAAGGATAACTCAGCATGAGAAGTGAGTGGCTTAACCAGTTGCCTCCATGCTACCAACTCGGTCACTGCTTTTATTTGTTAGCTGTTTTATTTGGACAGATCAGCAGTGCTGTCTGTGACTTCAATACGGAAGTGGAGCCTGATAATTGAGGGGTGAAAATCGGGGTTGTACAGGAAACAAGTTGAGTCTCATATTCCTTTATTTCAGATCAGTCTTTCATCTCAGGAAATTGTCTGGTTTTTATAACTCACTCACCTGTTTGAAAAAAAAAATCAACTGCATATTTGTAAACTGCTCTAGAATCTTCCATATTCCACACTACTGATGGACAAAATTTGCCAAAAAAAAAATCAGTTTTGATGATTTTCTCCATTCGATCATGACGTGAGCATATTTTACAAAGTTCACCATCAAAGTTATGCTGGAGATTGATGCGGTTTCAGAACAGGAGAATAAGAAAAGTGATGTCTTCATTTTATGAGATACATGATTGGCAGTGTGTCAAATGCTGATCATAAATCTGAAAAAAAATTAATTGTAAATTTGGGGGACAACCACTTAGGTCTTAAATAGTATAAGGTTGAGTTGTTTTATTGCTGTGAAGGTGGTGATTTTTTTTCATTAATGCAAAATCATCCCTAGGTTGGTGAACAATTTCCATCATGCAAAGTACATAGTTACTCTGGCCTCATTATTGTTCAGATTTGGTTGAGACAGTGAATGTCTTGGTGTTGAAGGCTATTCTTGATTATTTCCAGTGATTTTAAATCAGTGGGTTGTATTCGGGTCAGTTTTGACGTTGGAACAGAAGTCAGCAAACTTTTCCTGTAAATGGCCAGAAAGTAAATGTTTTAGGCCACACAAGCCTGGTGACAATTATAACTCTGCTGTTATATCACAAAAACAGCCTAGACGATGCAAATGTGCATGGCTGGTTTTCAATAAAACTTTATTTATGGATACTGAAGTTTGAAGTCATCATTTTCAAGTGTCATGAAGCATTATTCTTAATTTTTTCTCCCAGCAATTTAAACATTTTACAACTATTCTTAACTCATGGGCTGTACAAAAACAGATGGCCTTCTGGATTTGGCTGGCGAGCCATAGTTTGCTAAGTGCTTTAGGATTACAGTATTATTAACAGTTTTTTCAGAGTTTCAAGAAAGAGAATGTGTTCTTATAGCACCAGGCACAGTAATCCATTGTTCAGAGTGTTGCCATGTAATAGAAGCATTATGACAGTTCTGTAATTAGTGTGCCCCATCTCTAATATTCCTGAGACATGGTGCCTTAATGCAGTTTCATTTAGCTCAATCAAGCCCTCTTTGAACTTATTAGTATTCTTAGGCAGTGTTGCTTTCACTACAAACATTATGAAGATTGATGAACCTGACTATAGGCAGTCTATTCTTTTGCCTTGAATAAGCTCTTAAAACCTTTCTCCCTCTTTCCACTCCAGACCTACCATCTGTAGAAAGTTAACTCGGTTTTCCAATTAAATCAAGCCTCTCACATTCCTTGATGGCATATGGCTAGGCCTCTAATCCATGTGTACTGGCTAATTAAGGAAAACATAGTTTTGCTAAAAATATCAAAGAGCCTGTACTTTGGTCAAGCTGGCTGCATACTCACTATTGTTGGTCAGTTCTCTTTAAATACTCAATTTCTTAAGGCTCTGTAGATAATTTTTCCAATAATTTTGTTCAACATGGAGTTGGAGAGTGATGAGAAGGACAGAGTATTGACCTGTCCAAGTGGCTCAGTTGGTTGGAATGTCATCCTGTACACCAAAAGGTTGTAGGTTCAGTTCTCATCAGGGCACATACCTAGGTTGCAGGTCCAATCCCTAGTCGGGGCATGTATGGGATGCAGTTTCTCTCTCACATCAATGTTTCTCTCTCTCCCTTCCTTCTTCTCTCTCTAAAATCAATAAACATATCCACAGGTGAAGATGAAAAAAAAAGGACAGAGTAAATTGAGGAATAACTCAATTTATTAAAGCCTAATATTCTTATTTAATTCTCGTCTGCCGTATTTTGAATTTATACGTCATTTCTCTTTGTTGTTTAATCTATTTTAAAAGTTATTTTTTTCCTATTTAGAACAAAATTATGAAAATCATCATAATCAACTTTGATTATAGGAGGTATATAAAACGTTTGTAAAATTTAGAGAAAAATCCTCCAAAGCCTACCAAGCAGAAATGAATACTTTACACATGGCTTATGAGAAAAATGAGTCAGGACACAACACTCAAAAACTTCGTCAGTGACATTAAAAAAAGAGTTAGGAACCTAGTAAAAACAGGAGTACAGTGTTACACATGTTAAATGGTTAAGGAATAGTTTACCTTTAAAAAAAAACCTGATGTTTGCTTGTACGTTGCTGTTGGGTATTAGTTTGCTAGGGCTGCCGTAACAAAATCCCACAGATGGGGTGGCTTAAACAACAGGAATTTGTTTCTCACAATCTAGTGGCTGGAAGTCCAAAACCAATGTGTCACAGGGTTAGTTTCTCTTGAGGCTTTTCTTATTGGCCACCTTCTCCTCGTGTCCTCACATGGTTTTTCCTCTGTGCATGCTCACCCTTGATGCTCCTTCTCATAAGGACACCAATCGTATTGGACTAAGACCCCAAACTTAGAATCTCATTTAACCTCAGTTGCTTCCATAAAGGCCCCATTTTCAAATACAGTCACATTGGACTTTAGGGCTTTCCATGTATGAACGTTAGGAGGCACAATTCTGTCTATAACAGTGTTGCAAGGGTTACAGCTCATAATTTCTATGAAGCGGAGAAAGGAAGATGATCCAAAATCGGAGAGCAAGTTGTGGCACCAGATGGGTGTGGCTCGTAGCGCGTGTGAATTGAGGTGGCTTGAAGATGTTTGAGAGGGGTGTGTGTGTTTTGTGTATTCCTGCACTGCTCAGGTTAACTCAGTATAGTTCTCTGCAGTTACCTAGAGCTTCTGGCAGATGAAATCACATATAAGCAATTATGCAATCCTTGTTATGCTCACATAACACTGGAAGACATTCACGGTTTCACAAGCTTTGCAGCGAGGCTCATGGGACAGGGTAGCGGTGTGGTGGGGGAGCTCTGGAGCCGGCAGTCCGAGTTTCAGTCTTCTGTCTAGGAAAAACCTCTGGGGTATTTGGGACAGATGTTTGGCTCCCCTCAGTTTCAGTTTCTTTCTTGGGCAGGTAGTGCCTGCCTCATAGGGTCACTGTGAAGGCTAAATAAATGAGTTACCATCTATACAGTGTAGAGAAGTGTGTGGCACACACAGGGGTGGTGAATGTTAGGTACTGTCAACACCATCACACAGCCAGTTGTTGGTCAAGCTGGTGTAATAGGAGCAGCAGCAAATAGCTAGTATTGTGTCAAAACCGTGCCCTGGCAGTGTGCCCCCACTCCCCTCCCCCACACCCTATAGGCACACTACCTACCACGGGCAGCTCTGGTGTTTGTCATTGTGGGAGGAGAGATCCAAGGAGAGCAGGTTCTCAATTTAGACGAAGCTCTTTTGTTCTGTGGAACCCCAAGGAGACAGAACCACGTGACCTTGTGAGTTCACAGGGCTGTTATGTGGGCTTTACTTACACACAAGAAAAAGATGCCAAACCCGTCTGGGTTCAGAGGGCCAGAGCCCTGGGCTTGCTGTTGTGCGGTGATGTGTGATAGAAGAGGATGTGAAAGGGTGTCCTACTTCAGCAGGGACCCATGCCCACTGTGCCCGCAGAGGCCGGGGCTTTTGAAGCACCACATGAGAAATGTCAGAACACACAGTGAATGTCTTTGAGCCACAGTGGTTTAAAGTTTTCCAGGTGATTCTGAGGAGGACACAGCTTGCCTCTGCCAGGAGGGAGAGGGAGCAAAGCGTGGAGCCCAGCGGGGCTGGCTTTAGTAGAGCCACCTGTGCTAGAGCCAGGACAGCCTGATCAGCTGTGGGAGGGGCCAGCGTGACCTCTCAGTGTGGGAGCTTGAGTTAAATGTAATATTTACTGGTTACCTCCTATTTGCTAAGGAGGCAACTGACCTTGAACAGATTTGAGGCTGGGAATCAAATGTACCCGGTTCATGTCTTGGCTCAAGCTATGGTACCCTTAGCGAGTAATTTAACTTTGCTAGATCCCAGGGGCCTCTTCTGTAAAGGACAAATGACTCTTCCTCACAAGGTCATTTGGGAATCAAACGAGGGTTACATATTATGTGTGTCTCTCCATGCCTGCGGCTCCAAAGTTGAATAAACAACCATTTCGGACCTTGTGGGACTCACAAGGGCAATTGATTCTCCTTATTAGTAAAGCTGGTCAAGACGTCGGATAGGGAGCTGTATAACAGGTAATACTTAAGTGATGTGACTTATTTCTAGGGCCTTTTCCTTATTGCCCTAGCCATGGAGCTTTCTGGGTCTTGTATCTTAATATGCCATCAGGAGAACTAATTTTAGATTGTTGAGAAGGAAACACTTTGTTGCTTCCTCTTGGGAGTCTGGTCTGGTTTGCCCTCTCTTTCTGTCCTTCTCTTTACTCCGCTTCCTGCTGTTCCAGGGCCAGAGTTTCTGCTCCCTCTGGGTGTTTGCCCCCCTGTGATTGGCTCATGGTGGCCACATCCCTTGGCAAGGGGCAGACAGGAGCCCTAAGAGAATCCTCAACCATTACTAATTTGACTGTAATTTCCTTAAAAGTTGGTGCAATGCACATGACTCCCAGTGTTGGAATATAGTACCTAGTCATTTGAGGAGTGAATGTTGGTGTATAAGGTGGTGGTAGTGGAGGGTGGGCATGTGGACAAAGTAGCAGGAGGCCCGGCCATTTCCTCTGTGGGAAGATTTGAGCAGATTCCAAGTGACGATTGGGGAAGCAGATCTTTGGGGTTTCTCTGTAAGCCTCCCCAAATTTAAATACATAATCAGATGGGAAACTTAACTAAATGCAATTAAGGCCAATTACTTTCATGTTAAATGCAAGTCAGGCTGCTGGCAGTGTCCATTGGGCTGTCTGGACTTGAGAGAATTTAGGTATTGTAGAAAAATGACTTTAAAGCCAGTGTGGCTCAGTGTTTGAGCATCGACCTATGAACCAGGAAGTCAATGTTCAAAAGAATCAATAAAAATATATTAAAAATGATTTTAAATGTGGACAATGTTTTTTATTTGGCCTATATACCATCTCATAGTAGTTGCTATATAGAATAGAGATTTTCAACTGGGGTGCCACAAAAATTTTTAAAATAGTCAGGCAGTACCTCTTTTCCCTTAGGTTGTCAAAACAAAAAAATTGACAGCAGCAACACAACAATAGCCGTCCAGTGTGAATGAATCAAAATTATATCTATTTTTTTGTCCAATCAGCAAAAATATATTTTTGATGTGTGGCAGAATTTTTAGTAATTAGTTTATGTGTGTTGTGAGATGAAAAGGCTGAAACTTCCTGACCTGGGAAGTTACTGATACTGTTTTTCGGAGGATGCATTGCAAGTGAGG
Source organism: Myotis davidii (assembly GCF_000327345.1). Classification (NCBI taxonomy): domain Eukaryota; kingdom Metazoa; phylum Chordata; class Mammalia; order Chiroptera; family Vespertilionidae; genus Myotis; species Myotis davidii. Next base: position 8,122,504 of record NW_006293001.1, read on the forward strand.
TGATGGAGCACGGTGACATAGAGGTTCGCAGCAGAATTGGCATTAAAGGTTAGTGCACAAGTCTTGGACATATCACTTAATTCTTCAGGGTTCTGATAATATCTGTCCCCCCTGTATTTAGCCACAGATATCGTGACATTTTGTATTTTCAGCTTACATATGATTACATAATATTAGGGTTTCTTGCAGATGTGCTGGACACGTAATGCTGGTAGGAGAATTAGGTCCTAAGCAAGAAGGGGAAAACAGTGTTTACTGAGGTTATGTTTTATTCCCGATCCTGTAATAGGATCTTTGTAGCTGATCCTTACAACCAGTGTTTGTATTATGCTAGGTATTTAAAACCTTTCATACCCATGAAGAAACTGAAGCAAAGAAAGATGCAGTAACAACCCATGTCACACAGCTAGTAAGTGACCGAGCTGGAATTTGTACCCAAACCTTCCTAAGTCTGGAGGCTTGTGTTATTCCAACAGCACCATGTTAGAGAAAGCTCGAGAACATTGTATATTCCCGCATTCAGAGCAAATATGGAAAGGGGACTCTTCGGTGTTTTATTGCACATCCTGGTCTCCTTTCTGTTTCCTGCAATTTATGAGGGACTAGGATTCAGTGTCGTTGCTTTCTCCTTGACTTGCTGATTGCACTGCGTCATTCTCTCCTGGTGCACGTGGAGACTTGCTGTTTTCACTGTTTGGATCGCTCTCTGCTATTAAGCTGTCCACTGCCTTGGCTGCTGGGCCTGTCGTCTTCATCTTCTCTTCCCCATGGCTCAGCTCAGTGCTGGTGCTCTGTAAACCCCAATCAATGTCTCCTGAATGAATCAGTTATTTGGATTAAGGACTGGATTGAACCTCTAGGGGCGAGAGGACTGAATTTAATTAGAAGAAGCTCAAGTTTATTGTCTTTGAAATAGTCCTAGGGAAGACTGAGGTGGGGAGGAAAGAGGCAGGGAGGGCTTTCTGGAGGAGGTGGCACGGCTGGTTGTTAGGGATGATTACGTTGGCCAGGTAGAGAAAGAGAGTGCGGTTGCCAGAGGCTCTCCAGGGAGCGGGAATTGCCTGAGGGGAAATGGTGGGTTTGAGGAACTCCAGTC
>NW_006293001.1:8123620-8137777 GCF_000327345.1 Myotis davidii
GGGCTTTTCTTCCCACCCTCTCTTCTCTACATATTTAGGGCCATCTGACCTTCTGCTGTAAAATGTCCTAATTTTACCTGCTTTCACAAAAATTCCATCTTTACCGACTGCTTGGCTCATTTAAGAATGGAGTTGTGTTTTATTATCAATGCCTCATACCTGTGTCTGACTAAATTTGAACCCTGTCGTTCTTTCGTTAGAAAAAACACGTGCTCATTCAACATAAATCTCTCACATAATAGAGATGATTCTGAGCAGGCCTTGTGTGGTCTGCCTTCCAAACTATCATATCTACTAAAAAGGACAATTCAGTGCATTGAATCGGCATGATGATCTCCTCCTCTTTATTCCCCACCCCCCACACAAGCATGCAACAATTAAACATCCAAAGGAAAAAGAAAGAAATCTAAGTTCAATTATCCCACCTCACTATTGGCTACACCAACTGTGTCGTATTTTACAGAAAAATACATCAGGGTGTGAGACCCATGCTGGTATTAGGCCATTAACTTGGCCTCTGCAATCAAGGTCCAACCTTAAACAAACAAACAAACCAGGGCACACAGTCAGGAAAGATTGCCCCAGAAAATCCAGAAAAAAAGTCATGCGCCCACAGGACTTAATTCACTTCAAGTTCCCAAATGGTTATGGAGGACCTTTATGTCGCAGGGGTAAGTGCGGAGGGATTTAAAGGTAAAAAGAACAAAATTGCTACTCTCTGGTGCTCTTTTTTAGGAGAGAAAGGCACAGTGACTTAGAAAAAGCTCAAGGCTGAGTCATCATATGAGTTCTTGTGGGCTAGCAAACTGAATTTCAGATAAACAAATCTAAGAATTGGTCAATGTAGAGAGCTTCTTGTAGATTACTTTTATGATGGATGTGGGGGCTGGAATTCATTTTGAAGTTTATAAAATATTGAATTTTGTTTGTGGAATTTTTATCTTCAGAAGAACATTGTGAATCTGGTGCTGTCCAAGGAATAACAAGTGACCATGTTGTACTGGGATTGTGCCAGACCTTCCTACAAGGAAGCATACACCATGAGGCCTCACCGGGTGCGTTTATGTCCTGGGTGCTAGTAGAGTCACCAGGCCTGCAAATTCTTTACTTGTGATGGCCCTTATTTGGTGCTCCTTCTCTGTAGAAACCAGCTTTCACCCGGAGTCATTATTGATCTTTGTTTTATGTCTCTTTTCCTTTTCTGTGGTTAGAAGAATGGGTTGGGAATAGGTGAGGGGCTATAGGAATTAGGTGGAAGTGCTTTTCAGCCTACATCAGGTCCAACCCAGTGATCTGAAGGTTGGGATACTGTTTTCAGGAAAAGTAAATTCTCAGTGTCATGCTGTGTGAGATAAGGTTGAGAGGCTTAAACCTGTACCTGCAGCACGCGTTGGTAGGCCCATGCAGATCTCAAGTAGCCAAGTACAGAATTTCCTCCAGTGTTGTTCTTTATATGTGTTTTTCATTGGAAACTCTTGGTTTTTGTTTTCTTTTCATTATTCATTAAGATTGTAGTTTTCATCTACTATTTTCTCTCCCATTATTTATTTTAATGGTAGAAATGTGTCCAATTTGAACTGATTTCAGTTGTTATTGATTTTCTGAAATAGGACTTGAACCTGTGGGCATAATTTCAATTTGATTCAATCAAAATAAAATATTGTTTTATAATGAGTTATGAAGTGTTCACATGAAACCTAGCTTAACCCCTGGAGTACTAGAATCTAAAACTCCTCTTGCTACATGACTCACAATGTTCTTATTTCTGTATTTCCCCCAGAACTTATGTGGTTCAGTAAACATTTTTTGAGCATTTACTACATGCTGGGTTTTATATCAGATGCTAGATGGAAATATAGGACTATACTTGATGGATAAATGACACTATTTCTTTACTCCACCCTCAAAAACTTAATTTCCTTATCTATAAAACTGAGCTAATAATCTAAAAAACATGACAGAATGAAATAAAATAATTGCTATTAAGCAGCCGGAATATGACAAACATATAGTAAGAACTCAAGAAAAATTTTGATCGATTTGAATTTCTGTGTATTAGAGGCTGACAAAATGAATTGAATTCCCCTACCTAGTCAAATACTATTCCCAGTTTTCTTAATACCCTAGGGGACTGCATTGCCATTATGCATTTTATCTAGGTTTTATTTCCCAAATGTCTGAAGATGTAATTATTTGGTAGGTCCGATGTGATGGCTTTTGTTGGAGGAACTAAAACTCATAATTTGAAATTTTCTTTCTTGCTTTAATAAAATGCTTCTTGGAGATCAGTGAGAGCATGGTTTTCAGGCTTTCTGACTTTTAAAGTGGCGTGTGATTTGAGATCACAATTTTATATGTCCAGAAGCAGGATAAGACCCTTGTAGTGGAACTAGGAGGTTTATATCTTAGGCAAAGAAGTCAGGGTGCACAGGGCGCAGTGGGCATGAGGAAATAGAGCTGGAACCTTAGACCCTCATGCCCACTTGCTCTAAGGCGTGGATCAAAATAGTATTTCAGAATTAAAAGGGGGCCACAGAGTTGTTGTGAACATGTAAGGCACTCGTGCTTTTCAAGCACTTTAATAAATCTTAGCACTTATGCTGATGGTCGTCAGTAGTAGCACTATAATTATCACTAAAGTTCAGTGGTTCTCAACCTTCCTAATGCCGCAACCCTTTAATACAGTTCCTCATGTTGTGGTGACCCCCAACCATAAAATTATTTTCGTTGCTACTTCATAACTGTAATTTTGCTACTGTTATGAATCATAATGTAAATATCTGATATGCAGGATGTATTTTCAGGGGTCGTGACCCACAGATTGAGAACAGCTGAAGGCAAAGCAGGACCATCCCTGTGTACTAGTAGACTCACTTCTTGAGCAAGTTCTAGCGTTTCCTAAGAATTTTATGAGGATCTATAAATACTCATTTCTTTTTGGCCTGTACCACTAGGTGGAGGTGCTATGCTAGACTCCCCCTCATGGCCTTTGTTCATGCTGTCACCCCCCCTCCCAAGCTTCCCATCTCCCGCCTAAAATGCTCTTTTTCTAACCTCATCTATTTGATAAATATATGATCTCAGTTCACCTCCACTTGGCAACCTGGGGACATATATTGAGTGACTAATTCATGCCAGGTACTGAGCTTAGTGTCTAGTTGAGAGCAGACCTGGAAACTGATCATTATAACCTGTGTGGTCTCATGTACTCATTGAAGGAGGCATCATACTCCTACTCTCTTTCCCCAAGTAGAACTGACAGTTTCCATTTTTGTGTACCTATTTCATAATAATAATAATAATAATAATAATAATAATAGTTCAGTGCTCTTACTTATGTTTCTTTTTACCAGATAGTCTAAAACTCCTTTAGGGCAAAGAGTCTATATTACCCCTGAATATCCAGCACTTGGATTATGCCTATGCATAGAAGATGCCCAATTAATGTTTTTAGGATGCGTGAACCCATATTTTATGGCTAATGACCTTCTAGAGATTGTTTGCCATGTCTTTTTTTTCCCATGTATTTCCCAAATATATTTTGAGTGCCTGCTATGCCAGCAGTCCTGTAAGAGTTTACATTTCAATGGGGTGGATATAATAGGCAAATAAGGAAAATATATAGGATATTAGTTGGCATGGAATATCATGGAGGAAAATTAAGCTGAATGAAAGATCAGGAGTGTGTGTGGGTATGAGCATTTAGAGGTTGTCAGGCAGTCATTTCTGAGAAGGTGACATTTGAGTCAAGGCCTGAAGGAGGTGAGAAAACTCCTTCAGCAGAGGAGCATCTGGGTATATGAATGGGGAGTCGATGGGCAAGGCTTCAGATATAAATATGGCAGTTGTCAGTGAATAGATGGTATTTAGAGCCTTGAGACTGTGAGGTCAGGATAAATACAGAAAACATCCAAGGACTGAGCCTTGAGGCATATTCCTGTCAGAGGTGGCAGAGCCGAAGAGGAACTAATAAAGGAGATTGCAGAAGGGACCAGTGAGAAGGAGGAAGCCAAGAGAAGGTGTTAATGATCCACTGTGTCAAACATTACTCATGGGTTGTGCAAGTTGAGGACTGAGAAGTGACCGTTGAATTTGGTCATTGGTGTCACAAAAGTCATTGGTGTCTTTGACAAGAGCAGGTTGAATGGAGTGGTAGGGTGGCAGCTCTATCTAAGAAGCCCAAAAGAAAATAGGAGAAGAAATATTATAATATAGGGAACTCTCAAGAAGTTTGTTGTAAAGGGGTGGTTCAGAGAAAGAGGGTGGTCCTCGGAGAAGGAATGTGGGATTAAATATTTTTTTTAAGAAGGGGAAGATTATGAAATGTTTGTATGCAAAGAAGAGTGATCCAGCAGAGAGGGAGAAATTGAGTATGTGAGAGAGGGAACAGATGACAAAAGCCATATCCTCATCTAGTCAGGAGGAGCTGGGATGTGGTGCACATGTACCAGCTGCCTGAGGTAGGAGCATGAGCGGTACATTGGTGGTAACAGGAGGGAAGCCATACCTGGACAAGGATGCAGGCATGTAGAGTCATGTCGAGAGCTCAGGGCAAGTCAAGAGATTGTCTCTTTCATCTCAATGAAATAGGAAACAGGGTCTTCAGCAGAGACTAAGGGGGAAGGCAGAGATATCGGAATTTTGAGGAGAGGAGAAAGTATGAAATAGTTGTCTGGAAGTGTCTTTATTAATTTCTCTGTGTGGAGTGTGTTTACCTGTGTGGGGGGCGGGGCATCAGCAGTTGGCCTTTTCTAGGAATGAAGAGTGTTGGTGTCAGAAGGGTGTGGCCCTCCATAGGTGCTCCTCTTCCAGTCCAAAAGTCTGCTGGGCTGGAGCAAGCCTTCACAGTGCAGTGACTAGCGACTTGAATGGGAAATTAGGTTGAAAGCAGACTTGAGAAGGTTAGAGCCCTTGGAACAGCTTTAAGGTAGGCATTTATCAAGCCAGACTGTGGAACTGGTATTAACCAATGTTCTGGGTTGAATGACTGTGACCTTCCAAAATTCCAATGTTGAATTCCTAACCCTCAATGTGATGGTTTTTGGAGGTGGGGCCTTTAGGCAGTAATTAAATTTAGATGTTGTTGTGGGGGTGGGTCCTCCATGTTGGGACCAGCAGCCTTAAAAGGAGAGGAAGAAAGGCACCAGAGCTTTCTCTCTTCTCTGTGTTCACACAAAGAAGTCATGTGAGCACATAGTTGGATGGTGGCCGCCTGCAAGCCAGGAAGAGGGTCCTGAACAAAATCTTAGACTTTCCAGCCTCCAGAACTGTGAGAAATAATTGTCTGTTGAGTAAGCCACCCAGTCTAGTGTTTATAATAGTGTTTTATTATAGCAGCCTGAGCTAAGACAACCGGGGACTCATTCTTTAACTTTATCGGTTCCCCTTTCATTGTTTACAGGAGCTCTTTCCTAGGGGAGGGAGGGCAAGTCAGTCTGCCCTTTAGTCAGGCTGTAACTTTACAGACACTCAGGGAACAAACCTGACCCATGGAGCCTATTTGGCATGCTCACCTTTAAGGAAAATGCCCCCATCTTGATAAAGCACTATTCTGTCTTCATTATCCTGTGACCTGCTGAGGCAGTAAATTCTTATTAAATTGGATGATGTTCCATTCCATCCTCCCTCGTCTCCTAAGAAATTCTGTGTCACATGCTGAAGATTTTAAGCTGCCACATGGATTTCTCTTGAGCTTTGAATGATTTGATGCATTAGGTATTTTTAATTTATGCTTTTAATTTTAAGAAACACATCCAGATATGCCTGCAGCCAGCCAGTTTTCTAAATCTGCATATAAATATGAGATAAGAGAAAAGAGGGGGGAAAAAGAAAGCAGCATTTTTTTTTCTTTGCCAGTTTTTTCTCTTTATACTTTGCACATTGTATCTTCATTAAGTGTTTTAGCTCTAGGAAGAGTTCCTTCCTTTAAAAATAAGGAATTCATTAGGAAGACAATCAAATAAGTAAATAAAAAATGTAAGGGAGGTATTATTATAAAATCCCATTAGTATAATTTCTTGACATTTAAAAAAGTAATCCTATGCCTCTGATAATGATCTCAAATAAAATCCTTTTATCCCTACAATTATTAAATGTTTAATTAAATGTCTGCAAGACAGAATTTAATGACTTGATTCAAAGCAAAGATTTATATATAAATATAATAAAGTTTTAATAGCTGCAAAGTAACAATTCTTTCAGTTAATGTTAACTTTTAATAAGGAAATATAAACATAGGTACAAAAAAAGAAAGAGTAGTGTAATGAATTTCTATATATCCATCATACAGGCTCACCAAAGATATATATTCGATCATCTTGTTATATTTCTTAAACTGAAAGTTATAAAAATTAAAGACTTTCTTTTTTTGAAAAGATAAAACATTAATAGAGGATGTGGGTTACAAGCTAATATATGTGCTTAGTATGCTTTAGGATGGAGCCTCCAAATTAGAGACTAGGGCAAAGGTTGTGACATGGCCCTGAACCTTAGTTCTCATGGTCTCAAGTTCACAGGGCTCACCAGAGAGGAAGGGAGAGGGAGAGAGAGATAAAAACATCAACGATGAGAGAGAATCATTGATCGGCAGGCTCCACACTGGGAATGGAGCCCACAACCGGACATGTGCCCTGACCAGGAATCTAACTGTGACCTTCATAGGTCAACACTCAACCACTGAGCCACACCGGCTGGGCTCACCAGTACTTGTTCAGTCCCTTCTTGCATGTTAGAGGTAACTGCTTCCAGTTCTCTGCACTTGCTGTCCTGGGGCCTTCCACATCCTCTTTTTCTCTGCTTTTGACTCTTACTCATGTCATTGAAGTTTAGCTCACGTTTCCCGTCCTCTGAGATTTCCTCTCATCACCCCATCCCTTGCCTGGCACAGGTGTACGCTCAAGGAGCCCCCATAAGAGCACTGCCTCTTCCCTATCTCTGCTCTGGAGTAAAATCTAAATGGGTCATCCTGGCCTGCAGGGCTGTGCATCATCTGGCTCTTGGCTGTCTCCCTCTCTGACTTCATTCCTCTCGCTCTGGTCTAGTGACATCAATATGTTCTCTGCGTGCCAAGCTCATCCCTGCCGACAGGCCCTTGCACTTGCTGTCTTCTCTTGCTGGAATGTTCTGTCCCACAGTGGTGACTCAATATGAGTAAAATCCTTCCTGACCACAACAGTGCCTCTCTTTCCAAGAAATAAACACCATACCACTTTCGTGATAGTCATGTTCTTACTTTTACTTTCAGTTTTACCATTAAACATGTGTTTCAAAACAACATAATTTAGCTTTGCCTATTTTATTTTTTTATTGAATTTATTGGGGTGACATCGGTTAATAAAATTATGTAGGTTTAAGGGTTACAATTTTGTAATACATCATCTGTATGTTGTATTGTGTATTCACCACCCCAAGTCATGTCTCTTTCCAACTCCATTTACACCGCCTTTCCCTTCTCCAGCCTTCCCCACCCCATTTCCCTCTGGTAATAATCGTACTGTTGTCTGTAGATGAGGATGGGTTTTTTTGTTTGATCCCTTCACCTTTTCCACCCAGCCCACCTCTTCCCTACTCTCTGACGGCTATGAGCCTGTTTCTATTTAGTGTGTTTATTTTGTTCATTAGATTCCAAATATAAGTGAATTCATATTCAAAACAACATAGTTTATTTAGCTTTGCCTATTTTATTTTTTAACTTAATATGAGTAAAATCCTATTGTACGTTTCTTTTGTGCATTGCTGCTTTGCTCAGCTGTGAGCTTCTAAGGTATATCCTTGCTGATCTGTGTACTAGACTTTATACTTGGCAGTGGTGCTTTCATTTTCACCACTTTGTGTTATTTCACGGTATAAATATACCACAATATATTTATCTCTTCTACCATTTTTAGATATTTGGATTGTTTCCAGGTTGGGGCTGATATAAGAAATAATGCTATGAATATTCTTGTGTACATAATTGTCATGAGTTTCTGTGCTGTATAACTAGTTGGAGAATTTGGGTGCAGATAGAGTCACCGTAATTAATGTTCCAACTAGGACAATTTTGTGCAGGATAAATGCTAAACTTGACAGGACACGAGGGAATTATGTGTACACTGGGATTATCCCAGGAAAAATGAGATATGTGGTCCTGTATTAAAAATGTTTTTTCTTCAAATTTACAGATAGCGTTAATCTGTTTTCTAACAATACCATACAGATCGACACCCCCACTAGACATGTATGAGAGTGTCTGTTGTTTCGAATTCTCTAAGTTCATGTTGTTTACCTTTCTTGTGATTTTAATTTGTATCTCTCATTGATAATGAGACTGCATTGTGAAGTGTCTGTTTAAATCTTTTTTTCTAATCTATTTCAAAACATAAACTTATTTCTTATCTTGTGCTTTAGCTACATACCACAAGTTTTAATATTTGTATTTTACTACTATTTTATAGAAAATATTTTCTGTTTTCCAGCATATTTTTCCTTTGACTCAATAATTATTTAGAAATGTGTTTTTGTTCACCAAATATGTGGAGATTTTAAAGTTATGTTTAAATGATTTCTTACTCATGGTAAAAGATCATCCTCTGTATCATTTTTCACCTTAGAAATATGCTGAGTTTTTAAAGTCCAGTATAAGGTCAGTGTTTATGAAGGGTTTTTGTATGCTTAAAAAACTGGGCATTCTCTAGTTATTGATTATAGTGTTGTACATATTTCTATTTGGTGAGGATTTAATCATGATCCTCAAATATCCTATATTTTTATTGAATTTTTAAAACCTCCTTTCAGTTACTGAGAAAAATCTTTAAACTCTCCCACTATGATTATGGATTTTTCTGTTTTTTAATTGTTTATGTTTTGTAATTCTGTCAATCATTGCATTATGAATATTTTAGGCTATACAATTAGGTTAATGCACATTTAAAATTATAATGACTTCTTGGAACTGAATGTTGTATTAATATGAAATGATTCTTATGATATTTAATAAATAATGCTTTCTACCTTAGTGTCAGTTTTGTCTCAGTAATATAGCAACACCAGTTTTATTTTATTGGTTATTGGCATAGTATATCATTTTCTGAATTTTTATTTAATCCTTTTGTATTCTTGTATTGTAGTTGTGTTTGTTTCCTATAGATAACATGATTGGATTTCATTTTAATTCAATCTGAAAAAAAATTTTCTCTTTCTACTGGAGTTTAGCTCACAGACATTTAATATCCTTACTTTTAAATGCTTTGACTTATCCATCTTAGTTTGTGCTTTCTGTTGTTCTATTTTACATTTTTTTCTCTCATTTCTTGACTTCTGAATGCATTGTTTTCATGATCCCATTTTTCCTCCTGGTTTTAAAACTATAGGCTCAATTTTTAATTACTTTGGTTTTTACTCTAGAAATTATAGTGGGTATACATAAGTTATCAAAATCAAGTGCTAATCCCTCTTTTACCCTTCTCTCATAAAATCTGAGGTGTTTAGAATAATTTACCTCCACATACTCACTGGTGACTTAATGCTTGTTTTGTCATGCCTTTTTTTCTACTTGTGTTGTTTAATCTTAAAGACTTTGTTAACCTTAAAGAACGTAGAGTCGATGTTCTTTCAGATTTTCAGATACATTAACCATTTCTTTGTTCTTTTCTTTTTTACACCTCCCATCTGTCTGGAATTACTTAAGTTTTGTCTGAAGGTCCTTGAGACTTGGTAGGGGTGAAGTCTTTTAATTTTTGTTGTCTTAAAGTGAATATATTTTCCCCTCAGTCTTGAAAGTTTTTCTCTAAGTAGAGAATACTAGATAGGCAGTTATTTTCTTTCAGCACATGGAAGATATTTTTCACTGTCTTATTGCTTTTATTGTTGCTATAGAGCAGTTGGCAATAAGCCTGTTATTCTTTTGAAGATAATGCCTGTTTTCCTCTCTGTACGCTTCAAATTTTCTGTTAGTCTTTGTCTGCCTGTATTTTCAGTATGCTATCTTTAAGTACAGTTTTTTTGTTTGTTTGTTTGTTTTTAATTCTCAAGAGCTTCTGGGCCTCTCTAATCTATAGATTGCTATCTTTCATCAGTTCTGGGAAATTCTCAGCCATTACCTCTTCAAATATTGTCTCTTCCCTACCCTATTTTCTTCTGTAACTATAATTAAATGTATTTTAGGCCATCTCACTCCATCTTCAATGTGTCTTAATTTCTCTTCCATTGTTTCCCCCTCTGGCTGTATATTATATAGCATCTGACCTATCTTCCAAATCACTACTTCTTTTATTAACCCTTTATAATGTATTTCCCTCTTTCTTATTTGGTTATATTTCTTATTTGTAGAAGTTGTATGTGATCTTTTTAAAACCAGCTTGGTTACTTTTTATAGTTTCTTATTCTCTGCAGGTACATTTTACCTGGTCTTTCATTTCTAGACATAGAATAAGCATAGCTGTTTTGTAATCTGTATTTGAGATTTCCAATATTTGTGGATATGTTACTGATTCTGCTTCATGAGACCTTTTTCCACATGTGCTTTAATTGAGTGCTACTCTTTGTTCTTAAAAAAAAAAATTAGGGCCGAAACCGGTTTGGCTCAGTGGATAGAGCGTCAGCCTGCGGACTGAGAGGTCCCGGGTTCGATTCCGGTCAAGGGCATGTACCTGGGTTGCAGGCACATCCCCGGTGGTGGATGTGCAGGAGGCGGCTGATTGATGTTTCTCTCTCATCGATGTTTCTAACTCTCTATCTCTCTCCCTTCCTCTCTGTGAAAAATCAATAAAATACATTTAAAAAAAAAATTAGGGGGTGATTCTTGAGGCCTAGGAAGAAGATGCCATTCTCCAGAGAGTTTATGCTTATGCGTCCATTGAACATTTTTAGATACTACCATTCCAGAATCACCTTAAGCCAAGTCTATGGCTGCCAGGACCACAAGACATAGTGAATTTAGGTTACCATCACAGTTACGGGTCTTTGACTACAAGTTCCATGATGTTTTTTAAATTTACTTTTATTTCTCTTAGTAGAGACCCGATGCACGAAATTTGCCAGCCCTCATAGACCTGGCTTCATCAGGAAGGTTGTTCAGAAGGTCATCCAGATGGTCGTTCTGCTATTTGGTCTAATTAGCATATTAGCTCTTTATTATATAGGATTTTTTTTTAGTGCCAAGGCAAAAGCAACCATCCCTGCAGTTCCCCAAAGTTAGTGGTAGAAATTGGGTTTATATGTGGTTCACACCCATCCTATTGTTGTAATCCTTTGAGTTACCAGCTTAATGTGGACAGTGTCCCTTATAATATCCACTACTTTGGGTGGGCTCCTGGGCCTTGACTTGTCCCTCCCTTTCTTTTAGGAGCTGCCAGAACAGAAACCCACATACTGGCTGTGGCAGATGCCCTGTTTCCCTTAGTCCTAATAGCTCTTCACTATCATGTCACCTCTGATGTTTTCAGGGATTTTTTTTTTTAGCTGAGCAATTTAATTGTTTTTAGTAAGTCTGGCTATTGGTTTGAGTAGTCAGGTCTGCTATTTCTGAGAAAGGGAATATGAATATATCATCTACTGAAAAAAAAATTGTCGGCTATGCATACAGAGGTTTGGAATGTGGTAGGTAAAGTATTTTAAATGCTAGTATTTTTATCAACTTGTACTTTATGATACATCATTTTAATGTTGATGGGAAGTAAAACAAGGTCAGTTTGGCCTTATATCCAGTGTGACTCCCAGTTTTAACTGCAGCAATTTCTTAAAACTGCATATAATAGCTTTCCTAATGAGCTAGTGAAATAGTCATCTTTGCTAAGTACCACAGTGTACTGGTACGGTATTAGAGAGATTCCTAAGGGCATGGCCTTTCAGAGATATGCACGATATAGGTTGGCCTACATTGTTTTCTGGTGTGCACTAGGCAATGCTTGACAAAAAGATACTTGTCTACTGTGTACCAGGAAACAGTGTAGGCAAGGCTTGCACTCACAAAGCAACACACAGATAAATGTTAATTTAATCAAATGTTAGCTGGTTTGGAGAATACTAGTTATACTAGTATGCAGCACATGTTGATTAAATTAGCAGTGTTAGCAAAAAATCTCTCTTAGGGGACAGGAGTCTTGAGTACAGTTTTGAAGCTTAGAAATGTGCATGAATGACAGTGTGGCATGTAGACTGATTGAGACGTGGAGGGAAGTCGAGATAGGTATGAATAAGTAGTGTATGGGGATGGACAAACATGCCCTTTTGACTCCACCAGGAAAAGGATTGAGAAATGAACCTGCTGAGAAAGGCGTGAGAAATGAAAACATTTTAGTTCTGACATTCAAGGAATATCCCCAACCCTGCCTGGATGGGGGCAAAGCCCAACTGCTGCCAGTTGTTTGGCCAGCCACAGAGTCTGTTTAGTCTTCCTTCTTTCTCTTTTGACCTCGAGGAAAGAGCTGTGGTTCAATCAAATATGATGACTTGAGACCACTTGGGTGGCCTCCCTGGATCTTAGACCTTCAGAGAACAGTTCAAAAATACCAAACCTTAATATTGTCAGGGTTGTTTTAACCTTGGGAAAAGGATAATGAGCATGAAGTAAGACTATCAGACGACTGGATTGCTTAGAATTTGTAGTTAGTTGAAAGGCTACAAGATCAATTTCTTCATGTAATTTTACTTGCTGTCTCACACTGATGTGTTGTTGTTTGTCATGCATGGATATAGGATGCATTTTGTCATTCAATAGAATGAATGGAAACTGTGCTGGGGGTTTTCTTAGGCATTGTCAATATTCTCTCTTTGGTAATTACTTCAATAGGCTTTGCCATCCTGGTCTGACCTTTTGCCATCATGATAGCATATAACATTTAATAAATATGTATTATGTGTCAGGATCTCTACTTATGTCATCTTATTTAAGCCTCACAATACTCCCATTGGGTAAATGGTTTTAACTCACTTCGGAAAAGCCAAGCAGTTTGCACATAAGCAGGTCTTTGAATAACATCATTTGGCTGTAACATTGATGAGATACCATAGGAACTTAACTCTTGTTTATATCAATTGGCCTATGGTTAAATGGCTTCTTTATATATAATTTCACTCAAAGTCACAGAAATTATTGGTGACATTGAGGACTAGCTCTATTTATAATGAAACTAGAGGCCCAGTGCACAAAATTCATGTACAGGTAGGGTCCCTAGGTCTGGCCAGTGATCATGGCCGATCAGGGCCTTCCGGCTGCCAACTGGGGCCTTCCTTTGTTCTGTGCCACTCCTGGTGGTCAGCACACATCATAGCAAGCAATCAAACACCCGAGGAGATAATTTGCATATTAGCCTTTTATATATATAGATATGCAACGGGAGTCAGAACCTATGTATGAGTAACCCATGTTTCTTCTTCCTCACAACCATTGAGATTGTAACTTTAAAAATGAATTTTAATGAAGTTTACTTCCTAAGTAATTTCCACCAAAGTTGCCTTAAGGGTTGACCTTCTCTAAAAATGTGGGTATTGCTGGTTATTCTTTTACTAGAGGTCCGGTGCACAAATTTGTGCACATTGATAGAGATTAATTAGAAGATATATTTTAGAGGCCGGGGAGGGACTGCTGGAGGTTGGCTCCAGGGCATGTCTAGCCATCTCACCCAATCCCTTTAGGGGCTGATGGGGCGGGGAGGGACCTTGAAAGGGCTCCAGGGCATGTCCGGCTCATCTGGCCCAGTCTAGATTCGCAGGACCCCAGCAGCAATCTAACCTACCGGTTGGAGTGTCTGCCCCCTGGTGGTCAGTGTTCGTCTAGTGGACTGGTCAACTGGTCAACTGTCTGCCCTGTGAGGGTCAGTGCACATCATAGCGAGCGGTTGAGCGGCCTTAAAATTTCATTAGCGTATTATGATTTGATTTGTTGAACAGTCGACCAGTCACCAGATGACCAGACACTTAGCATATTAGGATTTTATTATATAGGATAGTACCTGGCACTAGTGCTTGGCACATGGTAGATACTCAATATATATTTGTTACATGAAGGAATGAATGAGTGAGTGGATTTCTTTGCTGTCATACTTAGAGGCTGTTTCACATGCTGTGTTTGAACCTGGACACAATCAATAGTGACTATATTTATCTAATTTGGCAAGTAGCTAATTTTTAAGAGGGTGAAGTATTAATGAGGAAAATTAAAAGAACTGCCAATATTTA
>NW_006293001.1:8138694-8140412 GCF_000327345.1 Myotis davidii
GTGTCCTGCTCATCTGGCCCAGTCTAGATTCGCAGGACCCCAGCAGCAATCTAACCTACCGGTTGGAGTGTCTGCCCCCTGGTGGTCAGTGTTCGTCTAGTGACTGGTTGAATGGTCGAACTAATGGTCAGACGCTTAGTATATTAGCCTTTTATTATATAGGATTGTGGAGTCACAGACCTACCAGCTACAGTGAGCTGCAATGAGATTGTATCTTTAAAAGGAAAATGTTTTCTATAGGTCCTTCAGCTCCTATGTTTTTGGTGTTTGTGGTAGAGATACCAGGTCCTTCTCAGTTTTGTTTTTTTTGGTTTGTTTTTTTTTTTGTAATATGTTCACAGAAGAACTTCATAGTGAGCCTGCATGTGTGGTGTGTGTGAGAGTAACAGACATAGTGGTAGTATATCCACATATCTCTGACCAAATTGTAGGAGCACACACACCTTCTGTGGGTGTTACTGAGATTAAATTTGGCCACATTTCCCATTTTTACACAATGTCCCACTTTCACTGGGACCTCTCCCCTAACAGTGGGTCCTATCAACTCTTCAGTTTATTGCAATGACTCTCTCAGAATAGATAATGGTGTGATACTAGTCACTTGCGGTTGAGTAACACTATTTGAATTTAAATCTAATCACATACTTCAAGACATTTCATTGAAGTTGGGAGGTGCTAGTTGGCAATTCACCATGGAGAATTTGGGCGAGGCTTTTCCTTTTTTCTAATTTTTTTTTCCCCAAGGACATTAACAAAAACAGCTGCAAGAATTCTTGTGGGGTTTTTGTTTGTTTGTTTGTTTTTTGTTTTATGGCATAAAATAAAGTGGTTAAGAGCAGGGCTTAGATTATTTTCCTTTGAAATGGTTGGAGGAAGTACAAAGTACATACGTAAATCTCTAGATTAATGGCTGCATTCATTGCCAGTCTTTAGAATGCCCTAAATGGAAGAGACTGGCAGAAAGAGTTGCCAGTATTTCAACTCCTGTCTTAAGAATATAACAAAGCAAAAGGCAAATCCATCTCTGCTGTGCTCACAGGGGTGGTTGATTCATGGTAGTGAACATGCAAGTGGTCTGTGTTCTTTGACCCATTTCAGGAAACACACTACTCACTGCTTCTCTGGGGCCCAGCCATTAATAACAGTGAGACACACGCTCACAGGATGCTGAGCAAACAGCACCTGCCTGAGTCCGGGCGGTGAGATTGAGATAATATTCTTGCTCACTCACCTTATTATGGTGTTATTTCATTTATTCCATAAATATTCATAAGCACCTGTTGAGAGACAGTGGTGGACAAGACACAGTGTCAACCCCCAAGGAATTCATGCTCTACATTCTCCAATCACCATCCCTCCTATGAAAAGTATGGCCTGTGGTTAAGTGCCCAGACTATGCAGCCAGTCAGACCCGGATTCAAGGACTCTACTTACTAGGTACATGACGTTGGCCAAGCCACTTTTGCCTCAGTTAGACTCCCTTTCTCCATCTACAATGTGGGTGCAAGGCAGGTCATGCAGGTAGGGGGTTTTCACGGTGGTTGTGACATAGCCAGGTTCTCTGGATGCGAACCACCTCTGCTGTGGTGTGATCATTGTTATGACTATATTCTGGCTTCTGAATTTGTGGAGAAGGAAACCTGTTTGAAATTAATTGGAAGAAAGTGGCTGTTAGTATGCCAGAGGGAACAACCAGAGGCTCATAAACTACCCCCCCC
>NW_006293001.1:8140462-8153552 GCF_000327345.1 Myotis davidii
GGGGACTGTATGTCACCCTGTGTAACTTCCTTCCCCTTCCAGGCATTATTTTAATTTGGCTCTTTTTAGGTTTAAATGTTGGGTGGTTGGAAAGGGAAACACACAGTGCACTTCACTCTGGATCTTCCACCATGTTAAGCACAGCTGTGCTGGGCCAGGGAGTCCAAATCGGGAGAAACAAGTAGCTCTTTGTTGAAGACACATGGGCATTGGCTAATCCTCTTACATACTCAGCCCAAAGAAAAAGCTGCAAAATGGCATTTAGATCCTTCAATATATCCTCAGTAGCATAGCTTGCTTGTGGCAGATTAAGATACTTAAAAGAGAGAGGGAGAAGGAAAAGGAGAGGGAGAGGGAGAGAGAGAGAGAGAGAAGCTTACCAAGTATGCTGCTATCTTTTAGATATTCAAAGACTTACGATTCAAGAAAATCAAGAAAAGCAACATTGCTTTCCTTTGCCAATTATAAAACACGTTTAAAAACCATTTGTTTAAAGCATCCCTCATTTATTTATTTGACAAAAGCCATTCTATTTCGGTGGAAATTGAAAGATTGAGGATAATTGCAAATCAAGTTTTTCAACAAATATATAAAAGATGGGTGGTCTATTGGTTTTCTCCTTAGATACCTTGAGGGAAGTTTTAGAAGGTTGTCTGGACTTCAACTTATTTAGCTAACATATTTCATTTGTTAACATCTTAGAGGGAGATCATATCATTATCTCAATTAGAAAGAAGAGGAAACAGGAATAGAAGTGGTGACTAGTAAGTAGTGGAGCTGGGATTTGATCCCAGGCAATCTGGTTTTGGGGCCTGAGCTCCTATCCTGCTTTCATAGCCTCTCTCATTATTCAGTCGTTGCAGCAAATTAAAACAATAAAGTGTATGTGATAACAGTTGAGCTTGTCCCTAGCTCCAGTACTATGCATGTCTTAGAATTAATCTTTGATAAATTTGGTGTGTTTCTTTCCAGACTTGGGTGTACATGGGTGTATTTATATATTTATACTAGAGGCCCAGTGCACGAATTCGTGCATGGGGGATGGGGGAGGGACCACGGGACATTGGCTGGCAGGCCCCGATCTAGTTGTGTAGATTTGCTGAGGTAGCAGCAATAAAGACCACAGATAGAGTGTACCCAAACGGCCTGAACACCAGCTACGGTATGCTCTGAGGTGGAAATACAGCTGTACTTCGCTGCCCGCGCTCGGGCTGCCTCACTCTCCCTGGTGTAGAGTTGCTGACAGACAGGTTGTCTCTCCTACCTCAGCCGCACATTTTCTCAGGGCTCAGCCCCCAAGCATGATAGGTGGCTGACTTCGGCCAATTGTGGCAAACTGCCATAGGAGCGCTAGCCAATGAGCGGTTGGGAGCCTGGAAAGGCGTGGGGCCGAGCTAGAAGTGGCTGACAGGGGCAGAAGGGTGAGTGGTGCAGTGCGGTGGCAGAGGTAAGATGGCGGTGGTGCTTACTTTAAGTCTTTGCAGTTAGGCTGCTACCTTGCCCCTTCTGCCCCCTCCAAGCTGCTACTCTCTCGATTAGCATCAGGGTCACTCTCCTCCTACAGCTTCCCAGATCCAGATTCTCCAGTACCCAGAGCCTTAGCCAGGGAGAGGGACTGGCCAGGGGGAGGGACCATGGGAGGTTGGCTATGGGAGCACACTGACCACTAGGGGGCAGCTCCTGCATTGAGCGTCTGTCCCCTGGTGGCCAGTGTGCATCATAGCGACCGGTCGTTCTGGTCATTCCAGTTGTTCAGTCGTAAAGGTCGCTTAGGCTTTTATATGTATACTAGAAGCCCAGTGCGCAAAATAGCGCAGCCCCGCCCACCTGTGCACGTCTTGCCTCACATGCAGCCTCCTGGTGACCAGATCATTATGGCGTTAACAACCACTGGGTTTTTATTATATAGACTAGAGGCCCAGTTCACAAAATTTGTGCACTTGGGGTGGCGGGGGCGGGGGGTCCCTCAGTCCAACCTGTGCCCTCTCGCAGTCCTGGAACCCTTGGGGGATGTCCAGCTCGTGGCTTAGGCCTGCTCCTCCCGGCTTCTCCACCTCCTCCTGCTCCCCCGGAGAGTGGGCCTAAGCCATCATTCGGACATCCTTAGCACTGCCGTGGAGGTGGGAGAGGCTCCCACCACTGCCGCTGCGCTTGCCAGCCATGAACCCGGCTTCTGGCTGAGTGGCACTCCCCCTGTGGGAGTACACTGACCACCAGGGGGCAGCTCCTGCATTGAGCGTCTGCCCCTGGTGGTCAGTGTGCGTCATAGCTACCAGTCGTTCCACCATTCAGTCTATTTGGATATTAGCCTTTTATGCCTGAGGGATCAGGCCAAAACCAACTCTCCAACATCCCCTAAGGGGTCCTGGATTCCGAGAGGGTGCAGGCCAGGCCAAGGGACCCCACAAGTGGACGATTGGGACTGGGGAGGGACGCAAGAGGTTGGCCAGCCAGGGAGCGACCGTGGGAGGGCTCCAGGGCATGGGCATGTCTGGTCTGTCTTGCTCAGTCCTGATCGGCTGGACCCCAGCAGCAAGCTAACGTACTGGTCAGAGCGTCTGCCCCCTGGTGGTCAGTGCATGTCATAGTGATTGGTTGACCTGTCGACTGTCTGCCCCCTGGTGGTCAGTGCACGTCATAGCAAGTGGTTTAGTGGCTTTAGCATATCATAAGCATATTATGCTTTGATTGGTTGAACAGACGTCCAGACACTTAGCATTTGGGCTTTTATTATATAGGAGATGTGTGTGTGTGTGTGTGTGTGTGTGTGTATGACTATAATTTTTAAAAGGGTTGTTCAGTTGTTTGGAGCATCATCCTATACATCAAAAGGTTGCGAGTGTGATTTCTGGTCAGGGCACATAGCTAGGTTGTTGGTTCAATCCCTGGCCTGGGCATGTAAAGGTGGCAACCAATCTATCTTTCGCCTTCACATTGATGTGTTTTTCTCTTTCTCTGTCTCAAATCAATAAATATATTCTCTGGTGTGGATTAAAAAGAATAAATAAATAGGTTCATGCTTTGCACTTTGTTCTGGTACTTCTTCTGCCAACTTTATTTATTAAAGGTATCTTTCCAGGTCAGAACATATAGATGTACCTATCCTGACTACTGGCTGCATTTGGCAGATACTTAATTTGTTAATCATTTCTTTAATGGTATAACCATTGAGATTCAAGGAACATTCTTATGTGCATATTTCATATTTTTAGTTTGGTTTTTGTTTTATTTTGTTTTTGCAGAATAAGCCCCCCAAAATGAAATTTCTGGGTTAAAATGTATATCATTTTATGTTAGGTCCTAGAGTTAAAAGCTGACTCACACAGACATGAATTGAAAGAAGACCTAGCCAGATGAAAGACCTTGGCTGCCTGAAATGTGTTAAACAAGCACAGTCCCTGGGATTGAACTCCAGACTGAGCAGATGACTGGAACCCAGACTGGGAGAGGTTCCAGCTTCAGGGAGTCCAACAGATCAGATAAATATGTGACCCTGTGCATTTGTCCAGACCATCAAGAGCTTTTTTGCTGTGAAATTTCTTTCCCCTGGGCAACTGAAAGAGGTCATGGTCATAGTGAAAAAAGAACAATGAAGACTTTCTTTCTTTCGGAAGGGTATGACTTCATTTGACATTGTTGGCATTTCTATCTTAAGTTGAGGAATTTAAATAGACTATCATATAAATAGTGGGCTGTCTGGTTGACACTTTCCGGTTACCAGAGGGAGTCCCTGACGTTCAGTGGAGAATCCTGGTAGGTTAACATTCTCACATGAGGATTCTGGGACAAGACGGAAAACTCTCAATGTTGGCCCGGCCCTCCAGGGATGTTGTGAGGACTGACGGATGCCAGGAATCAGGATGCAGAGAGGCCAGGCCGCCCATGCATGAGTGCCTGTACAGCCAAGTCATTTCATGGTTGCCTTCAGGAACGTTTGCTGGGTCCAGTTTCTATGGCTCTCAGCAGGGGAAGCATAATACAAGAGGATCAGGAGCAGATGTTTTTACATGCAGCGCTTCTGAATAATTTCACTCCCAACTCCTGACAGTCAGGTGGTGAGATGTTCCGGGGAACATTTTCAGTCTGAAGAGAGGAATTATTGTTTAGCCTGAGACTTTAGCCTGCATTTTCCTTTCATGTGCCTCCTGCGTGAGCGTTCTTAGACCAAGGTTAAATTAAATGTTGAGGCACTTTGGGCACTTACAGATCAATGAACCAGAGACAAACATATAAATGCTTTAATTGCATTCATTTGTTTCTCTCTTTACTCTTTTTCTTAACTCCTGTATCTCCAGGCATTGGATTATTTATAATACCGACTTTGACTGATTTGAGTGACATAGCATTAAAATGTTAACTTACATTTAATATGAGGCTGATGGTACTTATGAAAGGTATCTCTCATTTAACATAATTACCAGATATACTGCAGCATATGAATTTTAATGGTTTGAATTGATGTCATCTTCACCTTTTCATTATACAAACATTAAATAACATCTCCTAATGTTTGACTCATGGCTGTTGCCTTACAATTGACAAAACAGTGTGCTGCTGTTTGCATAGTTATTTAAAATTCCTGGAGGAGATTAAAGAGAATTTATTGTTTTTTCTTTTTGGCAGACTTTCTTATTCAACTTAAGTAGATTTAAGGGGCCTCATATTTTCTTCCAGATACAATGGAAAGGTGCCTAAAATAGCAAGACTTTTAAAATTATTATTCTGAAGTGCTGGCTGGATAGCTCAGTTAGTTAGAGTGTCGTCCGATACATCAAGGTTGCAGGTTTGAGACCTGGTTGGGGCACATACAAGAAACAACCTATGAATGTATCAATAAGTGGAATAACAAACTGATGTCTCTCGCCCCCCCCGTCTCTCTCTCCCCCTTTCCTTCCTCTCAAATCAATAAAAATTTTAAAAAATTTTATTATGAGACTGCCCCAAAATTCAGTATTTGCTAAGTTTTCACACAGCTGGCTAATAGACTTGGATTCTAGTCATGAGTCACAAAGGAAAGAAACTCAGTTTGTTGTAAAATGAGTGGCTTTGGATTTGGATTTAATTGAGGGCATTTGCTTAATTGCTGATCATAGGGTCATGCAAAATTATACCTTAATAGGCTGCAGACTAGATAATGTGGGGGGAATTTGGGTTCTTCGGCCAGTTTTTACCTGATTTCCAGCCTCCCTCCAGACTGCTTTAAGGAAATGCAGATGGATGGCTTCCGTGGATCACAATGAGGGTGGAAAATGTGAGGGGAAAGGGAAAATTCACAGTGCAGCCCAATGCCTTTTTATCTGGCCTTGATCCACTCAACTGTTGTTTCGGGGTTTTGTCCCTGTTAGTACACAAAACTTGTAGTTAATAGCAAATGTTTTAGAGCTACTACAACTTTTTTTTTGGTTATTTAGTGTTTGTTTGCTCAATTAGAAAGTTTGAGTGTGAGAACTTTTTCCTCACAGCAAAAGTGACAGTCTGCCTGGTCCCTTTGAAATAAAACTCTCTCTTCCCCTTTCTTTTCGACTTCTTGAACTCTAGTAACTGAGCACTGAATTCAATAATCTAACTAACCACTGACTCACTTTCACACTACTGGAAAATTAGCTTTTATTTTACTTTTTCATTTGCCAGATACCATAGATGGGCTAAGGTAGAAGGTAGGTCCAGTTCCCAATAATAAAAACTGGTTTTGGGACCAGTGGAATATATAAACTTTTGGAGGTTGAATAATATCGCATATATGGTATATTAATAACTGGTATGTTTATTTAGAAATAATGTTTTTCCTACTCACTCTCATGAACCAATTCATTCAAAGCCTGCATCTTTGACATCTTGTCTTTAACTTCACTGGAGTTACTTTGAAACCATCTAGTGTGGTGTCTACAGTATAATCTCTTCACTAAATTGCATATAAATCTCTTCCATCTAAATTGCATGGACTTTCACGTTTTCGGTATCCACATTATGGAGTTATTTCTAAATTTTATTTCAGGCCCTCACACACAATTCAGACTTATTTTGGGCTCTCTATCTATAAGTATATGTTAAAGATCTCCAAAATGTATCCATTTTCTGAACTGTTTTTAAAAGAGATTTTTAAAAGGCTTGTTTATAGTGAATAATATGAATAATTATGAGGCCACAACCCAATCCTATAATCTCTAAGTTTATTAAATTTCTTTGCTTCCTTAAAATAGCTGATTTCACCAGCTGACCTTTGTAAGCATCCCAAACTGTCATTAGATTGTTGAAGATTTGATTGTCTTCATACAAAGAATACTTCTTTGTTTAAAATAAACTACTTGAGAGAGTATTCTATGACTAAGAGGCTGTAATATATAAGAGAATATATGGCAATTCTCTCTTCTGAAGGGAGAGAAAAGAAGTTCTTAGTATATGTGGCATAGTAATTAACAAAGGGTTTTCCTCTTTTTTGCACACCTAGCAAAATTGGTTAATTTTTGTTATCTATTCATGTATGTTTTTTAAAGGTGAAAAAAAGTAGTTGCAATGATGTGTGATTTATGGAAGAATGGGGAATTTAAGTAGACTAATGATTATCATATGGCGCTTGTATAACCTTAATAGTAAGTTGTAATCCAAGAATAAAATGCCATTATGGGATATAAAACTACAGAATTAATGGAAAAATAGGACTCCATCCCCCAACCAGTACAGAAAGAAAAACTAATTACCTCTTACAAGATGTTCATTAGTCTCCACTTCTCCAATGCAGATCTAACTCTTGACCTTTTCTATCTTAATTTCCACTTAAAGTGGTATCAAGTATTGTGGCGATATGACTGGAAAATGAACAGAAAATCTGAGCATTTTCTTAGAGTAATCTGGTAAATTGGGAAGAGGAGGCTTAGATAAGACAAGAGTCTTACTGGAAATGACTACAATTAATTCTCCTCTCTTGAGACCTGTTTTGGCTTCTAGCAAGAGAAACATGTGTCAGAAGATGCTGAGAGAGCAAGTGGGCAGGTTGTGATAACAGTTAACTTGACACTTGAATAGCTCTGTAATTTTCAAGGAACTTGTGTGAGTGTTATTTAATTCCATTGTCACAACAACCTGAGGCACAGATTAAGGAGTTAGAGGGCTTCCCTCCTCTGCCCTGTCCTCTGTTTTCTTTTTAACATTTAAGGAGAGTGAGGCTCTGAGAGGTTATGTAAATTGACCAGGTCACCATGCAGAAGATGGGAAACAGGAAACAGGCCACTTCTCTGGGTACAGGAAAAAAACAGATACCATTGCACTATGTGTGTGTTTTGTTCTACCCCCTGAAATCCTATTTTCTCACTTATTCCTTCTAGGGACACGTGAAACATAGTTTAGGAATGTGCTTTAAAGGTGATTATCATAGAAATGCTCCCCACAGGTCATTACTTTCTGAAGAAGGGCAGTAAATTCTCATCCTTTCTGTATTTTCCTCTTTGCCTGTTTACTCTTGCCAGTAATAAGAATGCAGGTACACTTAAGAACAAAGGAGACATCAGTATATTTTAAAATGAACATTGTCAGAGTAAATCCAACTGTGAACTGCCGGAGTTTAACTCATTCTGAAAGACTTCTGAATTTAAGTACAGTAGTTTGGTAATTACCCCCACCCCACATTTTTTAGGTTAAAAAACATTTTTCTCTAGAAATAATATTTGGAAAGAGATCATTTGCTGACGTTCACTTGAGATCTGTGTAACATTTCTTTGAGATCTTTACATGTAGTTTTATACATATTTGAAAATTTTTATATAGTTTGAGGACCATATGAAAACTTTTAGACCATGAAATACCCACTTTATTAAAACACTGTCTCGAACTTCACAGGTGCAACCTGGTTGACAGTCTTGGATGAATTGATTTAAATGTCATAAATATTTATTGCATTATCAGTATGAGCACGAAGTGGAGCTGGTGACATAGAGTTAAGCACTTTCCCTTTAAGGGAGTCAACACACTGGTATGAAGCATAAGAAAAACAAAAATAACTTCAGGGCAAAGGTGGATAAATAAATGCCAAAGGAGAAATGGAAAGCCCTTTGAGGGTTTAGAGGGCGTGTGCGAGTCAGGTTGGGAATATCAGGGTGAGCCTCACAGTTTGGGGTGGGTGCTGGAGGAAGCATGGTGATAAATGGAAGTTTCCATTGGAGAAAATAGAGCAAAGACATGGAAGCGGGAAAGTATAGGGTATATTTGGGAAACCAGGACTGACTTCAGAATGGCAGGAAGAAAATAGAAGAGGTGATGGTGAACATGGCGCTTTCCAAGGGTAATGAATGTATGTGTGACCATTAGGTGAATTTTGACTTTCTTGGGAATTAGGGTGAAAACTTCTTTTCCTTCAGAAATTTTTAAAAGAAGGAAAGAAGGAGGAAAGCTTGCTGTCTTTTGAACTTAGAGATATTTAAGCTTTGTGAACAAAATACTACCTACATTGACTACTGGTACATTGCTTCTACTGCATGAAACTCAGTTTGACAGAGAGGTGAATCTTTATTGTGTTTTGACCCCTCTCTTTTTATCCAGAACCTTTTTGCTACCAAGGACTTAGCCTGCAGGAGGGACACAGAAATCTCTGTCTGGCTCTTGCTCTGTTTCCTCCAGCCAATTCTCTATTCTCCTTTAAAGATATACTTTCACATTTCTTATGAATTAGTTTAGCAAGAGTTTTAATACTTGATGATGCTTTATTTGAGAAATGGTTTGAACACAGGGATATTTGCATCTTTATAGCCAACTACTCCTTTTCCAAGGGGTTTTGTTTTAGTTTTATCTCCAGTAGTAGAATTTTCAAATACTGGCACATATATGTGGGGATTTGGAACCAGAATGGGCTTTGGAGTCAGAGTCACTTGTGTAAAAACCTGGCTTCCCCTCATGTGAGGTTTTCTGAGACCTCCTTGTCTTGTGAGTTAGTGATGCTTACTTATCTCATTGGGTTGATTGTAACGTGCATGTAAAAGGCTTGAATGCATCCTAGCTTCCCTTCCCCTTTCTGCTTTCCCTTCTCAGCATGAACTTTAGAAATGACAGTGGTGTCTGCTGAGTCCTGGTAAACGTATCCAGCTTCTCACCCTGCAATTAGGGAATGACCGTGCTTCTCTTTGAGCAGGAAGCCCTCCAAGTCTGCATTGCTGCTCCTGTTCATGTGTCCCCTCAGCTCCCAAGGGTTTCTACTGCTCAGCCCCTGGGCATCTCACTCCTCTTTGAAACACAAAGGCACCTTGATGGTACTGAGATAGAAATACTCTGTGTCTTTCTGAGTTGTGCTTATTTGTATATTTCTTCCATCTCACTTCTTGACTGGAGGTTCTAGACTTACACTCCTTGTAGGCATCTTGCCATTTCCTTTGTTACCTAATACAGTGCCCTGTGTTCATTAATCTTGAGGTTGAATTAAATTAATCTGATGCCTTTGTAATGCTCACATATAAACAGTATCCAAGACTAGTTCTTACTTTTCCATGGCATGAGGCAAAGTTAACCACCACCCCATCTGTTTACCAATATACTACAAAACACCTTCAACGTGTCTAGAAACATCCCACCCCAACAGACCTCGTGGATTGATTTCCTCTTCTCTCCAGAGCAAATGTGGAATTATTACCATGGAATCCGAGGCTTCTCTATCAGTTTCTGCACACTCCCTGCCACCCAGTACTTATTACACTCCAGCCTACGCCCTATGATTCAGCCAGGCAGATTGGCTAGCTGTACACTCCTTAACAAAGGTGTATAAAAATATCCATTGTCAGCTGACATAACAGGTGGCTTTCTTTACCATCTAGAATACCATAAAAAATGTTGGCACAGTCTCCCACATAAGGTCACGGCCTAATCTGGGAAGCAGTATTGAGCCAGCCCCAGTACCACTGTGAGCCTCAGTACATCTCATCTCTTTTTCCCTGATGTTAACTCATGCTTTAAATTAAAGTTAATGTGTATTTATTATCAGTGTTGCATGTTCATTTGCTGGTTGCTTGTTGATCTCTGCTTTTAGAAGACAAAGACCAATGGTGAATTCTCATTAAACAGTTTCCTGTACTAGTGTTCATATACTCCAGCCCTCCCATTTTATAGGGGAGGAAATTGGAACTTCTCAGGCAGACACTAATTTCTGAGTCGTAATATGGTACCTTTTAAAAACAAATTTAATTCACAGGCCTTATGTTTGCATGCAAGTTTGAGCTTGAAAATACAGAAGTAGAATATTTTAAATGGCTTCTAGAAAAGGCAGCACAGATCAAGTAAATAAAATTTATTGCCCTTTTAAACCACAAAGTCATAAATACTATAAATGAAATGCCAACCCAATCAAGTTGATTTAGACAGGGTTCTGGGACGAAGTCAGTCTGCTATGTACATATTTTGATAGTAATGGTAAAACTAAAGAACGTGGTGGTCACAAATACCAAGGGTATTGCATAGTGTGAGCATTGGTTGGTTCTTTTTTAAAAATGTGATTTAAAAAATATAAGGAAATCAATTTTCACAACCTATTTCAGATCAAGTCACCTATAAAAAAATCAGTTTAGCAAAAAGTAAAGACCGTAGAGGTATTTAATAAATTTGTCTCTGAGTGCAACTAAGAAAAAGATACTTGGATTTTCTGCC
Source organism: Myotis davidii (assembly GCF_000327345.1). NCBI lineage: Eukaryota > Metazoa > Chordata > Mammalia > Chiroptera > Vespertilionidae > Myotis > Myotis davidii. Next base: position 8,151,083 of record NW_006293001.1, read on the forward strand.
TGCTATAGTACTTTATGCCCTATAATTTTGGTATCTTCAAAAAATGCATAAGTGCTAAAATAATATTGATCCATTGCTAGAAGCAATAACTTTAAATCCAAGTCTTTATAGCTTTAATAAATAAAAAAAATCACCGAGATCAACCTGCCTACCTGTATAGACTTTTTACAGAGGAACATGTAGTCAGATGACATTTTGGCCACCCAGAATTATGCAGTGCTGGTATTCAGAGTTTAATTTAAGAATTCAGATATATTGTTTTCTCCTAAGGAGCAGAGAAGAATAAATAATTCGTATCTATGCATGCATTGTGGTTATTGGATATGAATTAATTTGAATTCATTAATCTCATGAGTTAACATCAAGGACAGGAAAAATCTGATCTAGTGAAGTTCAGGGTTTTGGTTATCTGTATGTGCAACGAGAAATGGAGTTTGGGATTTGACCTTGGTTGTCACCTTTTGGGACTTGGACAATATGTAACTCCCAGCCCCAGTTCTCAGACCTTAACAGGTTAGCATTAAGGAAAAACAACTTTCTGTAATATTATGTTTTCATTTCTGTTGCATACATACTGAAAGAGGAATGGCTGGGCCATGTGGTAAATTTATATTTAAATTTCTAAGAAACTATCAAACTATTTTTCAAAGTGGCTATACCATTTTGTATTTCCACCAGCAATGTATGAGGGTTCATTTCTGTACATTCTGTAAAGCACTTGGTATTATCTTTTTTATTATAGCCATTCTAATAGGAACAAAGTGGTATTTCATTGTGGTTTTTAATTTTTATTTCTCTCATGAATAATGAGACTATCTTTTCATATGATTATTGGCCATTCCTATATTTTTAGTGAAATATCTGTTCAGAGCTTTTGACCATTTTTAATGGGTTTGTCTTCTATTATTGAGACTTAAGAATTCTTTCTATATTATGGGTGCAAATTCTTTATCAGATATATGACTTACAAACATTTTTTTTCCAGTCGGTGGCTTTGTGTCTTAATGGTGTCTGTTGAAGAGCAATGAATCTTGAAACATGAATTATGAATTCTTGACATGAAATTAATTTCCAATAGTTTTCTTCAATTTAATTTTTTTTTACCCAAGCTGAGTTTTGTAGGACCTTGGGGAACTGCTGCAATAATAAATCAGTGGTTGGGTTGGTGATAGTGTCACCCCTTTGGGAGGTTTTAATTTTTATATGCTTACACAGAGCACTAGTGCTAGAGCTCTAGCCAGCCCTATGTTTACCCAATGCCTGTGTTTGTTGTCTTCACAGTTCCTATTTAGGGTATGGCTGTCAAGGGTGACTTCAAGTAGAAGAAGTTATCTTGGATGGTTGGTTTCATCCTGAGGATAGTCTAAAGGTGTTAGTCTTTCAGGCCAAGGAATAGGACTGCTCCTTTCTTATTTCTCTCCTTCTCTTTGCTTCCTCCAGCATTCATCCCTTTTACATTTCTGTTTTCCTCTCAAGACCAGCTTTTATGATGTAAAAAAAAGGGGGAGGGGGTTATAGAGGAGAAAATGGAACATAAGAACTAGCTATAAAAGTCTCTGGAAGCAGTTAGGTAGCACTATTAGCCAGTGGATGGGGAGGATTGCTGTCGGTTAAGAGCATGGACTCTGTCACTTCCAAGATCTGTGAGCTCAGCGAGCTCCTTGATCTTTCCATAGTTCCTTCTACATCTCCAAGATGGGAGTAATAACAGTATCTTCTTGTGAGGATTCATGAATTAGAGCATGTGAAGTGTTTAGAAGTGTATGTGTTGGTAATGACTCGGTAAGCGTTAGCAATTATTATTCTTGTTGTTATTGTTAAGTGATAGGCACAGCTTTAGTGTCAGACATCCTGGATGACAACTTGAGTTTGCTTCCCTGCTCCTGTATTACATAGTATCGATATTCCAGGAAAGTTGTAAATACATGCTATTTTTATAATTTGAATTGTTTTCTTATTATCATATGCCATCATTTATGAGATGCTTTGAGTGAATGATTTGCTACCGTGACTCTAGTTCTGAATTTCTTACTTTTTGCCTCCACACATTCCCACCTCCCACTTCCTATGCCCTTCCTCCTTTCTTTACACATTTTCAAACTTAAAAAGCCTATAATCAAGACTTTGACAATGTGATAAATACTTTGTAATAAATATTTCATATTGTTTCTCAAAGTGTGAACATTGATATACCTTTACTAACATTTTTATTTGGAAAGGAAAGGGAAATATAAGAATATAGTTATTCTTTTTTTAATCCTCACCCAAGGATATGTTTATTGATTTTAGGGAGAGAGGGGGAGGGAGGGGGGAGGGAGAGAGAGAGAAAGAGAGAGAGAAAGACAACATCGATCCATATGACTCCTACTAGGGATTGAGCCCGAAAGTGGGGCATGTGCCCTGAATGGGAATCAAACCAGCAACCTTTTGGTGCATGGGAGACGCTCACCCAACTGAGACACAGCAGCCA